>NW_028274813.1:63250000-63566000 GCF_037043125.1 Eumetopias jubatus
GGCAAATAAGAGCAAGGGTGCTAGCCTGCCCTGGGAACTTTCATTCAATAACTCTTGGAATATCACATTGCAGCACCTCTTAGCCACTGAGCATTCTCAGTCCCATTCGGAGATGAGTATACTCAGCAAAGTGGGCAATTTACCATTCTGAACTCACTTTCTCCATTAATCTGGGGTTCTGGAAATAGTTCTGAACCATAACTGGTGGCAAAATCATGCCAGTGCCATACCTGGAACTAGGCAAAGAAACAAAAGACATTAAAATGCAGTTCCACGTGGCCTGAGGCACTATCACATTAATGATGGTGAAAAGAGGGGAAGAGATCAGCAGGCAAATGGGGTTGGTGGATGTCCTCCCAAGGTCAAGGCAGCTCAGGAGGCTGGACCAACAGTTGCAAGAACAATGGTTGGGAAAAAACTATGCCTGAAGGCACAACCTGAATTCAGGGATCTGAAGACAAGGGAAGAATAATTTCCAATGTAAAAGGCCTACTATTTGTCCCAACGGCTATGCCACAATGGGTCCCTACAGTGCTGATCCCACCAGGAGTCCATTTCTAGCAAACAGTCCCCAACGCTAAAAGAATTACATATGTATGTATTAGGCTAGAATGACCAGTCTTCCTTAGGCAAGAATAACTTACATTATACAATACCTTTCAGCCTCCAAAATGATCTGTATCATAGCCATGCATTTTTATTAATATTGTCAATAAAAATGAGGAAACTGACACTTAACACATTTAAGACAAATAACTAATAAATAAGTAGAATCTGGTTTCCAGAGCAGCTCTTCTGACCCCAAGTCCAAAACTCGTCTCTCTAAACAACTGCCAATTTTCTGAAAAGGACTATTCCCATCAGCAAATTCTGCTATAAATAGGACAATCCATCTGCAATGCAAATAATCATCACTAAATTATCTATTCAGATTTCATAAGCCTCTTTTTTTCATTAAAGAAGAGTACCCTATACTGCGAGTCCCGAGTGGGCAGCTTTCAGAGCTGCGAGAAACACCTAGCACAAGCCTGTCCTTTCACTGAGGAAAGTGAGACTCAGAAAGGTCAAGAGGCATGCCAGGTTGGACCCAGAGAAATAATAATAGAGCTAGATATACAATATTCTGTATATTTGATGACACCCCCCAAAAGCCTTCAACAGAAACAAAAACCTTTTCAGTGTTTAGGAAAACTCAGCATTCATGTTAGGAGGTTTTCCTGAGCACCCTCTATGAGGCCTATCTACATTCTGCAGGATCTATTTTGGAACGGGTAGAGAGATATGTTCCTATCTACCAATATGTCACTTTCTACTTTTCACCCCATTTTGAGAACAATTATGTGTCCAAGGCTCATTAGAAATAGGTACAAATCATTAAACAGTTCCAGATGTATATGTTAAAATTCACCCAAATTCTATCTGCTGATATTAGGGCCTCTAGTTTCCATCCGACTTCTTTACAGCTCTTGTCCTGGGTGAGAACACAGACAGCGGTGTACACCATGGGGGTTTGGATTTCGGGGGTGACTGTCACGTTTCAATGATCTCACTGACTACCAAAGAACTTTACCATTGCTGATTAACCTTGCATATGTTTAAAGAAGTGTTTTAAGCAATGAACTCATTTGGCTTATTGGAAATTATTAAAGTATTAGTAAGAAAGAGAACATGTCTTAAGAGTTACTTAAGGGGCAAACCATGAAAGACGATGGACTCTGAGAAAAAAACTGAGGGTTCTAGAGGGGAGGGGGGTGGGGGGATGTGTTAGCCTGGTGCTGGGTATTAAAGAGGGCACATACTGCATGGAGCACTGGGTGTTATACGCAAACAATGAATCATGGAACACTACATCAAAAACTAGTGATGTAATATATAACATAAAAAAAAAGTTACTTAAGGGGCACCTGGGTGGTTTGGTTGGTTGAGCATCATACTTTGGCTCAGGCATGATCCTGGGGTCATGGGATCGAGCACTGGTAGGGGCTCCCTGCTCCTTGGGGAGTCTACTTCTCCCTCTCCCTCAGCCTGTCCCCCTGCTTATGCTCTCTCTCAAATAAATAAAATCTTAAAAAAAAAAAAAAGGAGTTACTTAAGAACTGTTTTAACAGTGGTGCCTCGGTGGCTCAGTCGTTGAGCGTCTGCCTTGGGCTTGGGTCATGATCCCAGCATCCTGGGATCCAGCCCTACATCGGGCTCCCAGCTCCACGGGAAGCCTGCTTCTCCCTCTCCCACTCCCCCTGCTTGTGTTCCCTCTCTCACTGTGTCTCTTTCTGTCAAATAAATAAATAAAATCTTTATTTAAAAAAAGAATTGTTTTAACACGTAACCACTATACCATTTCTTGCGCTAATTTTTACCCTGTATGTTCGGCTTCAACTTTTACCTTTACGCTAATGACTCCGAATTCTCTAGCCTCACCTCTCATCTTAATCCCAAACCTAAAGCCTGTATATTCATCTAACTATTGGACATTTCTACTTGGAGCTTGCAGTGGGTTTTTATTTTTTTTTTAAAGATTTTATTTATTTATTTGAGAGAGAGAGAATGAGAGATAGAGAGCACGAGAGGGAGGAGGGTCAGAGGGAGAAGCAGACTCCCCACTGAGCAGGGAGCCCGACGTGGGACTCGATCCCAGGACTCCAGGATCATGACCTGAGCCGAAGGCAGTTGCTTAACCAACTGAGCCACCCAGGCGCCCCTTGCAGTGGGTTTTTAAAAAAAACAGATGCCATCACCTTTGCTCGCTAACTGGCTCTTACATCCCCTGCTGGAATTACCTCGGGGATCAGCCCCACACCTTCTCCCAGGCACCACATCTAGAAGGGGTCCTTTATTTCTTTATTCCTTTTTTTTTTTAAAGATTTTATTTATTTATTTTACAGGGAGAGACACAGCGAGAGAGGGAACACAGGCAGGGGGAGTGGAAGAGGGAGAAGCAGGCTCCCCAGCGAGCAGGGAGCCCGATGCGGGACTCAATCCCAGGACCCTGGGATCATGACCTGAGCCGAAGGCAGACGCTTAACGACTGAGCCACCCAGGCGCCCCTCTTTATTCCTTCCTCTGTTCTCCACTTGCAGGGAGTCACCAAGTGCTTTCACGTTTGTCTCCTACATCTCTCTGAAGTTGGTTCACACTGCTCTATTCTCGGTGCAGGTAGGTCACTTCATCCGGATCACTGCAGGATCCTCCTCCAAGTTATCTTGGCTTAGACTCACCTTCCCTCATTACACCAGCCATATGGGCCAAAACGGGCTTTCTAAGTGCAAGTCTGATTAGATCACTGTGCTGAAGTGCCTCCCTAGCATCACAGCGTTGCATACAAGGCTCATCTTGGCCTGGCCCTGGCCCGCCTCGGCAGCTTCCCCCATTACCATCCTCACAGCGTCATCCTTTGCTCATCACTGCCCCACAGCCCTTGTGGCTTCCCCACTTTGCCTGTGCCCACATGCCAATGCACATGCTACTTTCTCTCCTCCTACGGCCTTGCCTCTCACTTCCCTGGCTGACTTCCATGTATCTTTCAGGACTAATCTAGTGCGGGACTTTAACTTGACCAGCATCAGAGAGCAGAGCACATCCTTCATTCGCTACAAAATTTCCTCTTGTAAAGCTTTTGTTGTTCTGGTTTTTGTATTCAAAAGTGTGAACTCTAGTTAAAAATATGCTTTACATTTTAGAATTCTTCTAAAAATTGCTGTAAAGCCAAAAAAGCCAAGGGGTATGCACAGGACAATGCTTCTGTGCTGGTATTCTCCTAGTCCATGTCCTCTAGATCTAGAACCACCTGAGGAAAGGCTCACAAAAGGATTAAGGCCAACTATGTTTACAGGCTATGAACAGCCATTCCCAGCACAGGCCCATTTCCTTCTTATGTAGCAGAGGCTCTGGAAATAAATGTTTCTTCTTTATAAGGCAACTACTCTAACATTTTTCTGCAAAGCCTGAAGATCTAATTAGAGGCTCTTTGTTAAGCCTCACCCCAAACTATTTTTAGATGAAAAAAAAAAAAAAACCATCAACTGGGATAAGAACTGCTTATGGGAGGACCCTTCTCTTCAGCCCTCTTGCCCAGCTGAACTAAGCTTAACAACTTTCTTGACTAGGACAAAAATGAAAACCCAAGAATAGAGTGCATCAACCTCACCTACACAAGATACCAACACAACCTAGGGTAATGGTATAAATCCTACTATTAGCAGGAATATTTATTTGCTGTCTGGCATGGTTAAGGGCACATGGTATCCATGCTTTTGGCCACTTGCAAAATGAATTAAGTCAATTTGTGACAGTGACCAAAAATAAAATCAGAAATATAAAGTCCTCTGAAAAAAATAACATAGAAAAATACATCATAGCAGGTCATGACTTAGAGTTTAAGATTTAGAAGTTGGTGAGGGGGCTGCAAAATACTACGATTTGTCTGGCAAATCTCAGAAATAAAGACTGACATGGGGAAAAAAAGCAATTCACAAAGTCCTTCTCCTAGCTCAGGATGACATACAGGGCCCTCAGTGATCTGGTCTCTTCTCTACTGATGGCCTTTGTCATAGAGTCGTAACCGGATGCCTAGCCTCCGCTGCAGCTGGGTCTGGCCATATAACTATATTCTCCCAAATGGAATTGGAGAAGAAGTGATGCATACTACTTCCAGGTCAAGGTCTTAAGTCACTGGCTGGGTACGTGCTCCTCCATACTTTTTCCTTCCCTGAAGCTGTATCGAAGTAACTACAATCCAACTGTGACCATGCAGACAAGAATAATACTGATGCTACAGCAACAAAAGAAAAGGGCCCTGGAGCCCTGAATGATCCTGTGGAGCAGAACCACCCCTTCGACTGAGCCACTCATCTAGGGTTATTAAATAAAAGAGAAAGAGACTTCAAAGTTCTTTCAGCTACTGTATTGTAGAGTCTCTTTGTTACAACCTTCTAGCTTTTGCCTAACTAATAAGCACACCTATCCAGCCTTTTCCATTCCTCCTCATCCTTCAAAAACTAGCTCTTCTGTGGAGTGTTTCTGTGGCACCAGAGCATATCTATGCCTCTTTTGAGTCTCCACAATCCTCTGTTCTCATGTCTGTGACAGTGCTCATCACAATTAATTATTTTTTTAATTTTATTTATGTATTTGACAGAGAAAGCGAGAGAGCACAAGCAGGGAGAGCAGGAGAAGGAGATGGAGAAGCAGGCTCCCCGCCGAGCAGGGAGCCCGACGCGGGGCTCGATCCCAGGACCCTAGGATCATGACCTGAGCCGAAGGCAGCCACTTAACCATCTGAGCCACCCAGGTGCCCCACAATTGATTTCAATGGCTTGCTTACCCTTCTGCCTCCCCTAAAGTACAAACTCCTAGAAATTTGAAGGCAAGAATTCATCACATGCTATGTTTTGCACAATGCATGGCACAAGTTGGTAGCTTAATGAATTCTAAATGAATAAATTAAGTTGGAAATCATACAGACTTTCCTCGTGACTGAAAGAACAGTTATTGATATACACATTTGTCAGCTCACAGTCAACAGTAATCATGTTGCTTAAGCATTATAAGAGAGGTTTGAGTCTTCTTCGGAGCATGGCCTTTCTCTCAATTAGAAATACAAGTAAAATATAATGGTTGCCTCGTCTAAAAATCACAGTTCAAATATATAGGAGAAATGAAGATTTTAAAATAACTATAAAATGGAGGAAAGAAATGGCAAACAATAATCTTTGATAGATTACATTAGCAATAGTTATTTAATATTGATCATTTTTATTACTGAGATTAATATGATTATCCATGATAATGAGTTATAGTAGCTTTGGCCTCCTCCCCAATCAATTACCTTTTCAGTTTTTGCAATTGACATCAAGAAGTAATATGAACTTTACTGCTGTCTGACTTCTGGCATGAATGCCAATGATACCAATATTGGCTTGATCTAAGCACTACTCTGGATTCCACTGCCTATGAAAAAAATACTGCACAAAAGCCAAATATAAGAAGTATATCATGTTTGCAGACATATGAAAGAGAGGAAATTGAAGAGGAGGCAATGTGACTAAATACTATGAAGATATTCCTTCGCATATGCAAATGCTTTATCAGAATATTTCGTGCCTTACAGATATATATTTCTGGATTTTTGTAAACTTCCATCAGTCTATTTTATTATGGTAGGACAACAGATCTTTAATTTTGAACTCTTCTGAAATTAACTGGAAACAGGCCTTTAAAATCAGTTTATAGTTAATGATCATGTGCTGTGAAGTGCTGCTGCTTTTTTTTTTTCAAACTCCAGTAAAAGTTAACAGCCTTTGTCATGTTGCTCTTTCTGTCTTAGGAAGAGAAGTAAACAGGTAAGAATCACAAGTAATCTTGACACATGTATTCTATTCATTATAACAATTAAATTTACAGAGTTAGGGAAATGCTCTGGAGAATCTGCTTCCTCAAGTTTGATTTGGGTTGAAGCCAAAACATTTCAGCTTTGGTACTCAGGAGTATTATTTAGAAGATAAATTGCCTTATATCAGATTTTGGAAAAGGTAGAATTACCATCAAGTCTTGTTACACAACAATTCATTGGAGGGAACATACCCTGTATTATTCAGTTTTGCTTATCATAAAAAAGGATTACTACTAAGGAGAATTTAATTGGAATAAAATATCACTGAATTATAGTTTAGTGCAGTATTTCAATAATAAATAGACCACCTCCTTCTCCTGAAAAAAAAAATAAAAAAGTTTTATTTTGAGGTTTTACCGTACCACTGGAATGTAATATATATTTAGAAATGTGTTCTTATCATACATCTTTTAACACTAAAGCAGACTGTACCAACTAATAGGAGAGCTTCAGTATTGATCTCCACTTCTTTTGAATGACAAAAATGGTTTCAACTTTCAGTGTGGCAATTTCTCAAAAATAAATTTGAGTGGAGGAGATTACATTCAACTAAAACTACATCATGAAGCAGTAGCAGCAAGGTAATATAAAGTACTTTTCTTGGTTATATTTGAGATCTGTACATATTTTTCAGTTTCTTTCAAGGTCTTGATTCAACAAGATTTATTAGCACTGTCTTCTTTAAAGGAAAAAAATGGCCCTGTATAAAAGTTTGTATTTTTCTGTCTGTAGAACCCACATTTCTGTACTCAACTGTCTCAAAATAACCACTGTGAATAAAAGGCTTTTCTTAAGTTGGTTAAGCTGAATTACCATTGAATTCTAGCCAAGATTTACTCTTTTCGTGGAAAAACTCTTAATAGGAATAGCAGACCTTCAAATTTGGACTTTAAAATTGAAATGCTAAAGTGTGATCAAGAATACTATTAATGCTGAGACCAGGTTCACAATGGGTTCAGTGAAGGGGCATGTTGAAGAGCAAAGCTAATAATGCATATAATTAAATAGGATGGGTTGGATAACAAGAAATACGTCTCCGTTCTGTTGATATTTTGGCAGAGGATGGTTTTATTTTGGCAGGGATTTTCCACATCATTTTGAATAGACAGTGTTATGTTAAAAAAAGATTTTCACAAAATGACCAAAAAAAAAAAAATTCCTTACATGCCTGGTGGGTGAGCAAGTAGGACTTGAACCTATCTGCCCTTCTCATCATGGAACATATCCATGCTTGGTCAACACAGGTGCTTCTAAATAGACAATTCTACACCCAGGATACAAACATCCATTTTGTCAGTACTTTTTTTCCTTCCGTGTGTGATTTCTAATTACTTAGGCAATCCATCTAGTTGGAATATCCCCACAGGTGCCATGATGAAGCCTTAATACAACAGGAATTATCCTGCAGAATATCAGGAAGCCCCCCGAGTCAAAAGTTTCCTTGGACAAAGGACCCAAACTTTTCCTCTTAAAAAGATGTGGAAATACATGAGAGTACATGTTCTATGTTTGGTATTTCCTTCTTTTTGGCTGATGTATCCCTCAGGTATCCTGTCATTTTTTTAATTTATGCTTTAAAAAGCACTGTTTAATGTGGCCACAAGAAAAAAATGTGACATATTTAGAAAAAGAACATGACAGTTTGTTGAGGACTTTCAATTTGCTAATTCAAATGATTCCACCTACATCCTGTCGTGAAGAAATCATCATCACCACAAAATCACAGAGTCTTGGAAGAGTCTTAGTCAAGGTTTGACCGTATGTCACTACATTCATAAGTATCTCCCTGTATTCAATAGTCCCTGCATTGAAATATGTATGTTTATGCATTTATAAACATAATTCGTCTTATATATAACTGACCTGGAGCTGTCCCAAGACAGCACATTATAATCACTAGATATTTAGATAGAACAAGGAAGAGGTCACTAGAGACTGTCTTCTTAGTATGTAAATTTTAAAGGAATTACTTCATTTGAGCAATTAGAACACATGAAGAGCCTATGGTATGTCTCTACCTTTCAAGTTTGGATGCTAATAAAAGATCCTCAGGGATGCCTGGGTGGCTCAGTCGGTTAAGGGTCTGCCTTCGGCTCAGGTCATGATCCCAGGGTCCTGGGATCAAGTCCCACATCAGGCTCCTTGCTCTGCGGGGAGCCTGCTTCTCCCTCTGCCAGCTGCTCCCCCTGCTTGTGCTCCCCCTCTCTCTCTGACAAATAAATAAATAATCAAAAAAAAAAAAAAAAAGATCCTTACCTCCTAATCCACCACAATAAACTCTGGACTAGCAGTCAGCTGACTTGGTTCTAGTTCAAGTTCTGCTGCTTACCACCAGTGTAGCCTTGACAAACGATTTTGTGTCCTGGTTTCCTGTTCCAGAAATCGGGACCAGCAACAAGCCCTGGCTGTCTACCAGTGTGCTTAAGAAGGTCAGAGGCATGGGAAAAATCGCTGGAAACTCTAAGTTCTGTGCAAATGTAAAGGATTGTTATTAGTTATAATTACCTAAATCCGCAACTGGAAAGATGTTAAAGATAATCTCATTCACTAAACACATTTTACAGGAGACAAAACCAAAATGATGAGAGAGATTAGAAGACCTTGCTAAAGCACACTGCACTGTAAGTAGGTTGTATTAAGAATACCTCCTTAGGACACGAACATTCTTTCCATGATTCTACTCCACTTATGGAGTGAAGTAATAAACAAAATCATATATTCATTCATGCCTCCTTATATGTTGATATGTGTGTGTGTGTGTGTGTGTGTGTGTGTGTGTGTGTGTGTGTGTGAAAGCAGCATCAATGATGTAATCGCCATTATATGGATCACTGTGTGGAGAGTATGTGTCCTTCATTAGTAAACAAATCTCATTAAAATAGCACTGACCAAACACATATAAAAATGACTCATTTTATATATGATGGTTTTACAAAGTACACCAAAATCTACTGTTACCCTTATTTCATACCAAGTTATTTGGAAAAATTCCAGTCTGACCCAGCACTTCATTCATCCTTTGATTTCTAGTCTGGTAAAGCCAAGTAAAGCAATTCAGCTAATTATACATTCATTTTCTTAGCACGCATCAAAACGCCTATTATTACTTGATACAATAAATTCCTCCATGCAAGGGCCTCCTGAAAATGGCTGAAATGCTATGCTAAGATACTTCTACTTCCCCCATTTCAGTTACAGAGTGATCAAAAGGAGAAATATTCCTGCAGGAGATTACCACTCCTTCCAGTAAGTCAGAATCCTAACAGCCTAAACCTGGAATTTCATTAGTAAAATCCACTCCATCGAAAAGCAAATATTTGTCAACTAGTCCTTCCTTGTGTTGTAAGATCTTATCATCCAGTATTCAAAAATGTTTCCTTCAGACAAAAAAAGAAGTAGAGCTTCACATGGAAAAAAAATAATATATCAACAAACAGAATTCTACGGAGAAAATAAAGGAAATGTGTAAATATATCTCGTGTCTCTTCCCCCTTCTCTACCAACCCAAACTTAGCCAGAGAAACATAAGGGCCTGATTGCCAGGCCCCAGGCCCCTGTGTGTAGCCTGCACATGTACCGTGCCTGCTATTGAAAGTGTTTAATAATAGAGGAGCTTGCACTTCCATGTAATTCATAATTAGAAGACGACTACAGCTGCATTATTTAAAATCAGGCCTTTGTTATCAGCACCAGTTTTAGACAGAAGCTGAGAATCATTTGTGAGCTGTGGCAGGCCCAGACTGTTCAAAGCAATTGCTGTTCAGCATGAAAGCTGCAATGGAGGTCACGGAACAGGTCAGGAGGAAAGATAGTGTATCGATTTCACACCAGGAATAGAGGCAAAGAGAGGGCCCACGGTTGCTGCATGTGATGTATTTCACTTCAGTTTAAGGCACATTTCATTCCAGTCCGAGAGGGGGTGGGGGGCAAAGGGCAGCGGATTTCACACTGAATCATGATGAATTCTGGACTCGTGGATTCCAGTAAATATCTCCTTCCTGGCAATAAGTATTTCTGTAGCAGAGTGAATATAATGGAAATTAGGCTTCCATGGGTAGCAAGGATGTACCTTAAAAAAAGGTAACCACGTTGTGGGAGGTTCATTTCCTCCACTTATTAAAATGTCATAAAAGCAGACGTGAATGCCAAAGCATAAAATGACAAGCTCTGCAGAATGACCTCACGTTGAGCATCATTTAGGTAGTCAAAATGATGCTACAGATCAATGAAAGAAGTCGATTCATGGAAACCAGCCTCTCAAAAAAGAATTCTTGGTCATGGCCTCACGGGTAAATCTTTGAAGTCACACATAGGATACTGATGGCATCCAAAAATGTCACTTTGTGTTCCCACAGCTGCACATGGACTCTTCTTGTTCCTCACCTCTGAAAAGCCATCCATACTCAATAAGATCCAGGAATCAATCTGTAACAAACTTCCTCCTGCTTCAGGTTGTCCTAAGATAACTAGTAAACTGTTTCCAATAAATGCCATTGATTTATAACAACGACCTCGTATTCTGCCTTGACTGTGACCATCAACATTTCCCCACCTTCAAAACTTACATCAGCTGGGTAAACTTAGGAAAACAAAATAGCTGCTGGATGTTTATGATTCTAAACAACTGGAAACAGGGCATCCTTGTCATTGTCTTCCCATTGGAGAAAACTGATTTTCCCATGTGTGAACTCAAAACATAGTACAGCTAGCCCAAATGCAACCAGCTAGTGTGGAATATAATTTTCTTGTGATGATAACAGCATTATCCCTTTAAAAAATACTAACTTTGCTATGCACAGTATGTATATTTCAAACATTATTTTTGGAACACTTGTTTTTCCTGTTTAGAAACATGAATATTTTCTCTTTTTGGAGAACTGAGATTTTATTAGAAAAAGCACAGGGACATCCTCTTACATTATTTATATAATTTCTCCACCTAACCATTATGTCTGTTAACCTGATACCAGGCATCCACGCAGGTCTTTTCACTGCCTCTTCTTCCTGTATGCCTCTTGTTTGTTATTTATAAGTGAGGATCAATTTGCTATTTGCCACAGAAATAAAGATATGGCAATTAAGGCATATATCTTGATAGATTCTTGAAATCATTCCATTCGTTCCCAAGCCTCCTTCTTTAAGGGGTTTAAACACTTGAGAAAGAATTAGCACATTCCCTTTTTATCCCACTAAGGAAAACTAAGAAGCTCAGATACGGAGAAATATTAAAATAGAGAAGAGGAAGAAATAGATCCCCACCCCACCCCACCCCCACACGCACATACACAAGTGAAGCTAACAAATAAGAAGAAACTACCCACGGGTAGGGGAAAGTAGATGGAAATCAAGTGACATGACCCTTCCCAAGACCAAACTGTCTCCTTTGAATCCAATGTATCAAAAAAGTCCAAACATCCAAACCAAAAAGTCCACAGGAATTCATAAGGATAATCAATCCAATCGGTCATCTAGGAAGATCAATTTAATAGAGTAAAACAAGTGGAGTAAAGAGTAATACAGAAACTTGCCATTAAAGTATTTCTGCAGTTTGGCTGATGCGTCACCATTTCTCTGAATGGTTTCAAGGCATGAGACCAACTTTTCTGGGCATTCCACAGAAACTTTTGTTATTGGAAATATATCTTTTGGGAATCTTGAATATATACAGTAGGACTCATTTCTCCAACACATATTTTGACTAATATATAATTTTGAGAAGTTTGGCAACATCCCAACTACCTATCTGAATATACAGTATGAATTTAGAAAGGATAGATGTTAGCCCAATATGTATTCGAACTCACAAACATATTGTTAACATTTTTAAGCCTAATTAAGGTAGCTAGTTCTCATGTTCATTCCTGAGAGGATCATTCTTGGCTTCTGTTTTGATACTGTCTCCGCTCTCTCTGCACTTTCACTCAGGAACCATAGCACCGAAGTGCATTCTAAGCAAGAACACAGCAGTTCAATCTCCATACAAAAAAAAACAAAAAACAAAAAACTCCCAAGCGATAAAGATGGTGCTTAGTCACAAGTACAGCTTTAAACTGCAGCACCAGCTCATAAGATGGAGATAGTTCTTCTGCAATATAATAACGATGATGCCTTGAGTAAGATGCCTATGTGGGTATGCAGGTAGCCCCTTGACGGGTCTGAAACGGAGCAGGGCAGTTGCATATTCTCATGTACTTTGTTCAACTCAGGTACCTGAAAACATCCATTCTTTCTGCATCCTTCAAAGATACTCTTCTCTTTCTCAATAAAGGTTTGATTTTTTTTTTCTGTGTTTAATGTGGAAGTAGACAACATTATGTCCTTCCATGCTATATGACAAGGTTAGGAGTAAATTTGCTATGCTGTGAGCTTTATTTCACTTTACAAATCTTCAAGTTGCCTTTCAGAAAACCTCTGCTTCAGGTGTTACACACCATGGTAATAGATGTTGTGCCACCACGTTGTCTCATGCTTTATTTTGACCCTGGCAAAATGATAGCGTCCAGGAATTCTGTGATCCGTACGGCTCCTATTGGTCTTATTTTTCCCCCCTTATATCACCTGTAGGCATCCAGCACCCTCTTTTTCGTTAAAGGTCTGTATAATATCAACCCTGCAGTGTCTCAAGCAGCAATATTATCCTCCCTCCTTCCTGGATGACTTCCACCATCACTTTGACCACTGTTCTTTGTGAGCACTTTGTCCTTCCCAAGCTGCCATCAGTTATTGTAAATTTTACTAAAAATTAATCCTCCCTCTTCAGAGAACTGGCCCAGAACTCATGGCCCCTGAGCTCCCTAGCATTACTGAAGCCACTCTAGAAACTTCAGTAAGGATTACAGCACCCTGCCCTCCCCATCCTCTCGCCCCCCAGAATTCTGACACCTCTGCTCTCCAGAGTTCCTTGCTTTGGAAGCAGACTTGGGAAAAGATGAAGAGTATGGCTATGGCGTAGCCCAGGGATCTCTTCTCCCAGACATAAGTAAAGGCCACCAGAGCACTACAAATTGTGTATACACTCCCCCCAGATTAAAAAGGAAATGGCTCCCAGCGCAGTTTCAAAATAAATTAGGAAAGCATAAGGTGCTTTTGTTTTTGTTATCCTATTTCTCTGATCTTCCTTCAGACCAAGAAACTAGCCTCCCATACCACAATTCTATGAAAACCACATATCCACAAGGAAGTGATCAAAAAGCACTGAGGACATCCATAGAGGTAAAAGTGTCCCATTTACCCAAAGCCCAAGAGTGCCGGGATGCTGCTAAGAAGGGTAAGGCGCAAATGGTACGCAGAGAAGAGCTCATGTCAGTGAAGTCTGTTTACCCTTAAAGCCATATTGGGAGCCCAGACAATTCTAAAATGTCCCTTGGCACTCTCTTGTGCAAAGTAATTGGAAAATGCTGCACCAACTGATAAAAAGCATTTCAAGTTTCTGCCTAATGTCTGTTATATATTTTCAAAGCCCTGAATGGCAACAAAGATTAAAACTAGTTCTGAAATAAACAACAAATATTTATTGAGCAGCAAGGAAGAGGCACTCTGCTGGGACTCCAGGGGATTTGAAGATGTATAAGACTGAGCTTACAATTTAGTTGGGAAGATCAGACATGTGCACAGTAGAGGTTAAGCTCTAACACAACATGAAAATACCTGAAATGTCAAAAAATACCAGCAAGTGTTTCCATCTCGGGGTGCAAGGCTGTTATTCTCCCAAGGCAAGTTCTAGCCCCATCAAAACCGACAAAAATCTGCCTTCAGGTAATAATAACAGATAAAAATAAGTCAAAGAGATCACTGCCAATTTTAAAGATGTCCTCAAAAGGCCCTTGATTTTTGCTTGCCCATTTAGTGAATATTATGTACGTTTTAAATAGATAGTTTAGTCGGCTTAATTTATATGCAAAATTCACAAAATACATTCAGAAAATAAGAATAACTTTTTAAATGATGCTCTTTCATTAGGTGTCAGCAAAATATCAAAATAAATGATCAGTTCAGTCATTAAGTAAGAGAAATTCATCCAATCAATGTGATTGGCATTGATTAAAACACAGCAACCAGCCTGGCTTTTTTTTCACTTTTCTATGAAATTGGATTCTTATAAACTGACAGACGATCTTAAAAGAAAATAATAACTTTGTTTCAACAAAACTTTTCCAAGGAATCAGAATTGCTGAACCAGGTTCAGAAGACAATGAGCAAAGTGCCCCAAGGCGTTAACCTACCACTGGTCCTGTGGTCTCCTTAGTAATGTCATTAGCTAATCCTGGCCTTAGTTCTCTCATTCACGAAATAAGATCATTGAGTAAGATGTTTCTGAGGGCCCTATAATCTACAATTGTTCCAGAAAAAGAGTATCTGGTGTTACCAAATTAAATATAATTACTTTAATATTTATAGTCAAAACCTTTCTTTGAAAATATCCATACCATGCCCTAAAGTGCTTTTCACTTTCTTAAAATAAAATTATATATATATAAAATAAATGCATATATATTCTGTAGGCAAATATATTAACATTTTAAATGCCTAAGTAACCACTATATATTAGCAATTTCATAGTTTACATATTAGAAAACATCTTTAACTTTATTTTCCAGTGCACCACCAAGTATAGACAAAGTTAATCACATTTTAATAGAATGAGCATAAAAAGACTCAAGGATTTATTTACAATGTTATATGACCTTTTTTGCAATATTTAAGATAAAATGTTTTTATTTTTTTAAAAGATTTTATTTATTTGAGAGAGAGAGAATGAGAGATAGAGAGCACGAGAGGGAAGACGGTCAGAGGGAGAAGCCGACTCCCTGCTGAGCAGGGAGCCCGATGTGGGACTCGATCCCGGGACTCCAGGATCATGACCTGAGCCGAAGGCAGTCGTTTAACCAACTGAGCCACCCAGGCACCCTAAGATAAAATGTTTTTAAAAATTCAGACTGTTATTCCTACTTTAGAAATACTACTGTAATTTGACTCCTGATTTCATGTAATAATGCATAATATTTTCATCGCTAAATTCTGTAATTCTATAATAATGTCCTTAAAGTGAAGAAAGCAAATCAGAAATAAACCTGAACCCCACATTAAAAATAGCCCTTCACTCAAATTAGAAGAAAAAAAATTCCATAAACCTAGCACAAAAAGTACAATTAAACACCACTATTTTTCCTCAGGGTGACTTATCTGACTTATATAATCCTCATTACTTCCATTTATTATAACTTTGTTTTGCTATTTTCATTTTAAATAACATCTCCAAATATCACTGGATAAATGTAGTTGTACAGTATGCATGAGGTTCAAAAGCTAAGGGTCAGTGGACAACTGTGACTACAATGGTAATTTGGGTTTTTATTTTAACAATTTATGACATATTCTTAACAC
Organism: Eumetopias jubatus; assembly: GCF_037043125.1. Taxonomy (NCBI): domain Eukaryota; kingdom Metazoa; phylum Chordata; class Mammalia; order Carnivora; family Otariidae; genus Eumetopias; species Eumetopias jubatus. The sequence goes on from NW_028274813.1 coordinate 63,265,773, forward strand.
CTTACAGGAACATCAATATGCCAACTATGGGGACAAAGGAATAAACATAATCAAGGCTTGACATTTGGCCAATGTTAGAATGTGATTGAGAGGTAACTGGTATAGCTGTGGACTGTAAATACGGAAGGTATCATTATTATATGATGTATGATGGCTCTTAATGGGAGAGAGTGGTCATCAGTTAAGCAAATGAACCATTGGGAACAGAATAGATGTGACACCGTGGGTATGATCTACTAATTTTCTAATAGGCAATGGACATTAACTGGTTCACAGATTTTAATGAGGACATATACAATATGTAGTACATATGTATGAACAAATAGGTCTATATATTTATTTGAGTGAAATGAAGATATTAATATAATACAACTGATTAATTTTACTTCTACTTTCCATTGACATGTTTTCAGATCTACACTTGTTTGTCTACACAAAGGGATTGAGCCAAACCACTGCTTAGAGTTCCTGCTTGATTTGATAATATGACTTGGGTATCAAGAGATTGCAGATATGCTGAAACTATTTCTGGATCAAGAAAGGAACAAATTATAATTTCCAGCGTGAACCAAAGTTTGAACTTGGTGCCAGTGAAAGTTTCTGACTCAGTCACAAGATCAAATTGGAACTTGAGTTTGTCTGTTTAGGATCCCCCAGAAGCAGACAATGAAATAAAGATTTGAGTGCAAATCATTTATTTGGAGGTGAAGGAAATACTGGAAGGCTGTTGGGGGAGTGAAAAGCAGTCAATAAGGATACAAAATCAATATTACCACTATGGGCGACTAGAGCTTAATCCCGCCAAGGAACTCTGGGAGCCAGTGTAAACTGCACCTCAGGATTACCCCATCCACATGGTGAAGAAGCTGGGTGACTAACATACCATCTCCATCAGTCACTGGTGACTATGTTAATTCCCTGGCTAGGGCTGCAGTAGCCAGAGAAATTCCTGGAGCAAGGACGCTGGTAGTTGGAAGTCAAGCTGTTGACACTAATCTCATGCACTGTGATGTTCTAATGCACTCAGAAGCTCCACTTAGAAACCCACAATGACATGCTGCCACCCTAGTGAAGGCCTTCATTTCCTTTTACCTTGAATGTTGTAAGCACTTCCTAACTGGTCTCCTCATGTACCTACTCTCTCCATTTCAATCTCCCTGGTGCACCACTGCCAAATCAACCTTCCTAAAGCATGGTTCCAATCTGTCATTGCCTTGCTCAGAACCTCCCAGTGTCCCCTTTGTCTGCAGAATTAAGTAAAATGTTTCAGGCAATCCTTTTCCAGTCACATTATGCGCTGTTCTCCTGCACTTGTATTCTGGTCAATGTGAGCAGTCACTACTCACCTGAATACACTTTTGTCCTTGCTCACATCTTACTGTTCACCTGGGAAGGTCTAGACCTCATCACAGTCAATTTCAAAGGGTGACTAAGGTCAACTATGGTGACAGATGGTAGCTACACTTGTGGTGAGCACAGTACAATGTACAGACTTGCTGAATTACTATGTTGTACATGTGAAACCCACGTAACATTGTGTGTCAACTAGACTTCAATAAAATAAATAAAAAATAAAAAGATGAGTCTTTTTCATGTAGGCTTCCCTTACACATGTCCCCCTTCTGTACTTGCACAGCATCTGATTTCCTTCCTTACTGTCGAATTTACTGGGTTTGGGATTATGTCTAGTTATATGCAATAACTGTCTACATTCTCAGCTCCATGAGCTCAAGATCAAGATCTTTATTTTACTCACCTCGTACCACCTACCCTATCTAGAAGAATGCTCGGCATGCAATAGATGCTCAAAAAACAGATGCTGAGCTGGACCTACAAATGGAGGAATTATGTCATGAAAAGAGAACTGAACCCAGAGTCTGACATCTAAGCTGCAGTCATAACTAGGGATGCGACACTGACGTTCACTTAGCCATTCTGCATCTTGGCTGCCTCACCCTTAAAACTGGGAAATGAACTACCCTCTGCCACACAGTTCACAGAACTCAAGAATTAAATAAATTAATGAAGTTGGTTTGATATTTTTCATGACAGAACATCACCAGTCATTGGTGTTATCAGAGTGAGGTACTATCCCTTGAGGTGATGATGGAGATGACTCCAATCCACTACACTGTGAGTAGTTGCACCAGTAACTGTCCTGACTGTGCTTTCCTTGGTTTCAGCTCTCAGAAGCAATGCCTGCATGTAGAAGTTGACTAGCCAGGGAGAGGGATCGGCACTTGAATTTAGTTTGGAGCAGAGTCTACTGGCCTCATATGGAGACTGATAAAGGACTCTGACCTCATAAACACCATGCTTCAACCAACAACGTCAAATAGGCATTTGTGTGCGTATATAAGTGTTTTTGTTCGTATTTAAAAGAAAGAAGAAATTCATAACGCTGGCCTGCTTACCTACAGTATATACATAAATGATGTTCATAGGATACACTTGAATAAGTGTACAGATAAAATAAAGACATGTCCTCAACCTCCTCTTTTCCAAATGGCACACCCCAATTTTATAGGACAGTCATATACTGGCACTGACACACCTTTTAAATATTACTAAAAGGCTGCCTTTCTACAGTGTATTAAGCAGCTGCTTGCATATGAGTATCTTGTTGTCCAGAGTGACAGCTGTATTTTCGCCTGTTTTGACATTGAGTCTGATCTGGGTGAATAGCTCATATCCATTAAAGTGCTATTACAACACTGAATGACTGCCAGAATACTTCCTGATCAATTTTAAAAGCCAGCTAGCTGTCATCATCTAATCGCAACAGCAAAAAACAAATCTTTGGGGAATAAAATGAGATTTTTAAACATTTTTAAGGCAGTGTATTAAATATAATCCCTAAAAACTGTTTGAATAAGAATAATAAGCTACAGAAATGGGAAGGTGGAAATAATATTTTCTGCACTTTGAAACCCCTTACACTTGCATATTGGCAGGCAATCTCAAATACTCCTTAAATTTACCATTTTGACAATCACTGAGTTTGAACTCCTGCCATTACATAACTTAATAAAGCAGCACTGAAAACAATCACCATAGAGTGCGATTGTGCTCACCATTAAATTTAGTTCTATAAAATTTAAGACTGAATGCAATCATCTCTCTGTCTTTGCTTCAGTGGTTGAAATCCAAGTGTTGGGGTTTACTTTTTACTTTTCTCAGCAGCCAGAAAATATGCATATTTTTAAAGCTACAACGCTGGTATTTTAGATCTGCATTTATTAAGCACCATCAAAGGGAGGTAGAACTCACTGAGACAGTTAAGACCACTTGAATCATCAGTTTAATTGGGGAAGTCTGATTCAAAATTGTAATTCCACCACCATTATACTGACAATATCAACAAATACATAATGTATAAATTGGCATAATCCATTTGGAGGGCAAATATTTAAAGGACGTCTTTTTTTTTCAGTATAATTAATCATCTGGGATGGTTTCTTAATGGGTAGTGCTCAGTTCTTCTCATTTTGGTTTTAGCAGTCAGTATTTTCACACCACGATTATGCCAGTAACACTTACTCACAATTTGGAGTGGGCTTTCCCAACTGCAGAAAGGAAATGACCCAACTCCAGCTCATCGGGAGGCTCATGGTCCTCAATTCCATCTGGGACCTCAGTATCAGAGAGTCTGAACCAAAGGCTAGAAATGCTACCTTTCCAACTCATGTTTTATAGTGTGATAGCAGTAATATATCATATTTTTAAAATCCTTCAGAATGCACATCTCCTTAATAAAAGAGAACCATTAATGGAAATACTGGGCCAATAAAAAAATCCTTATTCTTTTTGGAGATTCAAGATCTCTCCTGAGAAACTGGAACCCAGGTAACAAATAGTTTGCTCCAGAATGTTAGATGATCTCCTTCACTTTTGATCAAGGTCTCCCTTCATTTTTCCTTTAAAAGACTGTCTTCACCTTTCGAGTCATTTTTAAATATTAAAATCGATGTTTTTCTAAGAAACCAACTCTATCATCTTCTCTGCTTCAAATGTCAATGCTCCCCATTGCAGAGTGGAGAAAGTCCAGTCACTTCGCCCAGCATACCATCATTTCAAGCGCTGCACTGCCAAACTCTCGTGGCCCCCTCAGTCCTAGAGACCCCTCGGCCTAGCCCCTCCAAGCAGTTCCCTACAACCCCATCCCTCCAGGCCCTTCTACAATGCTGCCTTTGCCTGTGCCGTGCTCCCTGGCTAAATGATTTTCTGATCCCTTCCACCCAGTCCAACTCTTATGTCTTCAAAATATCTCCCCTTCACCTCCACACCTCCTCCGTGAAGCCATCTTTGATTATCCCAGGTAAATGTGTTTCTTCCTTCCTTGGTGTTCCCACAGTACCAGCACACAACAACTCCAGGCCGGAAAGTATAAATGACATGTTAGTTATTTCTCTATCTATCTGCCTATGCTAACTGCCAAAGATACCAGGTTCTGATGGGAACAAAATAAAGTCAATTCAACAGAGTCCGAGCTTATCCCAACTAATGAAACTTATCTCACATGGAGACCTCAGCATGCAAAGAAGAAGAAAGCAGCAGCTGAATGATGTTTCTGGTATCAAGTTCACTTTTGTGTTTATTTTGCGGTTTCACTCACTTGTTCTTTTTTATTTTATTATTCCTACCACCGTGCAAGCTTTTTGCTTAGAAAGTGGAATATCGAAATCCATCTATCACGGTTTAAATATAGGGAATAGCTGGGGTCTAGTTACAAAACACACCCCAGAAATGACAAAATAAAAATGTCAATGGATTTGAGATTGAACTGCAGAAAAGACCCAATATTTTTCAAAGCTACATGTTATTCCTAAAGGCAAAGCTCCAGGTTATGAAGTATAACTGTATTCTGCCCCTTGGAGGCAAAAACTAAGTGTTCAAAAAAACTGAGAGTAACTAAGATTCACTACAGAGACTGAAGTATAACTCACATGATGGTCCAACACATGAGGCGCTGATGTTTTCCCCCAATAAACTTCTCAAATTTGTAAAAGAACAAGTGACAGTTTATGAGCAACCACTCATTGACTGGAAGTAGCCTAGGTTCTATTAGATTCAAAACTCATGACCATGGATGTGATTTTTTTTTTCTTTTATAGGTTTGACTATACTTTGGACAGTACCATGTGGTAGAGGAGAGAAGGCGCTGGAAAAGGTTGTAACTGAGGTCAGCTATTTGTGCCAATCTCCATTTCCTTCATATCCAGTCCATTACTCTCGGCACAAGTTAGTTCAGCCTCCCCACATACTGTTAAAAATATGTATATTGCTTCTGGGAGATCTACTGCCCCTTGTAAATTCACATATTAAAGGGTAGCATAGAAGGGAAAGGAATCTGTAATAGAGTCATTTATAGCCAAGCACTAAATCATATAATACAGAAAACAAATGTAGATGGTTTGGAGGGTGGGGGCATATATATTACCTTTCCTCAATGAACATTCATAAAATAAAACGGGATCTCCAAGCTGCCAAAATTAAGTGGATGCTGAGCTACTAGAATATCAAAGACCGGGAAATAAAAAGAGAGAGAATGAGAGAAAGAGAGAGACCCACTTCACCTAATCTGAGTAAGTAGTTAACCAGGTTTTCAATATTTGAGAGCTTTTTAAGATAAAATTCTTTTTGGACAATCCTGAAACTCATTACACCAATACATATCTCCAGAAGGAGAGAGAGAGAAACCTATAAAAGAGTGTGTGTGGGGGGCGGGGGGGGAGCCTGGAAAATCAGGAACGAAATGAATAAGACTACACTTCTCCAACTCGGCCAGGGATTTCTATTCCTCCTGACTTGGTGCCCAAACACGTCTTTCTCTGAACTTCCCTGCTATTTTGCCAAAAGAGAAAACTTATTTTCCATCTCTGTAAACCCCTAGGAGAGGAGGGAGCAGGAAGACTACTCAATTCAGCCCAAGAAAAATAGAGCCCTTGTGCATATGTCCACGTGTCTGGCAGTGACCCGATCCCCTGCCAACGCTGGTGGTCCGGGCTGGAGGCTATGATCTGACCTAGGACTAGGAAGCGTTTTGCTAACTTTCCTTCACTGGGTCAACTGGAGAAAATGATACTCTTAACAGGCAGGAAGGAAGGGCATGAAGCACATCACATTTAACACCACCCCTTTCCCTGAGCTGGCAGGTCCTAGAGAGCGCCTGGAATTTAGCTGCTAAGGATTAAGCCTTGCTAGCCTCTGTAATGAGAGAAACAGCCTCCGAGGAACAGAGGGAAAAGAGAGGAAGACAGTCACAGGGAAAGGATGAGGAACTCGGAGCTCTGGATTCAAGAAGCCAAGCCTATTTTCATCTACATGCAATGTTAAATAATAGAATCAATCAAAAAGGTAAAAGAGAGACTAGACATATATTTCCACTGGCTGTCTGATGAGCCGGTATACTACAGCCAAGAGGAAGACCGTACGGTAGCCGTGAGTCAACTGGAAGCAAGAGTATGCAGAAGGGTAAGTCCATTGTGAGGAAGAACTAAAATGGGGACAGGTAAGATGACAGATTTAGATTCTCCCTCAGCTCTTCAGGAAAATGTGAAAACACAGCAAGAAAAGTACTGTGGACTGAGAGGAATAAAAAAAAATGGAAAAAATCATTTAGACCATTGTTGGTATAGGCTCCATTAACAAACAAGTGAATTCTGCCCAAAAAGTCACATGAACGGATGCTAACTGAAGAGCTACCATGAGTCAAAACTGTTCAAGACTGTGAATACAATAAGGACCAGAGAGTCCTTGCCCTCTGAAAACTTATATGCTAGCTGAGAAGGAAGACAGTTAACATATACTTAAAACTAAGCAAGATAAGGGGCACACAGAAGGGTCAGATCCAGGCTAGAAGTGTCTGAGAAGCTGTCCCAGAAAGTATCATCAAGGCTGAGAGCTGACAGTTGAATAGGAGCCAGCCAGAGGACAAGCAGGGAGGAAGTGCTTGCTCTCTGTTTGCATTAAATAGTCAGGTGATATAAACAAATTTATTTTTATTTGGCATATATAGCTTACTACCTAGAATCAAGATGAGATCTGGAATCTTGTTCCGTTTGGAGTAGAAAGAGTCTAGTCTGATATTAGCCAAGAAAGTCTTCAGTGAGGATGGGACTGAGGGTTGAAACATTTTAAATAATCAAATTCCATTTATCTTTTTTCCAGTATTTTGTCAGTTCCTTCTGGAACCCACTTGGAAACTCAGAGTCTGAAAGAATTCACTGGTGCCTCCTAGCTTAGCTGACTAATTTTCCTTGCAGGGGATACCACTTAGTCAGTGTTTAGACTGTATGGTTGGGAGTAAAGGAGGTTAGGCAGAATAACAAACATTTATTGATCACCTACTATGTGCTTCATGCCTGGTATCTTACAAGTACTATATACTGAATTCTTGCAACAACCTAGCACAGCAGATCTCCATATTCTCATTTTTCAGATGAGAAAACAAGACTCGGAATCTTAAAGTGCTTTATTCAAGTTCTCATAGCGACCTTTTTTCAAGCCAGTAAGTGTCAAAGCCATGATCCAAACCCAGATTTGACTGATCCCGAAAACTTATGCTCAAAACCAATTAAGCTTGCTGCCCTCCGTTCTCCAAAATCTCAGTGACCACTGCAGCAGTAGCAGCCCCTCTGTGCTCTCTTTTGTCTGCTAAGCTTCTTATCTTAAAATCTATGAAGATACATACGGTATTTTTATTGATGGGCATAAAGACCTGTTTCAAGAGAGCCTTAATAAATTTAGAAATGTACCAAGAGGTTAAGAATAAAATGGTTTTGAGAACATAGCTATAAGGTGTATTTTTTTTTAAGATTTTATTTTACTTATTTGAGAGAGAGAGGGAGGGAGAGAGAGCCCAAGAGGGGGCAGGGTCAGAGGGAGAAGCAGGCTCCCTGCTGAGCAGGGAGCCTAATGTGGGACTCGATTCCGGGACTCCGGGATCATGACCTGAGCCGAAGGCAGTCGCCTAACCAACTGAGCCACCCAGGCGCCCTATAAGGTGTATTTTAAAGGTAAAACTACATCGGATTTACAATTTAGATTTTAAAAACTTATTATAAGAGCACTGCATTCTATAATATTAAAAAGATGTATTTTCTTCACGTCTGATGTTTTCTGCTTATAAAATAATACATGTTCATTATGAAGAGTTTGAAAACCACAGAGGAATATGAACAAATAAAGGTCATCATAATCTCAACATTCAGATTTAGTCCACGTGAACATTCTGGTATATTTCTATATTCCTGTATGTGTATCAATGAATGTGCTTGTAATTTTTAACTAAGATCAAAATTGTGAATAATGTTTTGAAACTGGCTTTTTTCATTGGATACTATATGGTGTTTCCCTACAACCTCATAGTATTCAAGAACAAGATTTTCAGTGAACGAATTATATTCTTATCCTATAGACCTGTACTGTCCAGTATGGTAGTCAGAAACCACATGTGACTATTTAAATGTGTCCTACCATCGTGTCCTGTCTTAAAGATGTACTGAGTTACTCTTCTAAAAACATAGTACAATATTCGTTTTTCCCGAAATCTATCCACATCATGAATATGTAAGAGCCAAATCAGTGTCTTACTCATCTTTTCACCTCTGCTTTAGTGTCTGACACATAGTAAGTGTTCAATAAACATTTGCTGAATTGATCTGAACATATGCCTGTCTGAGACTTACAGGGTAATAAAGGCAAGGCTACACATGGTGGATTTTTGTATAATCTATAAATATATGCATAATAAACACATCTGACCTCTCAACTTTAACATAAATATTGTAAACAAACACAATGTAATATTCAAGGCAAAAATCTCATATGTGTTAATAATTTATACCAAGATCAGGAAAATATGTTTCCCTAAAACCCCAAAACCATTGAAGGATTTAAATGTCTAATATGAAAAGGATATATTCTGAATATTCTTCCCATCCACTTTACCAGGGCCACATTCAGGTTATTATAAAACTACAGAATCAATCCCCCTTCAGAATGCATTTTTAGAATGTAATAGGAATGACAATAATTGTTAACAGCCTACAGATCTATTTCCAGCAGCAGAAAGCATCAACATATGTATGAAAAAAGGTGATTCTGACTCAAAGTCAAATTAGGAAATAAGATACATAGAAGAAATATGGAGATTAGGTCACACCTTCCAATGAAAAGAAATATTCATTCCAAAAGTGATGTCATGGGTCAGCTTTGAATCCAAGTGTAAGGTTAACATTTTGTCTCACTGGAAAAAAATGAATTTGACCTTGTAATATTTACATCACACAAAAACTACCACAGACACATTTCTTTCTGAAAGCCTTCAGATTGCTTCTTGTCAAACCGTCTGTGTCAGAGATGTGAAATGTGATCTCAACTCGTAGCCATATTTGATGGTGACAACCCAGAAGACAGGGCTGAAAAGGGTTTTAGTGTGTCCTCTTTTTTTTTTTTCTCCTAACTTGTGTTTGCCACTATTTTTATTATGTCTGCCTGGAAGAGTACAGATGTCATTGAGGGCAGCTCTTGGATAGAATTGCTTCTTTTTACAAAATTGTTAACAGTCTTGGATTAAAAATTTAAAGGCAATAGATTCCATTTGCACTCAGAAAAGCAAAGTCACACACCCCAACTGTTGACTAAAACACTGTAACTCACTGCAAAGCAAACCCAGAAAAAAAGATTCTGAGCATGACCCCGGCAAATAAAATAAGGTATCATAAGAAGTCTATTTTGATGAACAGTAATAATAATATAATATATTCTTTATTCCTCTCAAAACTGATCATTAATTTGGGAAGGAAGGCATTGCAAGGTTTATTGATACACACTAATTAGACTATGAATAGTGTTTTCTTATACAAAAGTAATATTTTAAAAATCTCAGAAAATGTGGGGCACCTGGGTGGCTCAATTAAGCATCAGACTCTTTTTTTTTTAATTAAAAAAAATTTTTTAAGGATTTTATTTATTCATTTGAGACACAGAGATACAGAGAGAGAGAAGAGAAAGCATGAGCAGGGAGAGAGGCAGAGGCAGAGGGAGAAGCAGGCTCCTTGCTGAGCCAGGAGCCCGATGTGGGACTCGATCCCAGGACCCTGGATTATGACCTGAGCCGAAGGCAGACGCTTAACCATCTGAGCCACCCAGGCGCCCCAAGCAACAGACTCTTGATTTCCACTCTGGTCACGATCCCAGGGTCCTGAGATCGAGTCCTGCATCGAGCTCCATGCTCAGTGCAGAGTCCGCTTGAGATTTGCTCTGTCTCCCTCTGCCCCTCCCCCTGCTCGTGCTCTCTAAACATAGATAGGTAGATATCTTTTTTTCAGACAGATAGGTATATACATATATTTAAACACATAAATATATACTTACTTACAGATGAAATGCATAAATACATAGAAAAATCTCCAAGCATATACATCAACTGTTAATAGTGGTTATTCTTGGGAGTGGGAGCAGGACAGATGGATAGGGAGGGAGGAAGCCCTGTATACTTTTTACATTATTTGCTTCTGCCTTGTTTGAATAATTTGTAATAAGGATGAATTATGTTACGATAAAAAATACAAAGAAAATTTTCACAGAAGGACCAGGGTTTGTAGAACCTGTGTAACGGCTTTAAAATATGTCCAGTGATTACGCTTCTTTTTAAACATCTCTGAAACTGCAATTTCTAACAACTTGAGCGGAAATGCCTTGTAGGATATTCAAGAGGCTTATATATACTTTTGTTTCATCTTCCAGACGTATGCTCCAATGCGTTCTTTAATTTACTCTGTATTGAATCCTAGTCTCTATCTTCATTATTTTCCTATAGACATGAGAAAACTGATGCCTTGTATTTTGGAAACTAATATCCCTATTAAGGGCCACACTATACCTGTCAAAGGGGATTCCTCTGACATGCTTAAAATTTGGTAAATGAGGGGCACCTGGGTGGCTCAGTTGGTTAAACCGCTGCCTTCAGCTCAGGCCATGATCCCAGGGTCCTGGGATCGAGCCCCGCATCGGGCTCCCTGCTCATGCAGGAAGCCTGCTTCTCCCTCTGCCTGCCGCTCCCCCTGCTTGTGCTCTCCCTCTCTCTCTCTCGCTCTCTCTCTCTCTCTCGCTCTCTCTGTGTGTCAAATAAATAAATAAAATCTTTAAAAAAAAAAAAATTTGGTAAATGAGCAGAAGGCTACAGAGAAGAGGCAGCTAGCTGAATGAGGTGGAGAAAGTATGGGGCTTGGGTCCGACAGACCCCCAGTTTGAACGTCAGGCCAGCTTTCTGTAACTTCAGGCATATTGCCGAACCTCTGTGAGTTTTCATCTCAGTCGTCAGTGCGCTGGGGAGGATGATACCCGCCTTGATACGTAATTTCAGGGGTAGCCCTTTATATGCATGAAATATGTGTTCTTAATAAGTGGTAACGACGATCGTGTATTAGCCCTCCTCCTCCTACGATTATATTGTCCTTTACGACAAGAACCTAAGTGGATAATGCACGGGACACAGTCAGTATCACAAAACATTACATAATTTGCTTAGTATTATTAGGTATGAAATTGTGTGTGAAGACTAAAGGGCTGAAGGAACTCACAGCAGAGACCATGACATGAGGGGAAACTATCAGGGACAGTGTCAGTGAGAAGAGACTCCACCTTTGTTTTTAAAAAGATAGGACTGGGAAGACGGGAAGGCTGGCAGAGTGGGGCCACATGGGTGAAAGGCATTTTTGTGTGAAAATCTCTGTACCTACGTCCGGAGGCTGGTTTTGACCCGTGGGCCCTAATTTGTGACTCCTGACACCCAAGAAATATACATATTTGGAGAAAACCAGAAAACTGCTCTCTCAGGTGAGGGTAATAGTAAAACTAACTACCACTTTCTGAGCAACTGCCGTGTGCCAATTACCCTCTGTGTCTCAATTTCCTTGTCTACAAAATGGTGATAATCAGGTTTTTAAAACTGAAGTAGAATTAACATACAACATTATATTAATTTTATGTGTGCAACATATTGATTCAACAGTTCTATACATTACTCGATGCTCTACTACAGTAAGTGCAGTCACCATCTGTCACCATAGGACATTACTGCAATATCGTTGACCAGATTCCCTCTGCTGTACTTTTCCTCTCCGTGACTTCTTTATTTGATAACTGGAAGTTTGTACCTCTTCATCTCCTTTATCTATTACACCCACCCCCCACCCACTTCCCGTCTGGCCACCACCAGTTTGCTCTCTGTGTTGTAGAGTCTGTTTTTCGGTTTCTTTGTTTGTTTCTCTGTTAGTTCATTTAATAGTTCTCAATTCAGGGAAAGCACTGAGAACATTGCCCAAGACTGGTGCTAGCACTCAAACATTGGCTTTGACCTTGGTCATGAAAACAGGGATGGAGTACCAGGCCCCGTGGGATGCACCTGCCTTTCATGGTATCCTCCTCACATGAACCGTGCAACTCACAGGGCAACATATGGGAGGGAGGTGGTGGGCTGAATGGAGTTGAATAGAAAAACACTGGACTTGTTAAAGTAATCACTGTGAAAGGTTTGGGGGAGACCAGTATTTCAAAAGGATTGGTCCAGCGGGAGCAAGGTGGCTGGGAAGCAAAATTGGCACTGAGATTCTCATCCAGACAGTGAGGGGTTTAGCGACAATTCTAGGCATTAGAGATGGGTGCAAAGAAAACATCTCTGATCAAAAAAAGGGGGTGGGGGAAGACAGGATTCTTGTCATTGTCTGCGTAGTCCAACATTTATCATAAAGTGCTTAAAATGTGCCAAAAAACATGTTGGTTTTTGATGCTATTTCATTTAATTATCCCAGTGTTATTCTGGGGCGGTTACCGTTGTCAGTTGCATTTTGCAGATGGGTAAACAGGAGCTAAAGTTTACAGCACTTGCCCAAGGTCACAGAGCTGGTCAGCAGTGGGGCTAGGATTTGAACTCGGATTTGTGTGATCCTAGAACCAGCATACTTGGCCTCTAAACTCAGCCAGCTCTCACATGGCTATACTTCAGATGATAAATTTGCTGTCTGGTTGTAAAAATTAATTGATATTGATTTTTTTTTTAGTCTTCAGAATGCACCTCTTTGGTATCTGAAGTTTTGTCCTGTACTAGGTATTGTCACGGCATAGCCATTTTTGAACAAAGAACGCAAATCCAATTTGCCAATCATCAATATTTTGCCAGGGATAATGTTACCAACAAGACATCTGAAAAAATGTGTCAAGGTATACAAATAACACCCGTGATGTTATTCATTAAAATAATGATCACTCCTTCTTTTCATTGGGTCCAGATTTGTAACCAGACAGAAGAGAGACTCAGATAAAGGAAAAGCAAAAGAAGTTTCTGTACAACAAAATAAAAAGTTAATTTCGTGAAGCCAACTGCTTTAAACAGGGTTGCTTTGGAGACACTGTTCATATCTATTCAAATAGACCCCAGCCCAACCAAAATGTTAATCTGTCACTCCTAAGTGATCTTTTTACAAAGCCTTAGACCATTGCTTACAAAGGGAATGTAGGTTATTACAGCTGTTGCGCTCCAAATGAATATTGATTTCAATCTCAGAATGCTAGGAGAGGACTTGCATCAATTACACAGAACATCAGAGTCATAACGCAAGTTACCTAGTTCCAGTGATGCACAAGGCAGATCAATCCTTCACTTTCACACACCTTTGAAGAGACACCAGCCACCATGAGCTTCCTTTAGCTGACCCTTAAGATAAGCCAGGCAGGGCAAAAGGGTGATAGAAAAGGAAATCATCCCCAGTTGTTAAAAAGCAGAGGCTACCGGCTACCATCAGAAAGCCACTATAATTACTCCTTTTCAAGTGGGCTGTGTGTTAATACAAATACAAATGAGGGGGTAAAAAAAATGAAGCCTTAATGACAGCATTATGAGGGGAGGGTTCTCCTTTACATTATTTATTTATTCAATGGAAAATTATTTGGCAATTATGATAAAGCAACGAGATGACAATGACTTTCCTTTGAATCACTAATTAAAATGCTGATTGCCTGTGGAGTGAGATGTGCAGTTATGGTCAAACAAGAACTTTCATTGTGCTAAACAGCTTGGGCTGGCCTGACACCTGGGTAGGGAGGGGAGGGCATGAATCAAGCACACTTCACTACTAAAATCAGACTCATTTTTATTCAGCAAAATCCTAACACAGTGTTATGATTCTGGACAAGATAATACTGTGACCAGTAATCTTAAGAGATTTTTTCAAAGAAGGAAAATCCGGGTTCCAAAATGAATAACCGTATGAAGTCTATCTAAGAGTATATCTGATACATATCAAATAGCTTTTCATGTGGAAGTTATTTTTTATAAGTTTGCACTTCTTGTGTTCTTACATTTCTCTACAAGCTACCTTTATGTACACACAAGTGTCAAAAAAAGTCACCTTAACTCAACGTAAGTGCTTTTTAAACGCGAACAAACAATTTCTCTTCAGTAATGGAAGAAATGTCTTACAATTAATCATGAAGAGGAAATTGCTTTTCTTGTGATGTAATGAATTCAGTGCTTTGAATTTTAGTAACTAAAATTATGGTTTTCCCAATAACACTGAAATAGTCATCTTTTTCCAAAATGAAAAATATATTTCTTATATTTGCAACTTGTTTATGTTCTAAAAAAAATCAATTAAATTCATAAAGTGAAAGGAGAAGAGATGCCTTACACTAGTAACATTCATCGTTAGGAAATGCATTCTTTTGAAAGATTCAATCTCTCACAGAGCAATACATTCTTAGATCGCAAGAGAATGGAGAGGTCATCTACCCCCATCTAACTTGGAAATTCCCTCCACAGTATCTCTTAGAGAATCCTGCCTTCACCATGACTTGGAGGAGACGATGTTGACCACCTTGAAAGGCAGACCGTCCTGCTTCTGAATGTATCTGAAGGTCAGCAAAAATCTAAAGGTCAAACTGGCCTTTCCATAACTTCTACCCCTGCAACCAATTCTGGAGTACCACAGGATCAATCAAGCCCTCTTCCAAATGATCCCTTCCAAATATTTTAAGACCGCTATCCTGCTTCCTTCAAAGTTTCCGCATTTCCCAACTTAGGGTCTTCCAGCTATAGTCCCGATGTGCCTTTGTATCTATCCTCCACAATCCGTCCCTTTTAACAAATGCTATGAGGAAAAACAAAATAATGCATTATAGATGTCAAATCATCCAAGTGTAGGAGGACTGACTTCTTTTCTGTCTATATTTCTTTCTTTTTTTTTTTTTTAAAGATTTTAATTATTTGTGAGAGAGAGAGAGCACGAACACACGCAAGGGGAGGGACAGAGGGAGAGAGGGAGGGAGAAGCAGACTCTCCACTGAGCAGGGAGCCTGATACGGGGCTGGATCCCAGGACCCTGGGATCATGACCTGTGCCGAAGGCAGACGCTTAACCGACTGAGCCACCCAGGTGCCCCTCTGTCTATATTTCTAAGGTCATGATAGAAGTATGGATCATATTTATCTCTCAGTCAACTAAAACCTCTAGATCAACTTTATACCAATGATTTTTAACTAAAGTACAAATTTTATGAACCTCACATCCGTTGCTCTTCCATTCCATTTTCTTAGCCCATTATTAACCCTGAGGAAAACCATTCCTTAATCTCGCTAATGCTTAGTTTCCTTGTGTACAAGATTCTCCACACAGCAACTTCTAGACAGGTACCAGCTACCATTTGTGAAGTATCTGCCAAGTGCCAGGCACAGCGCTGAGGGCCCTATGTGCACCACACACTAACAGGCACTACTGATTCCATTTCACAAATGAAAAAAATGAAGCCACAGAGAAATTCAATAATTCGCTCGAGGTCACGCAACTAGTGACAGGGCCAGGGTTTGAGTTCAGGCCACCCTTAACCACCATATCATCAGTGACCACGCTTCTTAATTCTGAAATTTGTAAAACATTAACAAATGGACCCACGATAAAATTGTTGAACAGAGCCAGATTCAAACAGTGTCTCTTTACAGATCAGCCTCCAGTTTGATTCACTTGTCTTTTGGGACTATTATTCAAAAACCCATGAATCCCTCACCACACAGTGTATACATCCATGAAAAGACCAAAATTACGACATAAGACACAATCTCAGGGACTTGCACAAACTAAGATAAACCAACCCTCGAGAATTTCCCTCATCAACAGATTCCGTAATCACATTTTTTACAAAGGAAGTGAGGTTAGCTTGGCACCCTGGCTGTCACCTAATGACTACTGTCTTTTCCCAAGCGCGGTCAACTCATCCATTTACAAGTTCCCATCCTGGAATGGGCCTAAGTCTAGGCATCCACTTTATTCAGAATATCAGGATATTGATTCATTTCTTCCTTTCCTGGTTTTTCCAAACATTTCCAAAAGTAGTTCCCCAATCCCGAAAGAAAATATCTTTAATACAATGGATGAATCTGCACCATCTTAAGACAACTAGGAGCTCATTTAGAATCTCTACACCTACTTCAGGTTTTCAGGTTCCTTTAGTTATGATTGTGCTGCCATTTACAATTTGAAAAATCATTATCCTTTACAGAGAAAACATAAGTTAAATAGAATTTTGTAGCGTTTCTTTCTCTTTTGTTGTTTTTTAACATTATACCATCTGTTCCAAACAACGCAAATCAGCAGATATTTATGGAGCACCTAGAATGTGCAAATATATTTGATGAGAATGAAGGAAACATAAAAATGACACAGTGTGCTTAAAAAACCTGGAAGGAAAGTCACAGGGAGAGACGCGGTCAAGTGTAATGCAAAGAGAATTGAACACACAGGAGAGCAAACAAGCTGCGAGGGATCCCACAAGGGGAGTGGTCAGTTAAACAATGAGCTACATCTTTTATTTTCCCTCTTTTTATGTTTCCAAACATATCTTTAAGTCCTTCTTCACAATCCTATATTTTACAAGTGTACTTTGAAAACCTGTGTGTGATATTTTTTGGGTGACCACTCTCTTCTTTTTTGGAGTCATCTATTATGTCAGGACATTATTATTAGAACCTCCTGTACCAATAGCTCATCTTCACTCAATCACTCTTTCATTCTTTCATTTCTTCACTTGTTAAGAAATGTACTGGGTCTACTAAATGCCAGAAATTCCTTTAAAGTCCTGAGTCGCTGAATCACCCCTATGATATTTTTAGATTATTTACTATGGGCTGAGTGACGCAGGACCACCGGCCCTCAATTTGCAGAACTAAACTCTTCACTTAGATTTTCAAAGATCTGCTCCCTGAAGTCTCAGATTACAGTTCTATGTATAGTTTTCACTAGCCCATTACTCCATTGTGTCCTCAACTATTGGAGGGATTTTTTTAAAGATAAATCATACTTCTTTCAGAATCTTGGCAGTTCATCTATAGAGATGAAACTCCCCAGGATGGCTACCACAATGACTATTTTGTAATCTCAATAATTAAAGCAGCATCTTAAAGGTGACCAACTACTTCTTATTACTTCATCCACACCCAAATGTTTTCTTTTTTTTTATTAGAGAGAGGGACAGACAGAGAGAGAGAGAGAGAGAGAGAGAGAGAGAGAGAGAGCATAAACAGGGGGAGGGGCAGAGGGAGAAGCAGACTCCCCACTGAATAGGGAGCCAGATGCAGGGCTCAATCCCAAGACTCTGGGATCATGACCTGAACCGAAGGCAGACGCTTAACTGACTGAGCCACCCAGGTGCTCCCATGCCCCAATTTTTTCTACTCAAATGTGTGTTCTGCTGTTTCTGGTATTTAAAAATATTACTTAAGCACTATTTTCATTTTCAAAGTAATAGATGCTTACAGTGAAACATGAGAAAATATACAAAAGCAGAAAAAAAAGAATTAATCAAAATTTTCCTGCCTGGAGGTATTTTCTTTAATATTTTTTTGTATTTCCTTCCTGAATGTATGTAGACATGTAGATATGTGCTAGAATATGCACATATGTGTCTATATATACATATATATCCTGTGTGTGTGTGTGTGTGTGTGGGTACTGTTTGTATTACCTATGTAATATACAGTGAATCCTCTCTGTATTATTTTTTTTTTAATCTGTTTCTTGCAGGAGAGAAGTCTTTCCATTGTCAGTCCTTCCCCTTAAACCTTGGGCTAAGATTTACTCACAACCCTTACACCATAATTAATTTTCATCTTAAAAATCTATAGCTAGCATAGAGATATTGGACCATATTGACCCCTTCCCCATTAATATGCCCTGTTATGTTTTCCAGAGAATTTCCAGGGTCTTCATTCAAACTTCTTCTTCATTAGTCAAGTTTTAATTCTTTTTTTTAAATATATTTTTTAAAGATTTTATTTATTTATTTGACAGAGAGAGAGACAGCGAGAGCGGGAACACAAGCAGGGGGAGAGGCAGAGGGAGAAGCAGACTCCCCCGTGAGCAAGGAGCCCAATGTGGGGCTCAATCCCAGGACCCTCGGATCATGACCTGAGCCAAATGCAGACGCTTAATGACTGAGCCACCCACGCGCCCCAGTCAAGTTTTAATTCTATGTTTTGCTTATTTTGTTTCATTTTCTTCTCTCTACCAGGCTCCAATTTCAATTTAAAGCCCTTGGGGCCCTCATAAGGAGCCCTTTGTCCAGCCCATTCTTCCCAGTCCTGAAAAGTGGAAAAACTGGTGAAGACACTATGTATATCTCAAGCCTTGTAAGTCTTCATCCAGAGCTTTGGAGACACATTCTCAGGCCCTTCTCGCCACCTCTCCTCAACATGCATCCATCAACCCTCAGGTTCAAGGAGATTTAAGAGACCGGCCATTAGTTCTAATTTCCTCACTCCGGGAATATGATGTATCTCTCATGAAGCCATTTCAGGTCTACACCTCTTCCCACGTCTCAAGAGAGACCACCACACTATCTGGAGTCACTCTATGAGATTCCTCCATGAACACTGCTCGCCATCTGGCACAACACAGAACAGTGCTTCCTCAGAAGGCCTGGCCTCATGCTCCAGGAGACCACCTCACATCTGCTGCACAGCTTCAAAGGGACAGAGCTGCCTCCTCTCTTCTATGTGGAGTGAAATACCTACACTCACCAACTTCCTGATGTTGGATTATAACTGCCCTCTGATCCTCTTTTCTTCTGTGAGTATGTGTTCTATTCAGTTGCCCTGGTCAAAAAATAATCTAAGAATGAGTGGGGCGCCTGGGTGGCTCAGTCGGTTAAGCGTCTGCTTTCACCTCAGGTCATGATCCCAGGGTCCTGGGATCGAGCCCTGCATCGGGCTCCCTGCTCAGCGGGGAGTGTGCTTCTCCCTCTCCCTGCCCCCACAGCCCTGCTCATGAGCGTGCACTCTGTCTCTCAAAACTGCAAAAATAAATAAATAAAATCTTTAAAAAAATAATCTAAGAATGAGTATTATCTCCCAGATATCTAAAACACTGAACCTCTGCATTGCGCAAAAGTGTATTCACTAAAAAGAAGAGATATGGTTTTTCATTTTAGTATACTAAGCTGTGACTATACATCAGTTAATCATTTAAGATATGTTACATATCACATTAAAGAGACTATATTAATAATGATTTTTATTGGTATGTGATCATTTCAAAGTTAGTTCAAAAGAATGGTGTGTAACATTTCATTATACTTTTTATATTTGAGCAGTTTATTTTTAGTTAAGGATACTAATCACAAATGTATCTCTATAACTTTAACAGGAACAAAAGGGAAACATGTATCTCTACAACTATTATTTCTATCTTTTTTTAATACTAAAATTGTGATGTTATGAAACACAATCCTTAAACAAATAACCTACTTCAGAAAGAAGCAGGATGATTCCCTCTGTCCCTTACCTGTCTCTGCCACAAAATGTACATTCACATCCTCACAAAAATAACGTGACAGTGTGCATTTTAATATTACCCCAAAATTAACATTTTCCCTTCTTTCCTATTGTAAACAAAATTATGGAGGTAATTTTTTTTTAAATATTTGCTTTTCTGATTTGAGTAATGGCTTACAGGAAATAAGCAGTAAGATCAACTCCACTGATCCTGTACTGAAGATGTTTCACATTGATTTTGTGTATGCGTTTCACCTGAATGTATCTAGGGAAATGAAAATGGTTTTATTTCTTATTTCAGCTTTTTGTGACATCTCCATGTTATTACTAATATGAAAAAAGAACCAAAATTCTAGAAGACAGCTTGACAATATTTATCGAAATTTAAATGCATATTCTATTTCTCTACATTTACCTAAAGCAAATCTAGTAATTGAACAAAAACACAAATGCAAAAACATATCCACAGAATTGCTAATAAAAACAAAATATTGAAATCAGGTTAAACACCCACTAATAAGGAACTGCTTATATTAAACACTATGCAATTAAATACTGTGCAACTATAGAAAATGATGATACAGAGTTATATTATACATGTTAATGTAAAATACAGATTCAGATCCATGTGTAACAGTAAAATACAATTTTTAAAAATGTATACCTATCGATGTAATAAAAGTCAAAAGTTACCACTAAAAATTTTTAAATGGTTATATTTCTGTAAGGTAGGATCACAAGTAACTTTGTCTTTAAATGTCTATGCGTTGTATGGCATACCATGAGCATGTGTTTCACCTATAATCCAAAAAAGAAGACAATAAAAGCTCCCAGAATATAAGACTTGCCTTTAAAATCATTATCTTAAATCCAAAAACTAATTAAATGAGCAAAACACAGGATTCTGAAGCCCATTTGAAACATTTTTCCACAAAAATACCAAGTCTGGCTAATTTAAACCATTTATAAGGAACCTACTGTAAATATTTCAGAGCTAGAGAAATATATACAACGCAACCATGAGGGATAAAGAGATCCAAGTATTTACGATGTAACAGCAAACAAACAATTTCATTAGTTTTATAAAGAAACCATCGAATCTGATTTGCATGTATTCTTTAAGTATAGAGATTCCAACTGAAGAATACAATGCTTTTTCTAACTTTTTCTCCTCATTTAATCAGTGTATCTAATCAGCAAGGGGACAGAAATCCAGTGGAGTAGACCATGACAATCTGCCAACCCTCGAAGGTACTGACCATTCTATGTCAAAAAACCATTCATTCCCACCACTTTCTTGGCCTCCAAGAACGGTTAGATAGATACCATCACTTACGATACTAATCAACAAATTTAGACTGTGAGTTCTGCCATGCTTTGGCCACTGTTTATATATAAACATGTTGGTCAAAAGATACGGCTTTGAGGTTCAAAACATCATAACTTTTTCCTGATAGAGTTTAGTCTGAAGACTTTCATATGGTCTAAATCTAAAAAGTGAAACTCTCACTTAAAAGACTGATAACATATCCTCTTCTGAGAAATGTGGCCCTAGTATTGAGTAAGTTATTAATTCTCATTAAACTTCAGTTACGTTCCACAAATACAGCATGCCTTTATTGAAATAATGATGCAATATTAGAAATTAAATATTTAGAGTAGATAGCCACTAAAGACTGTTTAAGGCAAGGAGGGAGCTCAGCTCTCCTCTTCTATACACCCTACTGACGTTATTGAGAAGAGAAACACATTGAAACCTGTATCAAGTGGTAAGAAAACTCACAGTGCCTCTGTACCATCAATGACACCGTGATGTAATTTTCCTGTGCAGAGGCCTGGATGGTGGATGCAGACCATGGGAAGGAAAGGCAGGCATGGCCCTAGGCCCCCAGCCAACCTGAGCAACACCTCTCCTTTCTATTGTACATACTGGGATCCTGCATAAGCTCATTTGGAGAAATCAGCCTATTTCTTGAAGGGGGGTGGGGGGTGGAGAACACAAGGGAAAAATTTTGGGGAAAAAAAAAAAAGCACATGACCTCAGGCCTTTCTCACCTAGAAACCTGAATTCCTGATTCATCCCTGTCACAAAGGAGGAATGAACCCTGGGCAGGCTGCCTCAGCTGTCACAGCATGCAACAGAAGTAACATTAAAGTGAAGAAAAGATACCAAAAACAAAACAGAAAAGGAGAGAAGAGCATAATTGGCCTAATTCAACTATTTTGCATGCATCAGCAGGATATAAAGATTTAAAGACTACTGGAAAAACAAGTAGGAAAAGGCAAGGTCCGGTTTCTCGTAATTGATGAACATACATCTTCCTACATAAATTGGCTCGTGGTTAGTCTGAAGGAGAAATGGCTTGGGCACTTCTCATTTTGACTCCCAAAATGTTATGGGTGTTATTTCTTTCAGAAAACCACTGCCACTTAGCAAAATACAATACATACACAGTTAGATCTCAACGCGTTTAAGAGGGGCTCACACAAGCTCTCTCGCTTGGTTATGACCCACATCTTCGGGGCAGCTCTCCATCCTTGAATGTAAGTAGAGACACTCCTGCTAACCCGGCAACATGTTCCTCATCACATTTCGGATGTATCCAGTAGAACAAATGTTGAAGCAATCATCTAGACTGACTGTGTGATGGTAAGCGATAACAATGTTTTATTTATTGGACTCCAAAATATTATTGAGTGTCTACTATATCCCTGACACCGTTGTATGGATTCCCTTACTGTCTCATCTGCACGGTACAATCATTAGTCCCATTTTCTGATGAAGTAACTAAACCACAGGATGAGCATAATAAATCTTAGAGATTGTGTTGTCCAGTATCTTTATTTTATTATGGGGGAAAAAAGTGAATTTTGGGGTTACCTCCTGTCAGAAGCAGCAGTAGACCGTGGTTGTCTTCTGGGTTGGCCTGGCCTTAGAGGTTTGAGGTTTTGAGGTGATAGAGCTAGTATTTGCCATTTACCAGCTAAACGTTCTTGGGGAAGTTATGTTACCTCGCTAAGCCTCGATTCCTCACCCGTGTGATGGGGAGAAAGAGTTATACCGTGGCCTTGGACTTAGGATTGAAAAAACTGTAAGAAACACTTAATATCTTCCCTGGCATAAACCTCCCGGTCAAAAAAATGTGACCCTCGTATTATTACTACTCTTGTTAATGCTACCAACCCCTCCCCTACCAGCAGCAGCGGCGTTGGCGTGATTGTTGCTGCCACCATCATTATGACTACACCATGCTCCTAGGCAGAAGAGATGCCTAAAGTTGCTCTCCAGCTCACTGTCATTACTCACAAGCTCCCTCTTTCTTAAAATCTGCCTTTCTACCTCCCCAGGTAGCCAAACTTCACACTGAGGCCCAAACCAAGGCACAGCTCTCTTAAGAAGTTGACCATCAACTGTTCTAGCCCACATGGGTCCCCTGATCTGCTATATATATTACTGGATTCTCAAGTGGGTATCTGAAATGTGATGTCTGTTGGTATTATCTACTTTTCCTTATTCCCCCGTGAGGTGGTTTGCTTCATCAGGAGAGAAGCAGTCATTCACATTTTTTCTTTTATGTCACCTACTTCTCTAATACAGTGAGGAGTTCATAATAGGTCTGCAACAAATACTTGCTAGATTAAAAATATAGCCTCTTCTCCACCATAAATGAGCATCTTTTTGCTTTATACCATCCCTGCTATGTCTAGACTCACATACTATTTTAGTTCACAGCAGCCACATTTTAAAACAACATGACTGTGCTAAACTGAGGTACACTGGCATCAAATGCTCACCTATTTCACTTGAGACAGTGGCACGTTACAAAATTCCTTTCCCTATCAAAGTGTGACCCTAGCAGAAGTGTAAATTCCTCACTGACCATAACATGGACATACAGCTCATAAATTGCTGCCCACTCTGGTGGTCAGTCTGCTACCTTTGCAAAGTTACTGAGTTTCTCAAATTTCATAAGGTTCAAAGATTTTCTGGAGATCCAAGGGCTACGCAATAAATAAACCCATGCCCGTTGTCCTGGAAAGTGGAATTCTTACCTAACATTCATTTCCCATAGAACCCTCAACATTATAAAGGCCGTAAATTTTATTTGGTCTGATTTTAAACTTACAAGTTTTAAACTTAAAAATCCTCATTCTTTATCCTGTTTCAGAACAGAAACCTCTGTCTAGCATTTTTTCACATGCCATTCTCTAATGTCATTTTAAAATTTGTGGTTTCACATCCTGAAGACCCAAGAGGAACCCGGTTCCTCCAGAGAGGTAATCACTGTTACCAAGTCGGTATATATTCCCCTAGAGCTTTTTCCTATAAACTTCCAAACACACATCTGTATCCAGAGATAATATGCAGTATTCTTTTGTGACTTGTTTGTTTGGCATAAATGGTGTCATATTGTACATACCATTCTCTAACTTGTGTTTTTTATCCTTCAAGATAACGGTGTCGGGGAGAAATTTCCTTGTTGGTAAAAATACTTGTAGCTCATTCTTTTTAATGGTGCAGGTTTCCACAATTTATTTAACCAGTTCTTTATCGATGAACATTTAGGTTGTTTCCCCTTTTTGCTATTACGAATAATGTTGCAGCAATAATCCTTGCCAGTACTTCTCTATTGTTCTCTGACATTTTATTAGAAATTATTTTAATTAAACACACATCCTAATAATACATAATTCCTCAATAAATGATATGATACAAGGGTTTTTTGTTGTTGTTTTTTTTACTTAACTAAAATAAATTTGAAATATAGCTTTCATCTGTGGTCATATTTAATTTAGAAACCTATCATCACAAAACAATGGGTGTCGGCAATCCTATCCACTGCCTGTTTTTGTAAATAAAGTTTTAATGAAACACAGCCACGTTCATTCTTTTCCCTACTGTCTCTCACACCAACAGTGCACTCCAACAGCAGAGCTGAGTCATTATGACAGAGACCTATGGCCCACAGAGCTAGAAATATTTACTTTCTGTCCCTTTACCAAAAAAGTCTGCTGACCCCTACACTAGAATATGAAGTAGTCTTCCTCTGGAAAGCTTTTTCTATCTACACAAAGTACAAGTTAAAGGATCAGTTTCTTTATGTTTTAAGTGTAAGACATCTGTAGTGGCACTTGCAACTACAAGACAAAATCCTTATCTGCTGAACAAAACAATATCTCTCTGAATTCCACAACTGAAAATATGCCACATAAAGCCACATAAAGTATCTGCTTCTGGTCTTGTTTTGTTTTAAAGATTTTATTTATTTATTTATTTGACAGAGAGAAAGAGCACAAGCAGGGGGAGTGGCAGGCAGAAGGAGAAGCAGGCTCCCCGCTGAGCAGAGAGTCCGATGTGGGGCTCCATTCCAGGATCCCGGGATCACGACCTGAGCTGAAGGCAGACACTTAACCAACTGAGCCACCCAGGTGCCCTGCTTCTGGTCCTTTAATAACTTTCTAAAAATAGGGAGCAAATGAATTAAATTAGGGATTCCACTTAAAACAGCAGATGCCCCTAAGCTTGCTGATGATTTAGGTTGCCATTTTGAGGCAAAATGTTGTAATGATTTACCTATTATAGCCTAGTATCATTTACTAATATTTGTGATGTGGAACAAAATCATAGAGTGAAGCCGCTAGTGATTCAAGCCAGTGACATAGGCTTCTGGGCTCTCCTGCACCCTTTGGCATCTGGGGTAGTTGTACCAGGTGATATCAATATAATTCCCAGTGCTCACACTCTGTGGCCCCTACAATTCATCTTAAAAAGAGGTACTTATAATAGGAACTCCATTTACTTAAATTAATACTTAAAATCACCACAACATTCACTGACCCTATATTATGTTGTTGCTGACTGTAAGATTTAGGTTAAAGTTGGAAAATAGGTCCTAACAAATAAAAAAAAGTCCTAATTTTAGTTTATTTACTCTTTGCTCAGGTACAATGAACCAGTATTTACAAAGTTATTTACTAATAAATCTACCACTTACTTAAACAATATGAGGAGACCCAAAGCAGGCAGAGATGAATTTGCTCTTATTGGAAATATGTTTTATTTTCAACTCAACTGTCCAGACTGTGCCGTGCTTCTAGAAAAAGGGCATCATGCTTCCAGTGTTGTAAACTTTAAAGGCTTTTTCGGCGTTCCTCATTATGAAACTTTACAGAAACTATAAAGAAGGTCCCAAAAGTTGTACAAAGGATTGAATTCCCATTTTGTTCTTCCCTACACAGAGAAAATAATGGAGAAATGAGTCTACTGGTTCTGTTTGATCAACAATACTAGCAATAATGAGTTCCCAATCATTTGCCGACTGACAGTTGACAGACATTTTAGAGACCTCTTTTGGTGACCTGATTGCTTAGTCTCTCAGATGACTAGGTTGTGGTAGCCCAGGGTTGCCCCTCTCCAAGCAACTACTCAACAAATCAGTGCATTAGTCTGTTGGTGGTACTCTTGTTGAGTAGAAAGAATAAAGAAAGGGGAGGGTGGAACACTGCTTTTCTATAAAGTCTGAAGCCTAGAGTGGACCCAGGACAACCAGGTTTATACGTGGTTGTCCTAGTCTAATTATTAATGACCCCCACTTTCCCCTCCAAATGTCCGCTGCTGAACCATAAACCAGGTGATGGCCCTGTTTAAGCCCAGCCTTTTTCCCTTCCACCATGCCTCGTCCACTTTTCTCCATCTCTTTTTGGAGAGCCCTGATTGGGAAAGTGAAGGGGGAAAGAGGAAGCACAGGACTGGAAAGAGCAGTGGACAGCGTTGGCAAGTGCAGGGCTCCTGAAATCCAGAAGGCAAGAGGAGATGAAGGAGTGGTCAATGATACAGAGTCGGGGGAAAGTCCTAGGTCAATGTCAATGGCTCCCCACAGTCTCAGTCAACCAGCTCAAGGGGAGTGAATGACAGGCTTCCAAGGCTGGCTGTCTAGGCTGGAGAGATATGGGTTAGTGGCAAGGTTTCTGTAGGAAGACTATACCAGGAGGACAGCGTCCAGGAAAAAGCTGGAAAGCCTGAAGGACGGTGTGGCTGGGAAGACTCCTTGGTGCTGTCGTCGATGCTGATGTTGGAAACAATGGGAGAATCTCTCTGAGTCCTGAAGACCCAAGAGTCAAGCAACATTCAAGGAGCAGTTGCCTTCACAATTCTGAGATTTCCATTGTCTTTAAAGCTAGAACAACTCCCCCTGCAACTCCAGTCTGTTGATCCTCTCCTTTAGATTAAAAGGTTCCCTCTATTTTCTGACATAGGTTATTTCAGAGTGAATTTCCTCTTCAGGAGTGTCTTTCCTAGTTGGAAAACATTGTCTGGCAGGGGTTCCAATGTTCTCAGCATCCGGGGACCCGCCTCTCAAACCTACCTGTCGTACTGATTGTCATCGGCTAAGTACTGCCACATGACTCATGTTCCCGAGAAATGGCAATTGCTATTCTGAGTGATCACAGAATAGCCATACAAAAAATGACTATTATACAAATTACTATTATAATCATTGCTGTTGTAGAGCTAACAATTACCGAGTGCTATGTGTCAAACTCTAACTGCTTCACATTAAATTTAATCTTCATACAACCCTAAGACTGGTGATATTAAACCCATTTTACAGATTAGAAAACTGAGGTGAACTTATTTGCCCCGAGTCACATGTTAATAGGTGGTATACAAACCATAAGTAATCAGGCTCCACACCCTACCCACTCAACTACTTTACTACAGTAACTCTCTTACACCGAACTCCTCCGAAATTCTGGGGGCAGGTGGGATGGTCAAATTTAAGAGACCACAAAATCAAACTGCCATGACCCAAAGTAACTCCAGTAAATCACATACACTATTATTGAATTTTCTCCTTAAAAATTAAAATTAAAATGGAAGGGGAAATGCCTTGGATTTTCCCATATTCCTATAAAGCAAATCATAATCTTAAATCTTTCAACTATTACAAAGCTTACCCTGTGTAAATCTTACTTGGATTTCTTCTAAAGCAAAATAACCGCCAAAATATTCAGGGAAGAGAGCTCATGATGGTGTTATATTCCTTTCTGAATGCTTCATTTAGACACCTACCAGAGTTCCCTTCATGGACACAGAAAAATCTTAAACTGTCTCTATTTGATTGTGCTTGCCGAAGGCATTAAGTCCGATCCACCATGTCGCACCTCAGTAACTCGACACAGACTAGAAAATTCTTACAGTCAGCTTCCCCGAGGGATTTGTTAAGTTTCACATGCATTTAGTTGTGCAGTTGGCCTGCTCAAATTGATAAACTTGTAGCTAAATTCTTTCTGCAGCAATGGGCTGTTGGGCTTATTTTTTTTTTATCACTAAGAGAATAAATATTGCAAAAGAAGCTGTTACTATGCGTTAGTGTTACCCATTAGTTTTTAACATAACTGAGCTTACATTCCAATTTCTCAGTAACTGATAAGTATTTATTTTGTGGATGTGGTTGAAAGGGATTAAAAAGAGCTAATACTGAAATATATTTATAGCAAAAAAAAAAACAGAAAGGAAATTTTGATGTCTTAAAATGAGCAAAGGAATGAAACAAAAATTATGAATAAAATTATTATTTTTATTAGAATTCCCAAGTTGCTGGGATACCCACCTAATGCAGGTGAACTCTTGGATTTATGCTCAGTAAAGTCAATACCCAACGCAAAATGGCTTGCCCTAACAAAAACATACTAAGACTATTTGGAATGCAAACTGTCAAGTGATGACTTAGAAAACTATAGGTTTTTTTCTTCCAGATTTTAATTCTCTTCTGACTGTGCTTCTCAATTCCTGGAGCTGAGCATCAGCTCACTTCTTATCAACTTTCACCAGCATGTAATCCTATAACACACTTTTTACCAAGGCTTGCCCCACACCACCTTCTTCCTCACAGATGACTACAGGCGAGAAAAGCCACAGACAACTTTGGTAGCATTTTGCAAATTCACTCTCACGTCATATGTGGGGACTCTGCTATTTTAGACAACATCGGTATGTGTTAAAAAGTCAGCAAGTTTACTTTTATCAATTTTAAAAGTCACCACATCAGTGCAGTGTCTCTGCTATTTATTTTCTATGTCCTCTATGCCTACATTATTTATCTTTGATTCATTTACATATTCAACAAACATATGATAAGCATCTATTATGGGCCAATTATTGTTCTATACCCTTAGAATAGATAGTGACCATATCTGCGCACGTGGAAAAAAATGAACAAATAAATAAGTGTACACTTAAGAAAAAAATAAACTAAGGAAACAGAGAGTGAAAAAAAAAAACTATTTTAGATGGGGTGACCAAGAAAGCCCTCATGATAAGGTGACATTAGAGCAGAAACCTAAGTAACTTTAGGATGGGAACCATAAATTATCTGAGAAAAGAGGATTCCAGGTAAGTGCAAAAGCCCTGAGGTAGAAACCTGTAGACACAGTTAAATAAGCAAGAAAAAGGGTGGTTCAAAATGCCACCAAAGAGTGAGCAGGGGAATAAAAAATACATGGCCTAATAGGGCACACTAATATTACTAGAAGATTCTGAGCAAAAGAGTCACTTGTTCTAATTTTTATTTTGAAAGAATAATTCTGTCTTCTCTGAGAAGAACAAACTGTGGATGAATGAAAGTGAAAGTAGGGGACTAGGTGTCGGATGGGGTAAAATAGTAGCTTTAACACAGCTTGCAACGGTGGCAAGAAATAAACGGACTGGGGATATAGTTTCAAAGCAGAGTTGAAGAGATGAGCTGAATGTGGAGTACAAAACAGATGATTCAAGAGTAAAGGTGATGGACTAGATGTGGGCTATAAGACAATGTTTAAAGACGACTCCAAGGACTCAGATCTAAGCAATCTAAATTCTTCACAAGTAAGGAGAACATCTGTAATGTTACAGCTCATTACTACTATGCCTTCTTTTTTTGACTGGCATTAATAGTAATAATTATTATTATATATTTTATATAATAATTTTATAATACAATATATAATATAATAATTATATAATATATAATATTATATAATAATAATATTATTATTATTATTATTTTAGAAGAAGGAGAAAGAGGAGAAGGCCGGGGGAGGAGAAGAAGGAGAAGAGATATGACTGGACAAAGGAATGGCCAGATGAGCAGATATATAATAAGGCAAGTATATCATTGTCAAATCTAAGTGATGGGCATATGGATGTTTACTGTAAAAGCTTTTTGACCATTCTGTATGTTTGAAACTTTCATTAAAGGTGTTGAAAAATCTACAGAATTTCCAAAATTTATTGATTATGGAATCTTTTGCCAATGGATCCACCCTATGAAAGTGTTCTAGCCTAACCCACCTATACCATATAAAAAGTTTAAATGATTTGCACAAGGTCACAAACCCCCAATGACGACAAAGTCAGGACTAGACCATCGGTCTCCTAATGCTGCAGTTAGAATTCTTTAAAGCATAGGACCCTGCCAATGTCTGCAGAACATCTGCATCGGAAAGTCCTGGTGCAACTTGAGACGGAACTCAGAACTCATATTAAATCAACATTACAGGGGTGCCTGGGTGGCTCAGTCGGTTAAGCGGCTGCCTTCGGCTCAGGTAATGATCCTGGAGTCCCGGGATCAGGCCCCACATCTGGCTCCCTGCTCAGCGGAGAGTCTGCTTCTCCCTCTGACCCTCCCCACTCTTGTGTTCTCTCTCTCTCTCTCTCGCTTTCTCTCTCTCAAATAAATGAATAAAATCTTTAAATCAATCAATCAACATTACATTCAAATTATCACTTATTCCCAACTTGTTCCCATCAGTATGACGCTATCAGATTTTGTGGGAGCCATCTCTCCTTTGTTCTCTGGGTGTCAGTGAGTAAGTGACTTACTTTCATGTCTACAGTGCTTCCTAGGAATCTTCCGATGTCTGCCTTATCCAATCCTGTAAGGAACAGGGCCCCAACGTTGTTTACATGACACTGCAGCGCTTTGCTTTAACTCCATCTCCAACATTTTGTATTTGTCTATTTTCACCTTGACAGGATCCTACATACAACTGTAAGGATCTTCTTCCCTGAGTAACTTTTGATTCCAGTTCTCAGAAGCCACCAATGGTTCCCAATTGCCTCTTGAATCAAATGAGAACTCCTATCCAAATGATTATCTTCACACCTAAGTACCTTCATCTCCATTCCATGTGTTTATTCAGCAAGTAGGTACTGAGGAATCACCTTGTGCCCAGCTGTATATTAGGCCCTGTGGGAAATTATAAGGCATATGACATAATCCCTGCCCTTATGGATCTTAACAACCAATGCAGAAAGACAAAACATGCTCACATTAAACAGTTTTTACGGCAAAACAAGGCTGTATGTGACTAAGGGCCCACCGGAGTGAGTGGAACATACAAGTCAAAGATTACTAAGAGCCAATGTGTTTGTGCAAGGCTTCAGGAGCTGGGGCTTGTTCCCAAAAAGTACAGATTAGCATATCCTCCAGGGGAAGCTCCTATCTCCAGGTGGGAATTAGAATCCTCTAAATTCAAAGACTAATGAGACCAGCCTGCCTAGAATGGAGCCTTCTTGTGCTCAGAAGTCAGAAAGGAGGCGGGAAAGGAGTTAGAAGCAGGGTAACAGTGAATCTTCAGGGATAACTGAGGAATCTGGGATTCATCCTCACAGCAAAGGAAAGAAAAAGGATTACTAAGAGAAAGAGCAGAAAGATGAAAGTGATTGTTTATCTAGCAGCAATATTCAGGGCAGAATGCTAGGTAGGAAATGATCAAGCCAGTCCAATCACTAAGAGATGGGGTCACTGACAAGAGTGTGCAGAACATGGATGAAGGGAAAAAAGAACATACTGAACAGGCATTCTGAAGGAACACTGCTAAATATATAAAGTAAGGAAGAAAAAGAAGTTAACGGTGACTGCAAAGTATCATGTTAAGGTAATGAAAGCATGAAGAAATTATTGATAAAAAAATTACAAACAACAAAGTTAGGAAAGAAGGGGGGTGGTGAGTGAGGTGACGGTCGGGCATCTAAGCTCACCAGGCAAATTAAAAAGAACAGAGTAAATTTTAGGTGAAAAATAAGGATGTGATCTAGATTTGGAGGACTCTAGCATAAAAATGATAGCAAGAGACTATCCTGTATTTTCCCAAACTCATGCCTTTTTTCTCCTGGGCACCCACCTAGATTACTTTCCCCAGCCTCTGGCATAGGGGCATGGCTATGTGCCTACTTTCTGGTCAACAGAATGTGTGTGGGGTTACTTCCAAGCTGGGCCCTCATATACTTCCCTCAGACTATCCTCCCTTTTCTGTCCCTTTCACCACCTGAATGAAATACTCTTAGAACCTAGAAGACTCCTAGAACGTAGAATTTAGCTGCAAGGAGCCTGGAACCCTGAATCAATGCAAAGAATAGAGACCACACCCACATGCAGACTCCCCCTGGATCTGATGGAAGCAGCAACCTTTGATTGCATTAAGTCACCGATATTTGGGATTGTTTGTTACAGCAGTTAGCCCACGCTAAGGGTTTCCAAAATAAATCTGATTCTTATAAAACCTCAGCTGTTCAAACAAACCTTACCACGGTCTACCAAAAGCCTGCCTACTCCCTCTGTTTTCATTTATTTTACTCATTTCTGTCCATACTTCCTATAACGATTTCCCCCACCCTAATCCTTGTCCTTCCTGCCCTTCACATTTTTGCCTAAGTTTCACATCCTGTATTAAAACAATTCCTGACTTACCCCGGCTCACAGTAGTCACTGCAATCATTTTCCCAACCCCACAGCACTTGTGCAAATATCTCTATCCATCTGTAACTGGTTATGACTATGTTTTTATGTTTATTTTATCTGTTACGATGTATCTCCATTTATATTTGTTCCATTAGATTATAAACTCAATATGAACAAAGATTGTGTTTCCTATTTCCTTTGTAATTTCCTACATGCCTCACATGTTGCCCTACACTGTCAGTGCTTCATAAACTCAACTAATTCAAGTTCGAACTTCTACTCATATACTGGCACCAGCTGTATAACAACTCACAAGATCTGGGTCTATAACATAAAAAGAGGCACAGTCTTGCAGTGGCACCTGCTTTATCCAGCGTCATCAAGGAAGGAGCTGGTCCACAGAGTGAAACCTGGCAGTCAGATCCAACGTAGCACGGAGGAACACAGAGGCTAAGCAATGGAGCACATTTAGCTGGTGTCTGAGTCTAGTGGTCAATGTGGTAAATCGCATTTTGGCAACAGCCATTAAAACAGCGATATTGTCATCGTGATGCAGTGGGACGGATGGCAGCTACGCTTGTGGTGAACAGAGCATAATGTATAAACTCGTCAAATCACTGTTATGCACCTGAAACTCATGTTAACGTTGGGTGTCAACTATGCTTAAATAAAAATATGTATATTACAATGGGAAAAGTAAAATAAGATGAGATTTGACAAGAGATAAAGTCAGTTTCTACTAGATATTTGGTAGCACGGAAGTTCAAATTGATCAAAATTGGTTTACACATGTCTGACCTGGACGACTGGTAAAAATATTTTAAGTCGGAGGCTGCTGACACTCTCCAGAAACCGTTAGACCCTGTTGGCACAACTCATTCTTTAAAACTCAGCTGTGGGGACACCTGGGTGGCTCAGTCAGTTAAGCATCTGCCTTAGGACTCAGGTCATGATCCCAGGGTCCTGGGATCCAGCCTGGCATTGGGCTCCTTGCTCAGCGGGGAATCTGCTTCTCCCTCTCCCTCTGCCACTCCCCCCCCCACCCCACTCATGCTCTCTCTGTCTCTCAAACAAATAAAATAAAATAAAATAAAACAAAACAAAACTCAATTATGTCATGGCACTGGAGCCACCTCCTCTGTTCCCCCCAGCAGAGTGACGATCTCCCTCCTTTGTGATACTGCGTCATTTTGTATAAATGTCATTTACAGCACCCATCACACTGGGTGGTAACTGTGGGCTTTCCTGTCTGCTTCACCCCAATCCACTGCCAACACTTTGGGATAAGGACCGAATCTTACTCCTATTCAAAGCTCCAGAGTAAATGTAGTGATTGTAGCATGCTAACTTGCATTATTTAGGATATTTTTTACTACCAGCAACAGAAGCTCATTCCAAATACTCTTAAGGGGGGAAATAAAAGTAACCAAGTAACAGTAAGGATAACTGGCCTAGGAAAATATATCATTAACGGATCTTCTCCCCAAAATACGTCATTTTTTTGGAGTACCATTACCAAAGGTAAGAGGCTTAAGCTAAAATTGTTTCTTCAAAGTATCAAAGGAAATAATTTTTAAAATATATCTGCAATTACTAGAAATAAAAATAGTTCAGGATGGAGATTTACAGTGAATAATCATTTACAAAATGCAACTGCATTTGACAAGAAATATACTATCTGTAATAATCCCCATCTCATTCCTCACAATACTCCTATTATAAATCAAGGGCTAGAACAGAAGTTCAACTGGATTTTTTCTAAACCACAGTCAATAATTGAAATTAAAAAAGCAAATATTAGTCTTTAAAAATAAAACAGGAGCCACCTTTGAGTACCTACTGTGTTCCTTGCAGGAGGAATACAAACATGAAAGAGGCAGGAACACCACTGACCTAGATATAGCACAATGCAGGCTGGGGTCAGGTCCATGACAGTAAAGAGGGGGAAGGGAGAATAGCAATCACCTGGTTAAATGGCAAGAGTGGGAAATATTTCACAGAGGAAATTCTGGTATTTCTGTTCCTCCTCAAAGGATGCAATTGGACTTTACCAAGGGAGAATGGCATAGGCCAAAGCTGAGAATGGGGAAAGAACACGGTATTTAAGGAACAGTACATATTCCCATATGGATGGGAAAGAGAACTTCAGTCTGCGCATAAGGGGGAGCCAGTGAAAATCTGTTGTTGCTTTTTTAAGTTGAGGTGGAATGCACGTAATATAAACTTAATCATTTTAAAGTGAACACTTCGATAGTATTTACTGAATGAGCTGTGTATCCACCACCTCTATCTAGTTGTAAAGTATTTTCATCACCATGAAAGGAAACCCCATACCCACTAAGCAGCTGCTCCCCATTCCTTGCTTGCCTTATGCCCTGGCCACCATCAAGCTGTGTTCTGTCTCTGCAGATTTACCTCTTTGTATAAATGGAATAATATACTATGTGACCTTTTGTGCCTGGCTTCTTTGACTTGGCACAACATTTTTGAGGTTCATCCATGTCAGTGCATGTATCACTACTTCATTCCTTTTAACGGCCGAACGGTGTTGCATTTTAATGCATATACCACAATTTCCTTATCCATTCATCTGCTGATGGGCATTTAGCCTGTTTCCACCTTTTGGCTATTGCAAATACTGCTGCTATGAACATGTGTGTACTTGTAATTGTCTGTGTACCTGTTTTGAAATCTTTCAAGTAGATACCTGTAATTGCTGGGTAACTTTGTGATAAACTGCCAAACTGTCTTCCATGGTGGCTGATATATTCCCATCAGTGAAAGTTTTTAAACAGGCCATGACATAGAAAGAACAAAGGCAGTTAAGAGGCTATTCAGTTACCTAGATGAAAGATGGCAGTGCCTTAGCTAGGGCCACAGGGATGGGGCACAGAAGTACACAGAATTAAGAGCAAATAGGAAGTTACCTTAAGGAAGAGTCAATAGTGACTCCTAGGTTTCTATCTTGAGTAACTGGATGGATGGTTCAACCATTAACCAGGTGACAGAACAAGAAGGAGAAAGCCCTTAGTGAAGGCACAGAGTTAGAAGGGCTGATTTACAAGAGCCGAACATCTACCACAGACGTTCAATGGGCCGTGAGGAATTCTGATCAAGGGATGAGGTTGAGTTTCAATGTAAGTTTAGGAGTAATGGAGCCAGAGGATAGTTGAAGGAGATATACAGAACAAGGTAACTCCAGGAGAGATTTAGAACAAGGAGAAAAAAGGGCCAAGGAAATCAGTTTGGAAAATGTTCACGTTCAAATGCAAGGTGACCTAAGACCATGATTGTGAAAAGGAAGCAGAGAAGAAATCAAATGGGCCATGGCTGAAATTACAAGAGCCAAAAATGAGATGTAAAGGTTCCTTGTTGGTATCTCCCCTCCCCTCCCCTCCCCCGCAAAAAGTCTGGTTCCCAATTCATGGTTGGTTTTTCCAGAAGTGAAAGTACTCAGCAGCATCTCACCTATTGAGAATCATCATGTACTGAATGCCTCCGGTGCCTGACATATCTACATGCATCATCCTGTTTAAAGCTACAGAAGCCCTGTGTGAGTATTATTGCCAATTTGCAAGGGATAACCTGAGGTGTGAAAGGGTTACATAATTTGCCCAAAACCACACAGCTAGTATCACAACCAGGGTTTGAACCTACACTCTGTCTACTGTGCTGAGCTGCCCCTGCTTCAGATTCCTGTTGAAACAATTCCTCTTTCTTCCTTGTCGTTACTACATCTTCCCAAGACTTACTTGCTTCCTTAGTGAAATGATAATTATTTCAAGTAGAGAATCTTGATTCAAGGAACTCAAGGTGCGTAAATTTTTTTTTAAGATTTTATTTATTTAATTGACAGAGAGAGAGACAGCGAGAGAGGGAACACAAGCAGGGGGCGTGGGAGAGGGAGAAGCAGGCTTCCCGCGGAGCAGGGAGCCCGATGTGGGGCTCGATACCAGGACCTTGGGATCATGACCAGAGCCGAAGGCAGACGCTTAATGACTGAGCCACCCAGGCGCCCCAAGGTGCTTAAATGTTTAAAACACAAATACTAGGATGGCTATTCAACATTTTTTAATTTTAAGGCCCTAATAAATAAATAGTTATCTTGCAAACTTCATCAAAAATTAGTTTCTTTTTATATGAAGTCATTGTTATTCAGTCTAATTACATTTTTTCATGGAGGAAAAATATTTTGTGCTCTAATCTATAATTTATAAAAGTGTTGTATATTTAGTTACTGTAGTTTTGTTTTGTTTTGTTTTTTTGCTGAAGGAGAGTTATGAGTAGCATTAACCAATCTTAACTCTTTGTTGACAGGGTATTAATTCAATATATCTTGGGAGTCAGTTTACAAGAATCTATTGTATCAGATGGAAGAGTGAGGTGCCACAGAAGCCAATATAATTTACATTTTTCCTCAATACTATGCATTCAAATACAAATGTAAGTACTTGCATATTTATGGTATCCATGGAATTCAGAATATAGTATCTCAAACAAAATAACAACTAGCTATACCAGTCCATCACCCTTACCTCCTCCCCCCGGGCCGCCCCGACCCCCCTCAGAGCACCCAGCCTCTCTCTCTATCACCTCTTTTACTTAGAAAACTCAAAGGAAGATATTGCTGCAAATTTGCTGGTTCTCTTTCCCTGGGGCAGAAGGTAATTAATTTGACTTAAAAATCCTCCTCTTCAAATTCCTTCTGGGCTGTGATAAGCTAAGATCCTGTTTATGTAAACAAAAGTGCTTAATTAAACAGAGTATCTGATAATATCAGAAAGAACTAAAAAGAGTCTCATGCCACCATTTTATTAATCAAAATTTGACTATATCTATGAAGCCATGAAGATACAACCATCTTTAAAAAGGTAACAATATTTTAACTTTCTTTAAAGCTTTTCTTTCTTTTTTAAAAACTAACTTCATTCAAAATCTAAATCAGATTCATCAAAAATGAATTGGAGAGAATAATTAATTTATGGTGGGAAATAAAGACCACAATCTGTTGGTGAAGTACAGAACTTCCGCCCATCGAGTGGAAAATAACCCATCACTGAACTAATAAAAAGTACAAAATGGCTAATAAATGTAACTTTTGCCATATGTGATATTGTTCTTAAGTTCAGTGGCCATCTCTAGGTCCAAAATCATCTTTCCTTTTTGTGTATTTGTTTATAATTTCCTCTTATATTTCTTATCTCCTAGATCACCTGACCCTACACAAAGCAGGGAAATTGATTGCATTTGATTATATCTTCCTCTAGCATTTCTCACCTCCTTGCATTTCCTGACCCTACACTTCAGCCACTTCCTTAAAAGTTTTTTGGTTTTTTTTTAATTTCCTCTGGAGTCTCTCCATTCTTATACTCTCAAACCTCTAAAACTGGTCACTCACGAACTTACGTCTGCATCCCTGTCCTCTCACACAATTCACAAGCAACACAGTCCCAAGAGAGTTATCATTTTCTTTGCCAAACTATCTCTGTATCTCAGTCTACCTCTATTGATTATTGATATTGCCATTCGTCCAGTCATGCAAAACTCTGGAGTCATCTTTGCCTCATTCTTCTCCTTCATGCTGAATTGAATCATGACATTATGTATATTTCATATAATCTTTCCCAATAAAGACAATTCATTAATGATTAGTGCCTCCATATGAAGGTATAGATAGCTTATATCTTGATATTGGGCTTGGAAAATGCAGTCACCATGCACTGTGGCTCCCACTTTCTCCCATACTTCTAAAATGACGATCACCACAGCAACTCACCTCCCAGACAGCCCCATGTCAGGCTCTGTGACAGGCGTGGCTCCAAGGCTGGGGACAGGCAGTGAGTCAGCCTCTGCTGACTCAGTTCTAGACACTGCCTGTACCTGGGGGCTAATCAGTGTCATCGTCTGAACACCTGGAAATTAAACTGATCTATGAAATTTCTACTGTAACAATAACTAATAAATGAGAAACAAAAAAGGCCAAATCATTGTAAAGAAAAAGAATGACGTCTCATCAAGATTTGATTATGACCTGACAACCTAAAGAAAGACTATGATGTTCAGAAAGGGATGCCTTAGCCACAGACACTACTTAGAAAATGAGAGCACCAGAGATCAATGCTGAATGTTCCCTTCCACTGAGGAGATGCCTCAGTTAACAGACTTGAGGAATTCTGTCCTCCCGACCAGTCTACAGCCAGCAGGCAGCACCAGGCTGTTAGTCCGATTTCTACTCCCCCATTCTGATCCCATGCCCACCGAGCCCCTTCTCAGTGTGATCTGCTCTCCCTGCCAGGAAAGAACGTGAGGGCCTTGCTAAGACAAGCATTCCATCTGTGTGATTGTATTTCTCATTGTAAATGAATAATTTGGCATTCTGGTTTTATCAGCCTCATGAATGTGGTTAATACGAGTCCACTCGAAAGAGAGGGATCTGCCCTCTGAGTGCTGACAACATCAGACTTCCGGGCTGGCCCGCTGAGTGACAGAGCCTGTGCCACCATCAAATAACCAAGGCAATGAATGTCTTACTGTGAGGCTCAAGGGGGGATGCAAAAGCAAGTATTTTTTAACTAACCCTGAATGATATCCTGTAATGTGGAATATAAGGAATGGCACTTGCAGTTCAATCAAATTGCTTTGAACCAGTCATGGGTTATGATCTGAATGATGCAAATTAAGAGATGAAAAGTAATTATCATCAAAAATTTTTGTCATCTAGTAATTAAATGAATGATGTGTGTTATTTTATGGAGGGCTAGAGGGAAGAATTCTACCTACATTCAGTCTCTACTGCCCTTGCAAACATATAAACCAGTACCTTGTATAGCTTCAAAAGACAATGCTTCTACCACTGCTGAAAAACTACGGCAGATGGACAGAAAGCTAGAAATCAAGGCTACGTCTGCCAAAGGACCCGTACACCTCAGCCTGAGGATCTTGATTCGTCCAAAGGGAAAGCCTCCAAGGTAGTCTTAGAAGGGGACATTACCCCTGGAGTCCAGATTATTTCTTACATAGGACTCAATTTTTCTAGAAGTACAGCCCCAATAACCAGGCTGGCTTTTCAGGGGGAACATGAATAGTAGCAATCCTTATCACAAAATGATCACAAATATACCTCTATAGGGCCATTTACGACCATCTCACTGATCCTGACAAGCCTCCAGTAATAAATCTCACCAAAAATAAGCCTTGAGTCTAAATGGATTAATCCTCCACCAACTTAAAAAAAAAAACTACATTCATTCTTAGTTTTCAAGTTTTTTATTGGTCACTTCTCCTTACATCTATTCTTCTACCTACTGGGTTCACCCATGACTTGCCTTCCATTGTTATTAAGAAATGCAAAAATAGGCAATCAGGGAAGAGGAAAACGTTAGCATGGCACTCAGACTAATCAACTTTAAGTGCAGGGTTATGTATAGTCACATTAACCTATTTGGAAATTTTTATGCAACAAAAAGAATTGTTTCTGTGACTTCTACTTTTGCTTTTATAATAATTAGAATGCTTTCTATCACGCTGTATGGTTTTAAAATAATTACAGCAAGTCAATAATAGTCATTTAAAATGTAATGAATTGATGACTAATCTACACATCCATTCAGCCATTCAACAAGCATTCACTTATCAAATACATTCAATTATTTTCATATTCTGGATTTGTCTACAAATATTTGAGTTTCTGCCTCTTCACATTTTAATGGAAATCCTCAGTCGCAAAATGTCCAAAATAGGACTCATCGTCTTCTGGCACAGATCTGCTCCTTTCCCTACATTCCCTGTTTCAGGGTATAAAAACACAAACCAATGACTCAGAAACCTTGGCTTATCATGACTAACTCCTTCTCTCTCACCCCTCACATCCCTCTAGCAATTAATTTCTATAGCTTTTGCCTCCTATAAGTTATGAAGCCCATCGCCATTCGCACTACTTTGGTCAGGGTACCATCTCTCGCTGGGAGGACCACATCGCCTCACATCGGCATCTCCTCCTTCTGATCTCACTCCCTCTTCTCCCCTCCCCATCACCACGGAGCTAGCCTTCTAAAATTCACATCTAACCAGCTCACTCCCAAGCTAATCCTTTGCAGCTTTCAGTTTAATTCAAACCACAGGCACTGTGACAGGAAGTATAAAATGAAGTTCCAAATTCATTGCCCAAAATACAAATTTTAATGATTTCCCAAACTAGAGCTTTTCAACCTTGTTTCCTGTCATATGACCAAATGTGTCCGGTTCGCAACAGCCGATGTAGATTTCCCTGTGGCCTTTCTGCCCCTGTGCCTACAACGTCCTTCTCCACTTAATCTACTTGCCTACTTCCTTCTTTTTTATTATTATTATTATTTTTATTATTGTTATGTTAATCACCAAACATTACATCACTAGTTTTTGATGTAGTGTTCCATGATTCATTGTTTGCGTATAACACCCAGTGCTCCACACAGAACGTGCCCTCCTTAATACCCATCACCAGGCTAACCCATCCCCCCACCCCCCTTCCCCTCTAGAACCCTCAGTTTGTTTCTCAGAGTCCATCGTCTCTCATGGTTCATCTCCCCCTCCGATTTACCCCCCTTCATTCTTCCCCTCCTGCTGTCTTCTTCCTTTTTTTTTTTTTAACATATAATGTATTATTTGTTTCAGGGGTACAGGTCTGTGATTCAACAGTCTTACACAATTCACAGCGCTCACCAAAGCACATACCCTCCCCAATGTCTATCACCCAGCCACCCCGTCCCTCCAACCCCCCCACCACTCCAGCAACCCTCAGTTTGTTTCCTGAGATTAAGAATTCCTCATATCATTGAGATCATATGATACATGTCTTTCTCTGTTGACTTATTTCGCTCAGCATAATACCCTCCAGTTCCATCCACGTCGTTGCAAATGGCAAGATCTCATTCCTTTTGTACTTCTTTCTTATCCTTCAAGATTGGAAGGCTTCCCATCCCCCTGACATCTACTCCTGAGCCTCTACAATGAGTCTGGTGTCCCAATTCTAAGGCAGCACCAAAACATTCCGTACCTGCCTCTTTCACAGCATACATTACACTAGTTGTAGCCGTTGCTTTGCACGCGTTTGTCTCCACTGCTGCCTCTCCTCCCAGGGAGTCTGGGAGGTCCTAGATGACAGACCTCAACCTCCAGGGTCCTCCTGAGAAAGATACTATACAAATACAAGATTTTCTCATTTTTCTCATATAATACCAGACCAGGCAAAAGCCTGAATCCTAAATGGGTATATGGAGTAGTCAGGTTGTTATCCATCATTATATCTCAATTAATCACTGTTAATATATCAATGTGTCTGGTTCTATACTACTGACATAAACCAGATGGAATTACCTTTCACAAATTTTTTTTAACTAAGAAGATGAAAGATTAAAGAAAATTATCCTATTGACTCTTTTCTTTGACAAAGGTCTGCTATGAACATGCAGAAAAGCCAGGCTTATAGAATTTTTAAAAAATCATTTTTTTTCAGTTAAATCATCACCAGATTAACTATGCCAAATGCTCAGCTAGAAATTTTTTCTGTTGTTCCCAAATTATCCTGAATGCTATAAACAGTTATCAAATCCTTGAATGTTTTATAATGTACCTACAAAAAATGCAAGCACAGTTGGCCCTTAAAACAACACAAAGGTGGAGATGCTGACCCCACACACAGTAGGAAAT
Organism: Eumetopias jubatus; assembly: GCF_037043125.1. Lineage (NCBI taxonomy): Eukaryota > Metazoa > Chordata > Mammalia > Carnivora > Otariidae > Eumetopias > Eumetopias jubatus. The sequence goes on from NW_028274813.1 coordinate 63,308,009, forward strand.
CTGAGTATAACTTTAACTCCCCAGAAACTTAACTACTAACAGCCTGCTGTTGACTGCAAGCCTTCCTGAAAACATGAACAGTCAATTAACACGTATTTGGTATATGTATTCTATACTGTATTCTTACAATCAAGTAAGCTAGAGAAACAAAAACATGATTAAGAAAATCATAAGGAAAATACATTTACAGAACTGTACCGCATTTGTAATGTAAAGTGGACCCGTGCAGTTCAAACCTATGTTGTTCAAGAGTCAACTGTAGCTACTTATTGGAGAGAAATTAATTAGTGGAAAAATCTATTAGAAGGAAAGTCAAAGAGGCCATGACTACTGAGGAGTAAACGTCTTCAATCCATAGTTCAACTGGAAAACTTATCCAGAAGTGTATCAGAATTATTTGCTGTATCTTCTGTACATATAATCTTTCCCTTATTTTGTTCTCATATTAAAGTCTCTATGTTCTCGCCCCAAGAAAAAAACCATCAGCAAACATATGGCCAAGAAGCATAAACGAAAGGTCTCTCCAGTCTCATCATTTTCTTGTCATTTACCAGAGGCTCAGTTTCCAGAAAGCACACATAAAAAGTAGACAGACGTTGCCTTTTGCCCGCCTCAGTCAACTCGGAGACTGCAATGCCTAGTTAAGTGAGCGGACCCTCCCCACAAACTCTCCTTTCCTACTCAAGAGGCATGCACACTTTTAACTCCCATAGGATATGGTGAAGGCACTCGCTGGCCTTGCTGTGCCAAGTCTACGTGACCCAGTCCCTCTGGTCCTCAGTTTTTCCTTTCCTTACTGTTCGTTTGCCCTTTCCCTGCAGGCAGAAATCCTTTGATCCATGAATACTTTTCTTGGTGTAAACAGCTTTAGCATCTATTACTTAATGGTTGTTAAAGTAATTAAACAAGGACGCCATTAGCCTGGGGTGGCTCTCATGTCTTGGTAGCTACCTAAGTAAACCAAAACCTAAGCCAGAGTCAAGCTCTAGGATCCAACAAAGTGAAACTTAAGAACAAACCAATCACCAACGGCCAACTTGGCTTTCCCAAATAAGGCACCAGCTTAAGCAACAGCCAACCAAATAATTTCTTTGCTTTGTTTCAGCGTCTGCTCTACAGAAAACCTTGCCCCTAGCTCCTGCTGGTGGAGCGCTCCTAACCACCTTCAGTTTGGTGCTGCCCAGTTAGAATCGACATATGCTCAAATAAACTCTTGAAAATTTTAATGTGACTCAGTTTACCTTTAACATGATTAAAACTTTAAGCCATAACTGAACAGAGATTTGCAATACTTACAGATTATAATTTTTAAATATATAGGCAATAAGCAATGACTTCTTCAGTCTGATTTGAATATTTTACATATTGGCATTTTGATATATTTTTGTGAAACTGTACTTGATAAAAATTTTCCAGAACTTCCATTTTCTATTGATGTAGATAGGACTAAAAGTGGAAATTAATAATAATATTAACTTTACGAAGATATTGATAGTTTTTTAATTCTTTTTTTTCTATTTCTCTCATAGATGAAGCCATGACAAAATGTTTGATATTTTAATTAATATCCACTTTACCTAAGTATTAGAAATTTTATGAAGAGACTCCAAATTAAGCCATGGTACTACTTAAGAAAAAAAGAAATTAAAATTATTTTGACATATAATCATTTTTTAATCTTATAAATTCATAAAACTATACTGTCTAAAATCAAAGATGCAGTACCTAAAATTTACAATTTTAAGTATCTGCTTTTTACAAAATTTACAACTTTATGCCGTCCTACTGTTGTTATTACTATCACTTGTTTCATAAAGACCACAGGACATCTTCTGTTTGAGGAAAAACACTATGTTACTAATGTTCAAAATCCAATTCCAATTTTCGTGTGTCTCTGATCCCTGGAAATAATAACAAACTTCTGTAAAAGTCTACACCTAACCTCCCCCTCTAGGGGAATCATTAATTTTTTTAATCCATCCTGAAAAAAATGTAACATTTTTTCAAGCAGCTGATGCTTTTGAACATGCTGGACTGGGCTGAGCATTCCTTCGTCCTGATGTCATGCACCAGCATTTGTCTCAGAAGACATCTTTTGTAGTTGTAACCAAAAGGCAAAAGAAATCAGAGCTGTGAACAGGGAGAGAGGGAGAGAGGAGGAAAATTGCTTAGCCCAATTCACTAAAAAGAATTCCGACACAAACCTGTGTATTTTTAGTCACTCAACTTGCATACTTTAAAATGAAGCCTTCTGACTTTTGTAAGGTATTGTGCATATTTTCACACTACTGGTTTTAAAAATACTCTCTGCTTTATGGTAATGTGTCACAGGGAAGTTAGCTATAGTTCCATGAAAGACGTTTTCATCCCTGACTGGCATCTCCTCAATAGCTGGGGCCCAGGCACACCACTCTCTTCCCGGCAAGGCCCTGCACGCTGAAACAGTGCAGCATTCATAACTTATTCTCAGCACCGCGGGGCAGCTCCACAGAAAAGCTTCTCCAACCTAATGGGTTACATCACTGAAAAGTCTTCCATTTGGCCTAGGTGAAAAACATGAATGCATGCCTCATTCATTTCTCCACCTTAAAAAATATAATAAAGTAAAATCATATCCACCCTAAGCTAAAGACCCGCATTCCCCTAGCCCAGCTCAATCAAAGCTACAATACTCCTCTTACCGAATCTTATTTAGTGGTACGGCTAACTTTCTAACCCTACCAGTAAGCTACAAAACAAAGTTTATTACTGTGCCTCTACTAAAAATGCCCAATAACATCCCCAAAATAATTTAAAATTTTCATGAAGAAGCCTTTGATCGGTGTTTCGCATTGCCTTTAGGTTTAAATCACATTTAAAAATATACTTGACACACAGTAATGGAACCAAAAACCTCATCTTCCCCACTGACATCAACACACATAAACCAATGCACACAGAGTTTTCCCGTTCTCCTTTCTCCATACTTTCCCTGATGGCCAAAGGGAATCAGCTGCATCCAAATCTTTTCAGTGTGCTAAATAGCCATGAACCTTTGGAAGGTAGATACCCCATAATCTATCCAAAATGTTTTCAGTTGCAGAGAATCCGCTTCCCTGTCTCCTCATTAGAGCGTTCCTTTTAAGGCTGAACCATGGTGAATGGCATAAGAACACTTCTATCTTATTCTCAAAACGCAGGTACATAGTAACCCTTGGGAGAAAAAAAAAAACCCATTACTCATATTCTGTTCTCTAAACAATACAAATGAGAAAGGGCAGTGTATAGCTGGTGCTCCAGGCATGATTTTTAAAAAGATGTAAAACATCCAAAAACACAGCTGCACACAGGCTGCAAGAGGCATACAAGTGTTCTGTACTGAGTTCAGAATCCTCACAGCGGCATCTATGCAGGCTCTCGGGGCTGCTGGGACAATGACAGCAGCTCCCCATCCTTACTGCTGTCTGTATGAATGACAAGGGAAAGCCATGTCAATTATGAAGAATCGTGGACCTTATGACTAACGACTCACTCACAGCCATTTATATCCTTGATCGTGTAAATCCATCCTCGCTCACCAACCCATGACATGATAGAACTTTATAGCTTCTTCCAAGCTATTTCCGTGCATTAGGAATAATCAACCTGCTGCCATCTACATTCAGAATCTGAATCCTAAACATCCTTGTGAAATGCTCATAGAGATCAACTATTTGCACTCTTAGAAGCCTGAGATCTCTTTTTCTGCCTTCTTTTCACCTCCAAAATGTGTCCTTTCTTATGAGTTTGTGGGTTTTGTTTCATTTTGTTTATTTTTCAGACATAATCCCTAGCTGGCATGTATGCCAAAAAAAAAAAAAGGTATCTTCCTCAGAAGTCTATACTGAGAATTCCAAAAGAAGTTCAATTCCCTAACTAAATATAACATACATGTGGGCATTAAACTCTTCACAAAAAAACAAGCTTTAAGCATTAATTCCTGAAACACTAAAATCCCAGTTTGCATAGGAACAGCCTAACATCAACAAGGCAGACTTAAAAACCAAAGATCCCTTCACTAGGTTATGTGTGTGGATATATTTTTGTATGTTTTACATACAAAACATTTCTGACTTTTCAAAAATGTTCAGTAGCCTCAAGACCATGTAGCTCTACCTCTCTCCTCCAAGACACATCACTGAAGCCTCCCTCAATTAAGTATATAAAAACCACTGTTACCAAGCCCACATACAGGATTCCTCTCTTTGTTCTCCATTTCTTTATTGATACATATTATTTGCTTGTTTGTCTAAGTCTGAGTATAAGCATATCTTGCTGAGGCAGTATTCTGGAATGTCATGCCCAGATGGCCCTCATACATATCAAGTAATAATCATTACCATAATTTAAAGAACTCCCTTTATGACAGAATAGATACAATTTGGCCCTCAGATTCCTTATATCTTTACGCACATTACACCCAGGACTTAATTGATTGGCAAGGTAGACATCAAGTCAGAAAACCTCCCTTGATGTAATCATCCTTAACAATTAAATCAGATACTGCGCTTTTAGAACACAGGAATGACTAAACCAAAGCTGTAGACTTGGTGGCCAATCCTCCAAAAACCCTTTTAAAGCAAAAATTCACAGAATATTCACATGACTAAGGATAATTAACGTCAACCATTTCCACCCTACCAGAGAAAATAGAGCTTCTGTTAAGAATGAACAATAAACACATTATTTTGGGTCCACTGTTGTTTTTTTTTTGAAACAGTTCCTATCTCTAAAAAATACATGCAAACACAACAGTGTTCCAGCTATCCCAAGGTTACCCAATTTGCTGATAATGTTAGAATACATTTTGTAAATATTAGAAGAAAATAAAAACGTGTTTTAAATATTATTTCCATTTAAAATACAGCATAAGAAAGGCTTATCAAAAATTGAAACGTAAGTATGTAGGTAGTCAACTTACATGGCCACATCTCCAAATAAGGGTGACGACAAAATGTTGATAAAAGAACACCAGGTCTCTGTTATAGTTCATCTCTTTCTTTTTTTGTATCTAGCCCTTTGTGAGCATTTTCAGCTTATACAAGTACTAAAAATTGGCAAGGTTTATATAAGGGCATCAATGACTCCATCCAAGTGGAAGATCTCTGAAGATCTTTGGAAGACCCCTCACTCTGATTCTAATTCCACATGAAACTCTAAGATAGAGCAGGGATTAAACTAAACCAAAACTAAGATTGAGCCTTTATAATCCAGATCAGGGTTACATCTAAACATTGCCCAACTCACTTTCAGAACATGGGGCAACTTACAATGCATTATATATACTGAATCACTGAATCTAGTCAGTCAGGCTTTCATTTTAAACCATGTCGTATTAAACAATTTTTCTTCTGAATGAGCTATTCTGTACTACACTTAATAATGCTATTTCATTTGATAAGCGCTGATACATTACATATAGTATAGCATCACTAATTTACAGCCATCATTGGAGAAGGAGGAAACCCAAAACACATCCTATAGTTTCAGCCAGATTTAAATTTATCACATTTGGCAAGGACTTTTGGAATGAATACTGGTATACATATTTTTTCATTTATAAAGGGAAATTTTGCATTCAAGATCATTGTTGGAAGAACAAAATTAAGGTAAAACCTACAATGCCAGGGATAAAAGTGTTCATCTCAAAAATGAATGATTTAATATGAGTGTCCTGCTCCCTCAATATACTGGGAATATACACATTTAAATAAATAACTACATCAATATAAAGCACCCACACACAAATTTGGTGGAGAGAATTTCTAGTCTAATGAAAAATATAAAATTTCACAAGGAAAAAATTTTCAAGTTTGTAAGCCCTACAAAATACTCTAAAAACACAGAACTTGAAGAATTCATTCATCTTTGATGGAGAATATATTCACTATAATTACTGGCTAAAGACAGGGAAAATACTTTCATGTAATGGTAATATGCTCTTCAAACATCCACAGTTTTGTATGTTGGGATTTGTATTTCTTCTTTAATTACACCTAAAAAATAATTGTCCTTTCACCTTCATTTAAGATCATTTATAATTGCATTCCATGCTGTGAACAGTTACAAATGGCCGAACCAGACACACATCATTTCTGGCACAGCTTCAAACTTTTAAATTTGTCCTGTCACTACAGAACAATAACGGAAAACTGCAAGTTACCCACAGCTTTATTTTAGCCAATAGTTTCAACTCTGCCTCCACCCTCTGAGTGATATTAGCAGGTAGGAAACTGAGTGTTTTTGGTTTCACTTTCTTTCTTCTCCTTTATCCCCTGGTTAACAGTAAAAACCAACTGGTTCCTACAAAGTGGTGGTTAGATGTAAGGGACCAAGTACACGGAATTCGGGAACTACCTGGACTTGGGAAGGGGAAGGTCTTAAAGACTGCCAAGTATTGAGCATATATAACAGAAGTAAAAGCATGAGGTGAGATTAATTATATAAATCATAATTAATATAAGAGTTAATATTTAAGGAGCACATCCAGAGAGAGACATTATTTTAAGGGGTATCCTACTGGGGAATTTGGTCGTGCTGGGTCAATACCTTGAGAGAGGAGAAAGAAAAATACAGCGAACACTGAGGCAAGCCATGGGAAGCAGAGATGAAACGTAAGGGGCCATCAGCCTAGAGCTGCTATTTGACACCCTAGGAAGGAATGAGATCACCCAGGGGGAACATGGGAAGGGAAGAGACACTGGCCTGGGATTATCTGCATCCGTGCAACGAAGAGTTGCATGTGCTTTGGCCGCGCCCACAAACACGGCGTGCTGCTACAACTCCAACCAAGAAGGTGAAGTAAGATGCGTGGTACTAGGACACCTGAGAAACAACACTACGATACTGGAAAGGGACTCCTCCATGGGTTGAAAAAAAAGAACTCAGGAGAGATTTAGTTTTTAAACAGTCAACTTTCTGCAAATTTTTCTAATCAAAAAGAACATGTTTTCAGTAAGAATAAAACTAAAGTCTGAAGATTTTAATGTAACATATCATATAGTTTCTCAGCAAAAATATTTACCACAGAGAGATACAACTGTGCTTCCTACATACCCCATTAAAAATAATTAAATGGCTGACACATTTCACCTCAGAGGTGGATTCATTTCCATATTGGACTCAAAGATCACTTTCTATAAAGTAGTCTCAAGATGCATGTTCCGTTTACAAAAGCTCTTCAGATGAAAGATGTTTTTGCAAATGCAAAATATGAATTATTGTTATCATCATCATTTTTATTGTGCTAGGCATGTGAATGAATTTTGCATCTGGTGGCTCTAAGGTTTTACCACAGCAGGGTGGCTGGGTTAAAATCTAAATTCCTAAAGCAATACTGTAATACTTTGAACCATAGTGACATCCAAGAGGGATAATGACTTTCTGATGAAGTGAGCAGCTCCTCTGTGGTAAGAGGAGAAACGCCAAACCTGGAACCGGGTGCAAACTCACTGCTAACTCCTGACTGGAAGTGGATAATAAATGGCTGCAAGCATTTCTTAGTTCTCCCGTGTGAACCTCCAACAGCAAGAACCACTACAGGCCACAGTGCCAAGGAGCCTAACAATTTGAAAATGTGTGTGTGTGTGTGTGTGTGTGTGTTTATTGCTAAAAAATTAAATTGAAATACTATTTTCTAAATACCTTCCACAACATAAGTGGCCGGTATCTTCTTTCAAGACAGAGTATCAGTTTATTTCAAATTTAGAGATACTGGCCTCGATTCAAATTCATGGGAGTTATAGAAACCAATGTTCCGTGCCTTGATTCAGGTGGCAAGCATTAAATCTTTTTCCGGCTGTCATGCAACAACAACTTTAATACAAATTAGCACTGCCAAACTCAGTTTCCTGGGCTCAGAGGTCCTTGATGCTACTCCGTGAATTTTATTCAGACTTTCACATGAACAGTGCTCTTTTGAAATGGTAGCCTCTGAGAAGAAAAACCTAAACAAAAATACAGTTTATTCTCAATTCAGTATTCTAATTTACAACTCACTACAAAAAATTAATATTTCCCTTTTTTGTTATTCTGATTAATGTGAAACTTAATCATTATGTCATACAAGAGGATATTCTTAAATGCAAATTCCATTTCTATAACTGCAGCTCCCCCTTCAAGCTGTTTACATTGAATAGGGACCTGTCAGTCAATACTAATTCAAAAAATATAGTGCTTGTGTTACTATCTCATGGTTTCTGAGTCAAACCTTTCCAAAGCTCACAACCATGGGAACAAGAGAACAAAATAAAAGAGTCACCCCTTCTCACTAGGTAGGAAAACCCAATTAACTCTGAACCTGACACTCCAAACAACTTTGGGATGACTTCCAGCAAGGAAAGATCTGTCAGAGAAACAATATTTCAAGCTAGGAATGGATTCTTCTTGTTTCTCAAATTGGTTTTTAATTAAGACACCCCAGGGAAAACGTAGTGATAAAGTGGTTTTAGCTTCCAGGTCTCTGGATATGTGATATGTTCAAAACCACGATCCTCTGGCATAATTTTAACACTCACAGAAACTCTATCTAGCTGCTTAAAATTGACATAATAATATGCCATTTCTTTCCTTAAAAAAAAAAAGTTTCTGACAAGTCAATTGGCATGATTTTAAACCTAAATTCACCTCCTCCTTTAGAAGGTGCTTTTTTTTTAAATAACCACTTCAAAGCCCACAAAATGGGCAATGTAACACAAAAAAAGACCCCGTTCCAAACTTTGGTTAAATAGTTTTACTCTTTCTTGACCTGAAAAATCCAGGATCCACTATGTTTAGACTGGAAACGAAGTCTGAAAAATGTAAAAACAAAGAGAAATTTGGGGAAAATGTGATTCTCTGAAATGTTCATTCCACCATGATGATTTAAATACCTAAACAGAGCAAATTATGCTACGGTACCTTACTATATTGCAACTCCCGGGCCCAGAGAAAGATATGTCACAAATAATTGCCCACAAATGTGTATGTATGGTCCTTTTAAATGGCCTTAAGGATTGTAAAGTACAGGAGAGTGGCATCAGACAGCAGCTACTTCCTACTTATGTGACCTGCCACTGAAACCACTCTCTGGGCCCTAGAGTTCTAAATTATAAAATAACAATGGTGCCTACCTCAAGAGAGTTTTACAAGTGCTAAATAAGAAAACAAGCCTAATTCAGTGATACATATAATATGCACTAAATAAACTGTAAGTTCTGAACCTTACTTAAACATAGCAGCAATCAGGGAAGTGTGCATAATATTCCCATTTTACAGAATAAGAAACTGGGACTCTGATAGCTCAACTAGTTTGTTCAAGGGCACACAGGTTTTAAGTGGCAAAGGCAGGAATGATGTTTTAGGAACAAGCAGCAATAAGCAAAATAATAATAATATTAGTAGCAAACACTTATGGTGTACCTACAATGTGGCAGGCACTATACTAACCTCTTTAAGATGTTAATCAATGTCATCTTCTTAAGCACCCTACCTTAAGTATCCCCATTTTACAGGTAAGGGAAAACTGAGGCTCAAAATATGTGAGCAATTTTAAGTCGCTCTGCAATTACCTACTGAGTTCTTAAAATCTACCAGGGGTGGGGGATATAAACATGAGCAGATAGACAGGATTCCTAACCTCTCAACTCTACAAAAATCACACCTAGACAATCTTTAAAAGTTGTCACCTTAGGGACTGAGGAAAATATCAATCCAAAACCGAATCTAGTCATTATCTGAGACTTTGTGGGGGGAAAAAAATAACCGACCACTTGAAGACCTTTTCTCACTAATCCATGCAACATTTCTCCAGTACACAAAACATTGATCATTTCCATTTTACAGAGGAGTCAAAAGAAATACAGAAATATTAACAGCCTTGGATCTATGGATAAAAAACATGTTTTAAAGGTGCAATGAGAACGTTTCCTAGGGATTGGAACACAGATACCTAGTGAGCCCCTCCAATGCCAGAAGCCCAGTTTCCTCCCTAAGGCATCTGGGATGCCCTCCATCCACCCAGCATTCTAGTGCCCAGAGCTATACACAGCTGTTAAAATTTATACAGACAGACTCCATTACCTTCTTTCAACCCCCTTGCCTGAGACAGAAGCTCCCAGCCAGTACCAGCGCTTTGCACAATTCTAGGGGGCACCATCCACCTCAGATACCAGGGAAATTATGCTCTGTGAGTTGTACAAGGCATGGCCATGCTCCCAGCTGTGCATCTGGGCTTTTCCTTGGGGGTAGGATACGATGTATTTGTTTTCCCCAAAGTGGTCTAACCCCACCCCAACTCGCAATGTTACAAACAGAGTCAAAAGCAGAATACATGCATCCTGCTAAACAACACAGTCTCGCACATCTGGAATCCGGCCTCTTCAATGTACTAGCTGAATGACTCACCTCCCCAAGTCCCCATTTCCTCGTCGGTAAAGAGGATAGTAACAGTAGCACCCAACTCATATGGTTATTGCCCAGATTAAATGAGATAAGAAAGCACCCAACACAGTGTCTGGCATCTATGGGCTCAACAGTGGTCAGTCATATTCATTATCATTTTAACTCCAGTTTTGCTATTCCTCTTCAATTTACCCAGATCCAGACAATAATACTTCTGAGAAATACCAGGAAAAAGTAGCACTAAAACAAGAAATAAAATTTTTAAAAGGAAAAGAACATTTTTTAATGAGATTCCAGGCTACATTTCAGACCTTCAGACACGGCACGTGGTCTGTGGCTGCTAAAAGAACGACAATATTGACAGACACTGCTCAAATTTTGCAAGCCAACAATTTACATGGGTTTTTTCCTCCTCTATTGACAATTCAGTTGAATAAATAGATTAGGGGTGTGTGTGTGTGTGAAAACTTGTGAAAAGTAATAATAGCCTTATATCTAGAAATACCAACTAGAGGAACCTGGGATAGAAAATCATGGCCTCTTTGAATCCTACCATCTGTTTTAAAGCACAGAAAATATAAGGTGGTAAAATCTTGATGCCAGCTCCAAATAAGGGAAATGAAAATTTTACTTAATGAATTATACTTATAAATATAGTGACAATTGGTGTTTTTGGCTGTTGTAATCTAAAAATATTTTTTTTTAGATTTTATTTATTTATTTGAGAGAGAGAGAATGAGAGATAGAGAGCATGAGAGGGAAGAGGGTCAGAGGGAGAAGCAGACTCCCTGCTGAGTAGGGAGCCCGATGTGGGACTCGATCCCGGGACTCCAGGATCATGACCTGAGCCGAAGGCAGTCGCCCAACCAACTGAGCCACCCAGGCACCCCTAAAAATATCTTTAAAGATATAATTACATGCAGTAAAGACAATGCCCCTTTTTTTTCAACCTTGAAGAGAGATATACGTGATAGGAAAGAATCCTTTGAGCACAGAAGAGAAGGGGCTAACCCCAGGTTTAAAGACAAAGAATGAGCTGTCTCTAGAAAATCCACATTCAAACATATCCACTCTTGAGTCTCTGGGTGTGCTCTGATGAGACGGCAAGCTCTGCAAATGGTTGAAGTGATCCATAACCTGAGAGACTGAAGTTACTTTGATTCTTTTCTTGATTCCTCAGTAAGGGTTTGTTTAAATGAAGGTGTTAGATCAGATAATTAACCTTAGTACACAGATATTTCTACCTGACATAAATTGTAAAGCCCTTCCCTCCTCCCAATCTTCTGGTATGCTCTGTGTTTATGTATACACTAATAAAAGAAGCAATGACTAATGTCGGTATCTAAATGAAAAACAATTAAGGAACCATAAACCCTTGTAAAGAGCAGGAGAGAGGTATGGATTTGGGTCTTGTAAATCATTGAAAACAGTCATCTCTAAACTTCGATTTTGCCTCAGTATCAGTACAACATTTTCTAGAGTAGGCCTTTAATATGTACGTACCTATCCATTTCTAAAGTATAAATATGTCCAATGGTGCAAATGCAGCATGTCCATTACAAAACACAAACATGAAATAAATTTTAAAAGGAAACATTAAAAACTGAATATAAGTAGAATTTTCATCATTTCCTTCCCAAACCAAAATGGGTCTTCCTACAAACCTACGCATGTCCTATTTTAGAGACCCCTGATTTTAAAGACCCAGAGCAGGTGAGACACATGAAGACCTACTGTGGGGGCTACCACCTCACTGGCTGTCTACATGAATGTTTCTTAAACTGGAGTCCTGGGGCCACCTCCATCAGAACTGTCTGAAGTACCTATAGATTCCCAGTCTCCATTCCTGCCTGACTCAATCAGTAGCCCTGTAAGCCTTAACCAAGCTCCCCCCACCAAATTTTTATGCACACTATTGTTCAAAAGCCACTGATGTACACCAATCACAAGAGGCTGATTGCCTTTCCTTCTTCTTCATTGTGGTCCCCAAGGAAGCCAGAAGAATCTAGGGTTAGAGTGGTTCAGGCAACACACCTACACCACTACCACCACAACAACCATAACAACAGCACAAAAAAACCTCCACTGCGCCCTGGAGGCCCATGTCCACTGAAACAAGTCAGCCTGAGAATCAGTGCAGCAGGCCCCTCCCCCAGAAGACCAGCACAAACAACTCTCTGGAACCAAGTCTTCTGATCCTGGAGTGCTGCAAACCTTCAGCTCTAGGGGAAAGAGGATCTAGCTTCCTTTCTTCTTTTATTCTTTATTTTCTTATTCTTTTTTTTTCTTTCTTTTTTTTTTTTCAAAAAACCTCCAAGGAAGAAAATCACCTGTAAGAGGTAAAGATGCTGTCAAAAATGTAGAACTGTTTGCTATTGTTCTGTTCTATTCATTATAGGAGCTTTCGATCCTCCATGATCTGCTCCATTTGTGGTCTTCCTTTCCTACAAAGGACTTACATTCCTCTATCAGAAAAAAATTATAAAAATCACTAAAAATTAAAAAATAATAATAACTGATGGGATACTAATATAAGAAATGGTGAACACCTTTTGCTCCATCCCACTGGTCCAGTGATTTAAAGATAGCAAAGAGGCTTCTTTATAAATCTCCTGTGTTGACTACATCGACAAATGTGCCCCTGACCATTTGAAAGAAATAATGGAAACAGGTCTCTTCTAGAGACTGAGAGGGGAAAAAACAAAACAAAACAAAACCATATTTTCTCAAAAGAAGATAAGGAATCACTCAGCTGTTAATAGAAGTTCTCCAGGCCGGGACTATTGAAAGACTTGGTCTGGAGAAAAAGGTTCTTGATGAAAATACGCCCCATCTTTTAGAAGTCTTTCATCATTCAAGTGCTTGTTGCAGAATTTTATGTCAAATTTTGCTAGTATGGTACAGAAAAAAAAAAAAAAAAACAACAAAAAACTATTCTACCAATATCACCCTCTAACAAATCTAGAGATCATGATTAATTATCTACTAAATTCTGACAGATTACTCTTTATTGATCAGACATCTTTCTGTATTTATTCTCATTAGGAATACCAAAGGAACCCTACTTCAAAACCTTCTTTAGTTTGTTCTTTTGTGTTTTTGTTTGTTTTTGCTTTTTTTTTTTTTTTTAATACCTTTCCAGTATAGTTTGTATGGTACTATGGTAATTAACGGTGCCTATGTAGCATTGATCTGACCAATGATATGCGAGCGGAAGTCAGCTTGGAACTTCTGGAAAAGCCTTTGCTTTTCTGATAAAAAGCATAAAGTGGCCTCCACTAGCTTCCACCCTTTCTGCCTTGAGTAGCAGCAAGAATAGTTACCTTCTAACCACAGAGAAGCCAAGAGAAGGAAAGGAGACACCAGCCCTGTGTTTGGTTATTAAACCAACAACCCACCTCTGTAATTCTTATCATGTAGAAAAAAAAAAAAAAAAGACTAATCTTTGTATAGACCACCACTAGCCAATTTTTCTTTTGTCTGCAGAAAGTATCTCTTTACTGATATATACCTTCTTTTTCTTCATCACATTTCCAAAATCAAATGTCACCAAACACCTGAATTATTCGTACTCTTCTAAACCACTAAAACACTTAATCTGTATAGTGTAGTTGTGGCCCTCATCCTGTTTTAATGTGTGATTACTATGACTATTTCCCCGCTGGAAATCGAGGGCTGAGGTCCTGATTCGTTCATCTTGGCTCCCCCAAAAGCACTTAGCACAGGGACTAGCAATCATAAGCGATCAGTTTAATATTTATTGAATGAATTTACTGATAATAAAGGATACCTCCTTTGTCACTTAGGCAATAATAATTAAACCCACAAATCTATTCATGAAATGGCTCCTACTGGAGATTCTATATACTCTATCTCTATATAACCATTCACTCATTCATTCCCTAACGTTAATTTATTAATCTATGTGCAAGGCAATATACTCTTTGCCAAAGGAGCAGAAATCCATTTGATATAGTTCTTGACTTCAAATAAAGTAATTTATTGTAAAAAATAAAAATATATTCACTTAAGTTATGCCCTATGGCCTATTTCAGATGTCAGTACTTGAAAGGGTTACCTAATCTAGGTATCCCTGCTGTAGAAATGATACTCAAAATTCAAAATACACTTGTTGAACTATAAACAGATTTTATTTACAAGCAATTCCAAACTTACAAATGAAATTCTAAAAGTACATTTTTATAGGAAACTTGGAAAATTTTTCAAACTAAAAACTTTCAGATTATGGTCAGGTATCTCATCAGCCCTAGATGACTGTTCAACCTTAATGTGGCAGAATTATGAACAAAATATTCCCAGCATGAACACTGAGTAAGTGAAAAAAGAAATTAAAAAAAAAATAAATCAACTCCACTCTATCCCCCTCCTTGTTTGAGTCTGGAGTTAGTTCAAGGCAAAAAACTTCAAACAGATGAACGTGTGCTTATAATTTTTCCTTCCTTTTGAGTCTTCTCTTTCCCAGATACTTAGCTGCCAGTGCTTTCCTTCGAATCTTAATAACCACACCCCTTCCTACATCACAGAAGCCCCGCCCCCCACACCACCAACAAAACCACTCCCTTGCCCACCTTTACCTGAGGTATAAGAAGGAAGGCAATGTGATCCCATTGATTTTCAAGGATGCTTTCTGGAAGTATCTACCTTGTAAAAGGGAAATGCGTGCTAACCCTAATGTATCCAGCCGCCGAGTTCCCCTCCCAACAAGGTGAGCTGAGCGGTTCAGGTCAAGCAGAGCAGCAACTTCCCACTGTGGGGAGGAGGCTCTCCTGTGAGCAAACAAGGCTGGAATGAGTGGACTTTGACGGTAAGCTACCTTATCCTAACCCTTCTATCAATCCTTCTAACCACTTCCCATTCCTGAACTCACAGTTCTCAGGGACCTTCTAAAAATGTATTTTGTTCAACAAAGAAATATGAAGGCTCTACTATGTGGCAAAGTGCTGCTTTTTAACCTCTCTCTCTACAGTAGACACAGAAGAGATTTTAATGGGAGAGAGAATTGGGAGAACAGGGCAACCTGCTGGATTCATTATGGGTCATTTGAAATTTGGCAACCATCTGTACTTATGGGGTTGAAGACTTTAATTAAAAAAAAAAACATGATTACAAGGAATTTAATGTAACTGTGCTTCCATGCTGCAGACTTCAGCAAAAAGACTGTGTGTGTGTGTGTGTGTGTGTGTGTGTGTGTGTGTGTCGGGGGGGTGATGTGTGTGTGCATGTATGTTTGTTTCATTGAGCAACCTTGATCTTTAGGAATCTTCAAAGGAATTAACAGGCATGAACTATTTTCAATATTTTTTTTAAAGCTAAGAGAAGTCTTACACTTGTTCCTAAATAAGGTTTGACAAGGAAACTAAAACATCAAGTTTCTTTGATTTTTAGCTAGTATGATACTGGCAGTGTTTTACTACACACGATATCTTAGGCTGACCAACAGTCCCACTGGTAGACATCCATCACTAACCAATAAAGAATGCTAAGACCTAAATATCTCTCTCTTTTTTTTTAGGATATACAGATATTTTAATGAAGTATAATTAACATACAGTGTTATGTGAGTTGGGGTGTACAGTGTGATGATTCAACAATTCTATACATTACTCAGTGCTCATCACAAGTAGACTCTTGAACCCCTTTATTTCACCCACCACCCCACCGACCTTCCCTCTGGCAACCACCAGTTTGTTCTTTATATTTAAGAGTCTGTTTTCGTGATGAACCTAAATGACTAAAATAAGTCAGACAAAGACAAATACCATATGCTTTCACTCATATGTGGAATTTAAGAAACAAAGAAACAAAGAAAAAAAAGGAGAAAGACCTGAATATATCTTAATAAGTGTTATTTACAAGATTAAAAGATTTCAAAATTTGTTTAGAGGGGACATGATAATTTGAGTTGTTACTAATGAAAAATTTGGAAACCATGACCATGGATTTCATTATAATATGAACAAACTGGGAAAATACAATACATTTCAGAAAAGTTCACAAAGATATTAGTCATCAAGTAGGCAGTCTGTATAAAAATGTGATCTGAAATGGAGCTTCCAAAGTATTAATTCTATTTTGCCTGCTGAAAGTTATAAATAGTATTATTTTAAGTTATTTACTTTCAGCCTTAAAAGTAGGCATGTTTAATAAATATTGCCCTGGGGAATTGAAGGTAACATTATTCCTGGCATATAATTCCCAGTCCCACTTTTTAAAACTTATCCATTTCATAAATGAAGTCTTGAACAAAAGCTATATTTTTGTTAGAGATGATGCACAAATGGTAAAACTATAAAGAAAAACACGGAAATCATTTTCACCGAAGTCCAAATCAAGGTAACCACAGGGAAGAGAGGGAGAGCACAGCTCCAAGTGGTCATTTCTGGGATGGTGCTATCTGTCTTACCCAGCATAGGTGTCACATAGTGATGCTAACCTCCAGTACCTCAGAATGTGGCCTTACTTGGAAACCAGGTCTTTGCAGATACAGTTAAGGTCATCAGAGTGGGCTCTAATCCAATATGACCACTGTACTTATAAAAAAGAAAAATTTGGGAGAACATCATATGAAGATGAAGGCAAAGACTGGGGTGATACACAGAGAAGCCAAGGAATGCCTAAGATGTCTAGCAAACCACCAGAAACTGTGAGAGGGGCCTGGAACAGCATCTCCCTCATAGCCTTCAGAAGGAACCAACCCTGTCTACACCTTGATCTTGGACTTCTGTCCTTCTAATGGTGAGACAATAAAGCCCTGTTATTTAAACCACCAGTGTGTAGTGCTTTGTTGCAACAGCCCTAGAAAACGAATAGATAGATAGAAAGATAGATAGATAGATAGATAGATAGATAGATAGATGATAGAAAGAAAATAAATACACTAAGGTAATTAATTTTTATAATTATTTTAAGAGTGTATACATATGTTATATGGACTTTTCCAAATATACGTTTTAATTAACAATGAAAAGTAAAAAGAAACCCCATCCCTTTTAGAGATGTAAGAAAAAAAAAACCATGAAACTGCACAAGGATCAAAATGGACATGTTAGGTTAGGACTCCGGGCTGGAAAATCAATGAAGTCATGGAGCTTGAGGGTAATAGAAGCAACTCAAGACAGTAACAACAAAACTTTAAGGACTGACATTTTGCCTTTCCTCAAAAACTGAGAATTTTCACATGTTAATAAGTTAACCTATCTCTAACCTAGGATAAACTAATAGAAAAGGAGCAAAGTGAACTTCAGTTGCTTTACTATTAATGACCTTTGATTCTTTTTATCCTGTGCTTTGAAACTTTCTTCCAGGTTTATAAAATCATTTTTTATTAATGCCAGTTATCTCAATGTGTTTTAAAAGTTTAGTCCCCACTATTGCAAGTGCTCAAAAAAAAAAAAGTTTCAATTACATCTTTCATTCAATCTACATGCTTGTGTCTCTTTGCTCTTCTCAATTAGCCTCATTATATCAAATTATTAGTAACATGGATGTCTTTTTACTTATTTAGTTATAAGATGATATATCCCACCTGAAATTCTTTTCTGAACTATGGCAGAGCACTAAAACTAATTAATTTTAATGCATCTTTTCTTTAAAAATGTTTCTGAAAATAAACATACTCTTGTCTACTCATCTACTAATTCCACTATCTGCCATTTATTTTTCATTGCCAGACTAGAATTTTTACAACTAGGATCTCGCAAGTCTACAAGACTAATACTCATCTTATTTCACAGATAAGAAAGCTGAGATTCAGAAGTGACACAGTGGGAAACAGGAACATTCAAATCCAGCACCTATAGTTCTTCCATTATAAAAATGGCTTTTTAGTCTGATATAACAAATTCCATCTAAACCTACCAATTCAATTCAACAAAATCACCAAGTGGTATCCAAGGCTGGAACAGGATTTGGTTCAGGCTTTTTTTTTTTTTTTTTAAACTACAATTTTTGTTAACACAGTCTGGGCAATATCTCCTCATAAAAACTTTGGGACACCACTGGTGCATTTTTTTTCCGAATAAAATACTTATGGTAATCAGCCTCCCGGATGGTTCCCACTAATTCCCCACCTCCTAGTATTTCATACCCTTGCTTAGTTCCCATCCACACTGTACCAGGGTTGGTGTCTGTGTCCAACAGAAGATAGCATGACATTATCAAGGTTCTAAAAGACTGCAACTTCCATTTATAGTCTCTCTTCTCTCTCTCTCCCCTCCCTCCTTCTCTCCCATCACTCACTCTGATAAAAGCCAGCTGCCACTGTAAGGACACTTAGGCAGCCTAGGCAGAAGTCTGAGGTGAGGAAGGAGACTTTCAGCCAACAGCCAGTGAGGAACTGAGACCTGTCAATAACCATGTGAGCGGAGCCATTTTGGAAGCTATACTCCAGCCTTAGCACTTGACTGCAATCTCATGAGAGACCCTGAGCCCGAATCACCCAAGGAAGGCATTCCAAGATTCCTGCCCCTCAGACACCGTGTTAGATAATAAACATTGTCATACAGTATACTGGTTATAAAAAGTAATGTGATTGGGGAGGGGGGTGGGGGGATGGGTTAGCCTGGTGATGGGTATTAAAGAGGGCACGTTCTGCGTGGAGCACTGGGTGTTATGCACAAACAATGAATCATGGAACACTACATCAAAAATTAACGATGTAATGTATGGTGATTAATATAACAATAAAAAAAATTTTTTTAAAAAGTAATGTGATTTAAAACTTGAAACTGTACCATTATTAAACTTTATCGTTGGATTTAGGAACAAGTAATCTGTAATTATATTTCAAGTATAAAACTGGTAAATTTATTGACTTAATATAGTTTAATCCATATATAAGACACCAGCCTGGGTCACCTTGAGAATTTTAAGACCAATGGTCCAAATCAAAGCATTTTATGTACATTTACATTATATGACACATATATTAAGAATTTTTTAAATACTGTTTTTGTTAGACTTTCACAACTACCATTTCTTTATGCTTCTCTAATTCTACCTTTTAAAATATACAAACTCATCCTCTGGCCGAATAAACAGGCTCCCTGATTTACAATAGAGGCTTCTATTAAATCTTTAGCATTTCTTCTACTCATATAGAATTTTAAATGTCTTCACTGAGATACTTTTTTCACTTCTATTTATAGCACGCTACAAGTACATATGTAACAATTGGCTTTTTTTAACTTAAAGAAATAGTCAGAGTAATGGGAAAAATTCGGCCCATTTCCCATAATATATATGGTATATCAGATAAGAACCTTGGATCTGGAGCCCAGGAACCCTGGGATAGAATCCTGACTATAAAATTTACTAGCTGTGCGACCTCAGGCAATTTACTTAACCTCTCTGTACTGTTGCATCCTCATTTATAAGATGGCAACAGTAACACCTATCCCATAGGGTTGAATAGGGAATGAATAATGCATAATACACTCTTAGCACAGAGCCTAGCATATAGCAAGCACTAAATCAATGGCCGTTTGTCATTGTTTTAGTGTGGTAAAAAGTGAAACGAAGAGCTGAAGAAAATTTCCCAGTTGGGGACAATATTGTTTTGAATATTATCAGTCATTTAGTCCATATTCAATCATTATTTTTATAATGTGTGATCACGTTGGAATATGTGTTTTAGTGAAGGCAAAGTAATTATTCTTTGAATATAATTTTCAGGTATATCAAGGAGGAACAGACAGTGAAAAATGGAATCTTCTGTTAATGACTGGCATCTCAGACCTCTCAAACCATAGCTTCTCCCCAGTCTATTTTTCTTTTTTTCTGTAACAGCAACAAGAGTCCCAAATACTGAGCGTTGGGATTATTTATGCCATGCAATTGTCATATTACTTGGTATTTATAGGGAACTTTAGAATCTATAAAGCATTTCCCCATGCATTATCTCACTGAATCATTTACTAAGTTCTAGTTGAATACTGAATATTAATTTCAAATGTAAAATTAATTCAAACATTAAAATGGAGAGCCCAATCCTATCTAGCTTCAAAGTTGATCACAGCACTAATGACTGTTTCTGTCTCTTAAACGATTCTTCTAGGGGAAGAGAGAGATGAGCTGGCTGGAAGCTGTAGGCCACCAAGTCAACAAGTATGATTCAAGTCATCTGCTCAGTGTCAAGTATATAAGTCACACCCACTTCACGCCCTCCCCTTGCAGCTAGCACATCACTGAGGTGGGAGGCGATCATTCGTTGAAAAAGCTGGAGAACCCAGTTGCAAACTTTCTTCTCCCCACAAATTGCTCTGCAGCAGCCTGATCCATTATCTTTTTCAGCGCCCATTATTTCAATTTAATGCCCTCATCTGCTGTCTTCTTTCCACTTGGCAAAGCTCCTCTTATCAAATGTTACTCTGTATTTAAAATCTGGAAGTTAGCTAATATGGGGCTTATTACAGCAAGGAGAAAAGACCTGTTTTGCCATTATTTATTTGCGTTCAGAACTGCTTGTGTGTTTAAAGCAACTTCTTTGGCCCAGAAAGTGTCATTTTTATCACTAAATTCTATCTAGACTTTCTTCAGGATCATCATCTATCACCACTAACAATGAGAAACGCCACTGGGTACTCCCCATTTCAACAATAAATAGCTCTAGAAGGAAAGGAGATGAAGGGGTCTTGAATTAGAAAGAAATACGTACTTTAAAATTGTGGTATAAATTCCTAAACTTTAGTATATTCTTAGACTTCCTGTAATGTTAGTAATCTATTTCTTGTTAATGCTTGCACTTAAAAGTTTCCATTTATAAGCACAAACTCTTCTCATTAAGATAACATTTTCATCATTTATTAATGTGTTGTTAAATGGTTTGCCTAGTTCTACCTTTATGATGATGTTATTCCTTGCAGTCTGAGATAAATCAGTAGTGCTTAATAGTTTCAAAATCCAGTTTTAATAACTCAAACCATAAAAATCCAGGCTTTATATTTTTCAATTCAAACTAATATTAATCAGCCAACTCATCGTTTTGGGCACCCTCCTCTACAGGTAGGAGGGCACTTTTCAAAATATCTCCTCACCATCATGGCTTCTCCTCCCTTTAATCCAACTAAGGCCCTAAACTCAGATGCACACACATACACAGTTTCCCACAGCAACATACCACTATACCAAAATATTTGTTTAAAAAAGAAAGAAGCTTTCTTTTTTTCTAATTGCTCCTTTTGACTCCATAACCACAAATGAAAATTATTTGAGGGGTTTTATATTTGTGTTTGATTATCTGCCTAAGGAGGATTTTAGCTTATGTTCTATGCAGGCAACTGAATATCATATGCTGTTCTGTATCTAAACTTCTGAACCATTCTCAACTCTTTCACTTTTTATTCACCACTGAAATGTAGCTTTCTAAAATAATTTAAGTAAGACCACGACTGATTCGAGGAGAAGACTTGGCTCCTCACCCATAAAATGGATTTATGATCTCTTCCTCAGAGGGTTTCTGAGGGACTTAAATGAGATAATGTGTGTAAAGATCTTAGCACATTGACTGAGATACAGAAAGAATTCAAGGCATTTGCCTTCATCATGATGATGATGATGACAGTGATGGTGAGAATGGGGGGTGGGGCCACATAAGATATCAGACAACACCCACACTGTGAATAACTGAGAGGCATCCTCAATTTGAGATATGGAGCAATTTATCACAACATGTTATACAGATTGAGTATGAAAGAGAGCAGAACCAATATAAGATGGCAGCACTACAATCAGATATGAAGTCACATTTTTCAGAGAAATGTTATTAGGTCTCAAATTACTGGTAAAATATTACTTTGGGTTTTAAATGTTTGTTTCTATAATGGAAATAGACACAAAATATTTTCAAGTTTAAAAATATTTATTTCAAGAATTGCCATGAAATTACCATTTATGTGGGGAATTAAGCAGCACAAACATTTCCCTAAATAATTCCAGAGGTTGGTGAACATGTTTAAACACATATGCTGGGAAAACACAATAAATCAAAACACAAGACACTGCAGTTGTGGTTCTTAGGATTAAATTAAGCTGTCTTATTGCAGGTTTTCATCTCCTACTATGTCTTAAAGAATCATTATTAAGTTTTATGTAACTTTCCTTTTTCCTAATTCCACATTAAACACGTAAGTATACATGTTGTATGAATAAAATTTATGGGTAAGAATGGATTTTATTCCATAGTAAGGAGCCCGAATTATGTTTTAAGACCCAAACAATGTATGACTACATTTGACTGATAGAGTAATGAGGAAAAGCCATTTTTATTATTTTGGAATTAATAAAAGCTATAATAGTGCATAGAGTAACTGCCCCCCCCCAAAAAGTCTATAACTTGATATTCCATTGTGGTGTTCCTGGTGATTTGCCTAAGAAGATCTCTCAGCCAGCCACCATTAGGGCACAAGAAGAGATATGTCGCTTTAGTTTCCATTTGTATTTGAACTGATTCTTCTTCTATTAATGCAGAATTTTACTTTTATTTTTCTCATGTTCCAAGAAATATATAAGGCTATAAACATATAATAAGCTCTGTCTTCTCCAATAAATACTGTCTTTCCTGCTTCTCTCCTAAACTCATTATATGAGTTTGGTAATGACTGTAAAGAATATTTAAGTCAATGAATAAAAAACCTATGTAAATACAAAAAAAGCATGAAAGTAAGAAAAACTTCTTGGATGATCTTCCTTTTAAAGTTTTTCCATGTGTTTGAGGACTGCCTTAAAACCAAAATATTCCCTTCCTTTCCAAAGCCCCCTGACACATATATAGAAGGATAGGAAAAGCTACAGACTCTGCCTAATTCAACAATTAACCATTACTCACAAAAGATGTAAATGAAAACTCACATAAAACATCATACATGGTATGTCCTTTAAGTTCCTTAAGTAATAGTCATAAAATGCTTATGCTGGTTTCCATAAGCTATCTGACTTCAATCCACATATCCTCTTTTTGTGGTGTACACTTGAGCTTAGAAAGACTATAGATTGCAACACTGCATTATAGTTACTACTTGATAAATCCAGAAAAGAGGATCTTTTCCTCAGTAAACCTGAAAATATTTGGGAATTTCACACAAAGAGGTGATGCTGTAATTGAGGGACTGAAGCATGCTCAACACTTCGAAACCAGCACTATGTGCATCTTCATGGGGCTCTCCCTAAATGGGTTTCCCTTTTACTGTAACAGTCATAATTCAGTCTGTCTACCAGAAACCTGAACATGATTCATGCAAACTACAGATTTCATGGAAGAAGTCTAAAAATGGCAAATGACAATAGAATCAAAGTACATAAAATATTTGCTCATGTAAATGTAAACATAGTTTTCTAAAGGGTTAGCTTATTGCAATTGTACAACCTTAACACTAGGTTCAAGGTCATCACTCATCTTTGGAGTCTTTATGTGAACTACAGTTAAAGCACACACACACACGCACATTATCCCCTGTCAAAAATCAGGCCAAGTCTAGGAATAAAGGATCTGTGGTTTCTGGGGCATAAGAAGCAAAAGTTTAGGAACATAAAAATATGAGGTGTCCAAGAATCAGTCAAAATAAGCAGTGTGTCTGGAAACCAGAAGGTCAAAAGAGAGATCAGAAAATCAGAACAAATTTCAATGATCAAGGCAGTCAAGAGTCTCTGTGTCAGTAGTTTGACAAGTTTGACAAGCAAGATAACAGTATCACCATCAACATATTATCATGAGCCGCTTCTGGGGCTACCTTTCCTACCCATGTATTTATTTATTTACCAGTCACTTATCTGGAAATATAATATATATTGAACACATACTATGTGCCAAGCACCGCACAGTTAAGTTTCAGGTCCCTCTGAGCTTGAGGTGCCCAAGCAACAACTGAATGGCTGTGCCCAATACACAGCTGTGTATACGGGCTTAGCGATCAGGAGAGATCCCAGTTGAACATGAATAAATGTTGTGTTGTCAGCATCTCTGTCTCCTTTTACGAGGCCATGGGCATGTAAGGCAGATTCCTGTAGGGAGTACAGAATGAGATGAGTAGACAACAAGGCCAGAACCCTGAACAACAAACAGAGATGGGAGAAATATCAGAAAAGCCCAGCATCACAGATGTCAAGGGAACAGAGTGTCTCCAAAAGGAAGGGGTGACCAGTGGTATCAAATGCTGTCAAGAGATTATGGAGATAAAGACTGAAAGTATCTATTGGTAGAAGCTCACCTCAGGTTTGGAGGTATACAAGGAAGCAGAATATAGTTGGCTAAGAAAAACCGAAGATAATGGTAGGTCCGTGGTGTAAGAAAGACTGTATTAACGTTTCTGGAAGCATTCAGTTATGGGGGCGGGGGGAGAACTGTCATTTTAAAGAGTTTATAAGATAACAAGAAATAAAAATCAAAGTAGAGAAGAAGAGGGGGCACAGGTTTTTTTCAAAAAGAGAAATAAACCTCTGAAAATGGAAAAAGTCTCAGCTCAACTTTAAGGGAACTGAAGTCATGGTTAAGGAAATGCTGAGTGAGTCTGAGATAAGGGAGTAGAGCAAGAAGAGTGGCCAGTATGTGACAGCTAAACCAAACACCCCTGTGCTGAGCCAGGGGTGGGGAGCAGGAGTGTAACCACAATGACTCAAAAACTACGGGTACCACATTTAGGCAACAAAACGTCCTAACCTATAAAATCAGAGAAAATGAGAACTTCCCTAAGCCTATAACGCTTACCGTGATGTTACCACCAAATCCGGGATTAAGAAGTGCACATTCCCCAAACTGACAGACAGAAGTCAGTCCAAAGGATGAGGGAGTGACTTGGTGAAACAAAACTGAAATTTCTGCGGCTTTCAAAATTTCTACAAGAGACAAATGTAATATAAATACCTGGAAGAGAAAATGAAGGCTTATAATGAACAACCCTGAAAGATACCAAAGATGAAATCAGCAAAGCAACAAATTCAAATGTTTAGAAAATTAAGATAACATGTCAAAGAGCTTATTATTAGTATGTGTCTGACACATAAAAATAATGCAATAAGCAGCAACTGTTAAGATATTACTATTAAAACTATAAGGCATATATGTAGTTGCTCAAATTTTCCAGGTAGAAGAGCCCAATCCAGAGATAGTCTGTTTTATTCGGAAGAGAGCAATCTTCCTAAATAGATACTGGATATAGAAGACCAACTTCATTTAGAGCTGGGAAGCCAGAGTGGATCTGGACAAAATAAATAAAATCATCATCATGCCAGGACACCACACCAAATAGACGTGGATGGTTATATGTGTTTCTGCAACTCAGTGGAAAGCTTTTGCCCATTACACTGACGTTTCATTATTAACACTGAACAGAATTTCTAACTGGGGTTATAGGGTAGGGCTCTGTTTCTATTTGCACAGGGTGTGTGTGTGCATGCATGTGTGTGTGCATGTGTTTGAACATTTAAATATATGCATCAACATGTCAGATGTTATTTTCGTTTCAGAGAACTGGATGTGTTTCTTTACTGGTATATTAATAAATTTGTAGTTAAATTTCATCCCAAAAATTATTTAAGACATACATCAGTATATCTGAATATGGATCATATGCATCAAAGACAAAATTTAGTGACTACAGGTAAACTTTGGAGAAAGTGAGCAATGTTCAGAGTAAAGAGAGAAAGGAATAAGTATATTTGAACTACTGATCCATTCTTTCCCTAGAGTCATTAATTATTTCATTTCTTTATATATATTAAGTTCAAGCAAGTTTATCAAGTTTTATCCCTCTACTGGTTTGTAGGAAAGTAACAGTGTTCACTACTATTACTCCATCATGGTAAAGAGCTAAATTAATCATGGTTATTCAGTGTATCCTTACAGGGGATCTTCTGTGCAAAGATTTTTGTTATAGATACTATGTACACAAGGCCACGTGATGACTGAACCAGGCTATGAGAGGAGAGATCCCTAGAAAAATGTCAATTCTTTTTGTAATCTGTTCTCTTTTACATGATTGGATTTTTAAACTTTGGTCTAATCAACTTAGGTTATTATAGGTACAATTTTGTGAAATATAGAAATAACGGAATTCAAATTTTATGAGATTATAACTATAAAATGGGTTTAATCTCATTTTTTTTCAATATCTATTTTTTTATTTTATTATGTTAATCACCATACATTACATCATTAGTTTTTGATGTAGTGTTCCATGATTGTTTGCGTATAACACCCAGTGCTCCATGCAGTACCTGCCCTCTTTAATACCCATCACCAGGCTAACTCACCCCCCCACCCCCTCCCCTCTAGAACCCTCAGTTTGTTTCTCAGAGTCCATAGTCTCTCATGGTTCGTCTCCCCCTCCGATTTCCCCCCCTTCATTTTTCCCTTCCTATCTTTTTTTTTTTAACATATAATGTATTATTTGTTTCAGAGGTACAGGTCTGTGATTAAACAGTTTAATATCATTCTAATTAGAAATATTCCATTGTTCCAGAATTCATCTATTTGGTAGTATCATTTGGTGGTAAAGAAACTATCAGTGGTATATTTGGTTCTAATTAAAATTTCTTGGTTCCTTGGTTAATGGAGAGTTGTGACACATCTTAAAATCATTCTCTGTAGAGTTATAAGTTATAGTTTTAGTATAATCTTCAGGTAATCCAGACCAAACAATGCAAATAATTCAGCTTTGAAATTTTAGAATACACTAGAAATTTCTAAGCATTGGTAAAATATTTATAAATGTAAAATACCTAATTTTCCCTATTAATTTCTTTTTTAGATCAGAGATCATGAGGTATGCAAAGTATAATTGTAGGTTTTTGACAGATATGGGGACTACCTGGGATGAAATGTAAATATGAAGTAGACATAATTAGAACTGGCATTCATTCCTTCATTCATTAACTCTGTTCCAGAGTTCCACCCCTGGGCATGCACAATGGGGGACAATGATTTCTTCCCTTTCAAAGAGGTCACAATCTATGTAGAAAGACAAGTACACAAGAAACTATAATTTATTTCTTCATCATCCATCATTTTGGTTAATGGTCCTTTGTACTGGTTATGGATATTTAGAATTTTAACAATAGATTCTGATGATGAATCTGCTCTTAACAGAAAGACGATTTCTATATTCCATTGTCACTTCCTCAAGAGAATCTTCCGGTTTGATATTTTAGCATGATCTTCAGATATTTTACTGACATTTATGTAAACATCTCCATTGCAGAGAATAAGTATAGAATGTATCCAACAGAGACTATTTGGGCCAAAGTGGTCTTGTGAGCTATTAGATCATGTTTTGGTCATTAAATTATAATATCATGGTACTGTTAAATCCTATGGGGAAAAAAGGAGGCTAAAAGACTGGAAAATGGGAAAGCAAAGTGCCAAGTGACTGGGCATTGATTGGAGGTGACCTTCTAATTTATAACTGGATCAGAATTGACCAGAAACCATCGTCATTTTAACCAAAACTTTTAAGCAAGCTATATCAACAAATTATGGTATATACAAAAGTGCAGTGCTATGCAAAAGATAGGGATACATTATGACCCATGCCACCATAACTCACAACATGTAAATCTATTCACAACTGAATGTTATAAAAACTATGGAGGAAATAGAAGGAGAGATTATAACTTGCTAAATAAGATCATAATCTCCTTATAACAATCTTCAATGTACTACCTTACCACAAAGCTAGGTATGACCTGTAAACCTTTGGTTGACTTGTTTATGTTGTCATTGTAATCATTAGCTTTACAGAGATGGTCACTACAAAGTCAGAAGATAAGGTGATGATTTAGTATAATGTGGGGGTGCAAAAAGATTCAATACCTACATGTCCATGGCAGGTATTAAAGGGCAATGTGTAAGAAGGGACCTATAGCATCAGCTGGGCCCATATGGGGTAAGGACTTGGGGACAGGTAAGGGGAAAACATTATGAGGCAAGAAGGTGATGTGGGAAAATAGAAAAGCCCCAGAAGAAAGAAGAAAAATAGAAAACAATTCTTCAAGAGTCAGAAGGAAGCTGGTATGATCAAAGAATGTCATCTATATCATGTAGTAAGTCAACAGACTGAGGCTTGAGCCCAGTTCCAAATCCTTACTGTGACCTTAACTATACAGTGGAGATATTGACAGAACCTATCTTACTGAGCTATGGAGAAACTTAAATGATATAATGCAAAGACACAAAGTGAACTATCAACAAGTTAAAATTTATGGATAAATAGAGCAAACCAGGAAGAGAGCATACTTACAAAACAGGACAAAAATCAACTGTGATAAAATATAAGTCATGGGAATGTTAATATATTAACATTAAAAGGACCTATCCACTACTGAATCAACCAAACCTATGTAAGATTGATGTACTACATCATATGCCATTTTGGAAAGCTTATATATTTGGAATCTGTCATTTTCTCTCAAATAGTTGACTTCATGTTGCATTAAGCTCAAAGAAACGTGAAACTACAGGACAATTACATCACTACATCCTCTCATCCTTCTACATAATCACCATAACAATGGTGCAGACTGCTGAGAGATAAGTCTCTTGCATTTCTGCACATTTTGTAGGCAAGGCACTATAACTACCCTTTGTACCAGACTATTTATTCAAGTTTATTTGTATAGAGGACAGCCTTGGAGGGTAGAGCTGGTGTTTCTCCCTCCAGAGCAAAGGGAAGACATATTTACTGTCCATTCTAAAAAATTAAGGTTCCCTAAGTTCAGCGTTCCTCTTGTAACACAACCTATTACGTATACAGGTATTACGTGGCCCTCTTTGTAAGAACTGAAGATCAGAGAATTGCCTTACATTCTGACACACTGGCTGCTGCTAAGGCTGTAATAAACTTTTCTGTCTCCAATCCAAGGATAATGCATCTCCTACCAATATCCATTAAATTGTGGCAGGCTAACTCACTAGTTTGCAAGTAGGGTAAAATCTCAGGCTCTTCACAATTCTCAACACAAATTTTTCAGGGAAAATATACCCCCTTAAGTAACTGATAAAAATATATGAATATGCCATTTCAGGAGACTCTTCAGATCCCCTGAAGCCCATTTAACTGACTGCTATAATGTTCTTGGACCATGGGTTTAAAAATCCCTGTATAAGTCAGGAGAGGCTATAGTCAGGGCTTATCAAAAGTCTGCATGACCATGTAAGGAACAGATGCTGCCAGCAAATGAATAACAGCAAAATACAGCTAGATGGTAATGTGTGCCCTTGGAACAGGACTCGGTAAGTGAGCCTGACTACAAAAGAAGCAGGACAGGGACTGGCTCTTGTGAAGTCTGTTGTGGTTTGGTTCAACCCAACTCTAAAGACTTGATGCGGATTCCTTTCTACAAAGACCTCTATGGCCATCTATAAATTCCACATTTAAATCCTACTTCGGCACTGAGCGGACCCTTCAAACCTTAGTGTCACAACATACCACCCAATTCTCAATTTCTTTACTTGGTAGTAGCTCTTCTCACCACAGTGAGAGACTTTTAACTAGATTTTTTTTTTAAATGTTACCAATGAAAATATGTACAGCACATGTGTTTAACCCAGCTCATGAAATCTGCCCATTTTCATACCCAATCATGTGAGAAAACTAATGTATCATTTCTAAAACACCGTCACCAGAAGATAGAAAATTGTCAGAAGAGGTATTTCAAAGTGTTGACGAAGGTATCTCTTGGGAAGGGGTATATATGTGTGATGTGGAGAGACAGGCAAGGGCACACTGAAGATTCTCCATGTTCTAATAAATTGAAATTTGGTATTATTGCCTCCTTTTAAAAAAATGAAAACAGCTTCATTCCTAAATGTAAATTGTTCTAATCAGATTATCTGCTAACACTCAGCCAACATTAGCTCTGAGAAAGTACAATCTTGATGCAAGAAGACGGAAAGATAGGAGTTACAGAAGAGTGTCTACCATGCTATGCTTTTTTTGTTAATTTTACTGGGTGTTTTCATAAGAGAAAAATGGAAAATTATCTTGTGAGGAACAGAGTGTTTTTAGGAAAAATATTTTTATCAGTGGTGTTAAATTATCACTAAGTATAAAATAGGTTTAGGGGATAAAATGCTCTTAAATCTACAGATAATACATAAAATATAGGTATTATACATAGAGCAATTAGGCAAAAAGGTTAATTATCTCAGAAGAATATACTTGCAGTATCTATTTATGTCACTAATTAGAAACTTTTAAAAGGAAATAATAAATGATGAAATGATACATGTATTTAAAAAGTCTTTAATTTATTAGAAGAAATCTTATCCTAAAATCATAAATATTTAAATCTTTCTATACTACAAACACCAAATCAGTTCACCTTTATAAGTAAGAGAGAATTAGAAGAAAGCTCCCTGCCTGGGTGGCTCAGTCTGTTAAGTTATGCATCTGCCTTCAGCTCAGGTCACGATCCCAGGATCCTGGGATCCAGCCCCACGTCAGGCTCCCTGCTCAGCTCAGAGTCTGCTTCTCCCTCTGCCCGTCCCCCTGCTCATGCTCATGCTGTCTCTCTTGCTCTCTCTCAAATAAATAAAATCTTTAAAAAAACTTAAAGAAAAAAAGAAAAACAAGGCTAGAAAGAAAGAAATAATTGTTGTCATTTGGGCAAATAACTCACTACAGAAATTTATTTCTTTATAAATGTTTTAGGAACACACGAAATTTTCAGAGATTAGTTATTCCCCTAAGTGCTCGCCTGTCCATCAAACATTACATTGTTAGCTTCCTTCTTTGTGGTATATCATCTGGTTTTCAAATATTTCCAGAGTTGTTCTACCGTCTCAATTGAATTTAACCAACAAATGTATTTATCGCTAAACACTTTTAGTGTTTTTCTTTAGTGCTACCTTGAGTCATGTGCATAATATGTCACTTTAAAATATAACTTAATAGAGCCTATAGCTTCCACTGCAATCTCTCTCTGGATATTCTTGCAATAAAAAGTTTCCGTTCAAAGATGTTTTTGTGGAAGAAAAATATTTCAATATCCAATATTTTATTGATTGAAACCTACATGACAAGCATTGCATTTGATCTAAAAACTGTAATAGTTTCATAAATGAGGAATATTTTTAAGTACTACCACCACTGGGGAGAAAGAAAAAAAAAAACATAGACCTCAACTCATTATTTTGTATCATATATCCAAATAATTCAAATCATGTAGTCACAGATTTTTGTAGCTGGAAGGAAATGTTAGCAACTGAATATACTAAGAAACTAAGGCTCTAAATGGTTAAAGGACCTGTGTAGAGAACACCTTCCTTTAAAGATAATGAAACCAGTGACCAGGATTTAGGCCATTACCTGTTGTTCTACTAGCACCCAACCAGCAAGTCACCAATGGTACTTCATAACGTACTGCCCTGACAATCTCGATCTCCATGGGCCCTTGTGTTAAGTATATATCTATTACCAAGGAAAGGAATTCTCCTTGCTTTCTGCCTGCCATTTGTTGTAGACCAAAGTCCATACCCTTTGGTACAGCTGTACTTTAGAGCTCTTAGTGACTTACACTCTAAGGTATTTTAGTAGCAGTCTAATATCCTGATCCAGGGAGGTTACAGTATTACTATTACAGTTAATTCTTACAATATACAAAACCACATTAGCTGGAGGATGGTGCTACTATCATAAAAAAGGCTATGCCCCAATCATTTGTTTAAG
This sequence comes from Eumetopias jubatus, assembly GCF_037043125.1. Lineage (NCBI taxonomy): Eukaryota > Metazoa > Chordata > Mammalia > Carnivora > Otariidae > Eumetopias > Eumetopias jubatus. Next base: position 63,340,084 of record NW_028274813.1, read on the forward strand.
TTTCTATGCAGCTACACCAATATTGTGCAAAAACAGGCCTTGGGAAACTCTTAATTTCTGAAGACAAATAAAAAGATGTGCAACAGTTCTTTCTTTTTGGTAAAAATGTTCTAGCTTGTTAGTGGTTGTTTGTGTCAAATCCGAAATGACTGCCAAAAGACACATCTAACTTTTTACAGCTATCAGCTTCCCCACATGAATGGGAAGGAACCCATTTTATTTTTTAAATGATTCTGATTTTCTTGCCCTAAAAACAAACAAAAAAAATAACATATGAGATTAAACCCTACGTATGAAACCATGTACAAAAGGAGTATAGGTTGTGGAAAAATATGCCATCATAATGTCTTCTGCTATCTGTGTTGCTAACTATAACTCTTGCATATATAATTCCATTATACTTTTATAATTCAGGGTTTTGAAAATGCTTTTGAACCATTAATATATTTTCCTGGTTAAAATTCTTTGAGATGTTCTTAACAAGAGTCTTAGATAATGAATTTGGGCAAACTCTGGAACAGTCTTTACAGTATTATCATTCTCATTAATTTTCAGAACTACCCACTGTGTTGAGATGATTGTCATGGGCCTAAGACTTCAATTTGGCTAAATATTTTTGCATATATTTCAACATATAAGTAACTAACAGATGTTTAAGTGTTAAGTTCATATGGAAGAAATGGTTAAATGTGTTTAATCTCATGATTTCTTTGCAACACTAATTCTTATTTGACTATTTCTTTATGTATTTCACAATTTCCTCTATGCTTTGGTCTACCATGGGCCAATAATTCCAAAATCTCTTCAAAGATAACAAAACAATCCTTTAAAACATTCTGGAATTTAAGCCATTTATGCATGTATAATATTTAACATATGTAGCATCACTAGTTTTTTGAGAGAAAACCTTAAATAGTAACTCAAACATTATTTTTATAAAATATGCAGAGTTCATATAAAGCCTAGGACTGTACTTTTTTTTTTTCAGTTCTTTTATTTTACATAAAAAGAGTTCTCCATTTATATTCCTTTTTGGCTTTAGCAACCTGATATAGGAGACTGCCCTAACCTGCCAGAAAAAGATGGGTAGGAAACTAAAAACAATATTACTTTTAAGAGAGGTAATGCAGCACATAGTTCCATACTTTCATCCGGTTTATTTTTTTTTTCTTTGCCTTTTTGGTTATCTCTGAAGACTGCTTCTGTTTCCATTGTTTCATCCTTCAGCATTCACATATCAGAGCAATAAGTATTTCATTACTGGTTTATCTGTCCAGAGGCTTGAGAAGCGGTAACAATTAACCCTCCCTTCACAGTGATTGATACAGGCTTTGCTTTCAATTTGTTCCACTACACAGATCATGAAATTCTGAATGCAATCATCCTCATTGACCTACACTTTCAAACACACGGCTACAATGAGACGAAAGTAATTATTAAAAGGAACACTGGACTACTGAGATCTGAAACAAAGTCTTTAAAAAAATCTGTTAGATGACCTTCTGGTGAAATTGGCAAATTTTGATGTTAAGGAAAATGATAGCTTTGCGTCCCTGTCTGGAAATATTCAATGCAAGCTGATCAATGTATATTACGGTGATTGTACGGACTACAGTATATATTCAGAAAATGAAGAAAGCCATTTTAGAACTGTTACCAACAAGAGTTAAACTGTTAACATTATAGCTTAATCTAAATTTTTTTTCAAGGAAATTAAACTTCCTGATGTGTGTAAAAAGAACAAACAGTGACTATAGCAAAGACTGAAGGTTGGAAAAGCAATAGCTTCACTTTGTAAGAAGAGTTGCCTACCTGAGTCCTACATCTACCCTCTCCCCCTCCCTTTAGATGAAGATTCACAGTAAGAAATGAATACATTTTTCACAAAGTCTGAAAAATAGCTTCAAATAAATATTAATCTACTGCAATCGATATATATGAGGGATGGAGAGGGGCTAGCAGGACAGTGGTGACTACAGAACTATATTAAAACAAGGGTTGCAGTTAAAGAAAATCAGGGCGGAAAGCAAGGCAGCAGGCCTGAGGCTCTAATCACAGAACAGAGTGATGGAGATGAACCAATACTGCATGGATTAGCAATGAATTATTTTGAACCGTAATCATATGCCTGCACAGAAGAGAGGCAAAAACTAGCCATTACTCATAAACTGATCTGCTGATTTCTTCGGGGGGGGGGAGGGAATGAGAATAAATTCATATGCTAAACTAATTCAGAATAATGAAAACCTAAAGATGTGGTTACACTTCAAGTAACATTCTATTTTTAATGTCTGCCACCTACCACATAATATAGGGTGTTTAGAATATAAACTGTAAAGTGCTTAGATTCAAGTAGGTTTAAACCAACCATTTCTTCTAAGATTAAGATGTGATATAGCCACTCTACTCTCTCCCTATTCTTCCTTGGCCAGTAAAACTGTTTCTGGATAACTTTAACATGCCCAAATCTAAAATGTTTGAGTATTTAGTTATAAAGAAGCAACAGCAATCAAGAAATTAATTTCCTTTAGCTCACCTAAAAAAAAAATCATACCAAATGAAGATTCAATTGTTAGAATTAATTTTGTTAGGAAGAAAAAAAAATCAAAACTGCTGGTAGCAAGAGATTCCTGAGATTCTTATGAACAGACTGTTTAAATGAAGAGCACTTTAATCAGTAGAGGAATCCTCACGTTTCTAATGTCTTGCTGTGCATTCTGCAGGTTATAGTAGCAGCTGGTAGAGGTCATATATCTTTTGTGAGCATCCCAAAAAGGCACACTGCCAGACTGTTAAATTATGAATAAGCAATGAACAAAAGAATGCAGATACGGTGGTGACAAGATAATCCAAGCAAATTTATCTATGACAAATTTCACAGGATTAACAAATTACATTTACAGAGAACAATAAAAATGTGTAAAAAAAATGATGAGCCTACTTTTCCTTACAGCATTAGGAAAACAAAAAAGTCACCAATTCACTGCATATATGTAAATTTAACTCGATCTAAAGTAAGACATTTATAATATGTTCAAGATATCTTTGTAACATTTTTGAATTTTAGGTAGATATAATACAAGCATGGTAGATCTAATTTATATTTTATACCTAAGTTATGTTGTAAACAGTATACATGTAGGTTTTACATACAAATCATGCAGGGCATACAGAATCTTGTACAATAAAAAAAAAATCATCCCATTCATATATGAATGGAATATATATGTTTTTCAGAAATAAATTCTGAGGAACAAATTCTTTGTATAGGAAAAATACTCCCTCAATCAGTGCAATACATATTAGTTACTAAAGTACCCTTATCCTTTGATGTCTCCATTTTCTAGGACCAGAGAGACAGGTTCTGCAAACAGTTTCAATCATTCCATCTGCCCCTACCAAAACACCACACTCTTTCTGTGTAAAGTGCTCCTGAAAGAAGTTTAGAACTAGTATCCTTTCCCATAGTGTTACCATGGTGGAAAGGAAAATTCATAGATTGGAGGGTAAGAGGGTGCCAATTTGAGCTATATTCACATAAAGATGACCCTTAATCCAATATTACATTTTTCTTTATAATAAAATTCTTCTTGTAAATCTTACAAATGAAAAAGCCCCTGTCTATCAGAAGTAATGGGATATAACTGAAATGACCTATGATTTCATAAAGTGGTCTTAAAATGCTATGTGGCACTACTTTCAAAAATATGAGATAAAGATTTAAGCTTTAATGTTATATATAACCTAGGTACCCAAGTCAGAGCCTTTTAAATCTGCATTAGCATATTGATGATAATAAAATACTGTAATCAGAAGTAATTTCTTTTAAGGTGATCTGAATGCTATTTTAAATTTTGCAGCTTATTTTTCACTTATGCTTCCCACTGACTGCTGCTTTTTATCTTCAATATTTTAGCAAAACATCTCTCTAAATGAGCCCTTTCCAACATTTTATAAGGCAACCTATTCTTTATGTAAACAAGAGATTTTCTGAATGTAAAAGTAAATATTTTATTAAAATACAGAAGCAAAATACTCAGTTCTTTCAAGCACAAATACTTAAGCACTGCTTATCTAGTCCTTTCAAGGTCTGGAATTCCTACTATACCTTTTTTTTTTTTTAAGCTATTTGGTTGACACTATTACATCCAAAAACATAAAGATAAATGCAGCATGCTCCTCTACTACCTCAAATCTAGCAGACATTCTACAATGAGCCGTCATGATGTCAGATGTTACAAAGTTTCCCACAGTACAGCTTTTGTCAAAAAACTGTTACATGCCAGACCAACCCCTAGGATTCCTGGCCTTAGAGAAATTAAAATGTTACCAAAGACTCTCCCTTCCTGAAGATGCTACAAGTGTCTTGTGTGCCCACAAGGGAAGAGGGACTAAATAATGAGAACTTACCATTTGTGTATTTATTGTGGTCCATTTTTAACAAGTTTTTAATTAAATGAGTTAATATATGTAAAGCCCTTAGACTAGTACCTGGCACACAGTGCCATATAAATGCTTGCTGTCATTATTATAATGCCAGATGATTTGGCAGGAGGCTAACATGTATGAGTCCTTATATATTTCAAAAGACTCAGAAAGTCTGTGAGGCTGTTTCCACCCACTCAGTGGCAAAACTATCATAAAATAAGAATGTCTCAACTGTAATCTTTAGACAAACTGTCGCACTCTGAGGCACGGATAACAGGAACGGAGGAGGTCCTGGAGTACTTCATGGTCTATATCCAAAGAGGTGTGTGTATGCGGCAAACCGTTTTTTGTTTTTTTTTTTTTTTTTTTTAAGAGAGACAGAGAGAGCACAAGCAGGGTGAGAGGCAGAGGGAGAGGGAGAAGCAGACTCCCCACTGAGCTGGGAGGCTGACGTGGTGCTCAATCCCAGGACCCTGCATCATGACATGAGCCCAAGGCAGATGCTTAACCATCTGAGCCACCCAGGCACCCTGCAAACCGATTCTTCCAAAACCATGCCGTAACAAATCTTCCCCAAAGTACACATAGCTGTGGAGCTTGCCCACAAAACTATGGGAATGTGAAAGAGTAGAGGGAAAGTCATTTAAATATGAATTATTCTTCTAACTTTATGAACACTGCATTTCTGAAGTTCTCCAAACATCTGACGAACGACCAAGAAGCAGAGATCTAGGTCACTATCCGTAGTGCTCGGGGTCTTCCTGCTACAAGAGTTCTCTGGCATCAGCGCAGAAATCCCTGGCTCCACAAAGTCCAAAAACAGAACACGTGCACACTGCTGTTAAAGGTACATTCCTACAAAGACAAACCCAAATTCAGTCCCTAACTCTACTACCTTCCTTGGGATGATTAGCGTCTCTTCTTGACCAAAAGTGGGGATATCAGCACTGGCCTCCCAGGGCAGGGGGGAGCCACTGAGAACACTACTGTGAGGTCTTTAATACAGGGCCCGAAACACGGTAGTGCCCTATAACCACTGATTATTATCATGTGTGATCTATTTTTATTTTCTGAATCCCACCAGAGATTGTTTCTAAAAATCGTCTATAATTTCACTTACATTTATATGGCATCTTTTCTTGCTTTCCTCCAAGAACCTCTAATCAGTTTACAGTCATTAGTTACAATATTTTACAACCTGGATACCTACACTCCCCCTCCCCCCCAACACTAAACTAACAGAAGTCCAAACAGATAGAGAGCCTTATTTATATTTCTATGAATTCTGCACTTCCTCCTCTTGCAGAAAAGGGCGTTTTCTGACTCTCTATAATATTTTGCCTGTCCAGTATAAGAACAAGTCTATGACCAGAGCAACTGCTCTTACAGAGTATTTTTAACTACCTTCTCTGGCACAAGTCATGATTGTCCATAGTAGAGGTTCAATAAATAAGGCTTAGTGAGTGAACCAATCAATAATTATACTCGAAGGCCATGAGCACTTTGGGCCATAGTAATATGCGATTTTCATCTTGTGTCTCATGATTTTATACACAAGACCACAAATATTCCAATTAATTTACCAAAACATTATGCTCTAGAAATGTATACAGACAACAACTTCAACTGCTGTTTAATCTTGTCACTACCCTAGTCATTTCAGATACAGTAGTAATCACTTTACTCTTACCAAGCTACGTCCTGCTTATGCACTGTAGTATTACTAAAATTACTACAAATTATTCTAACTATGTAAGGTTCTATCAAACTTAATAGTGCAAACATCCTATTCACACTAATGGGGTCCAGAGCAGTAAAAATACCATTCAGTTACAGTTGGTTTATTACACTGCCCAATGAGGAAAAAATGGGGGGGGGCACTATTTACTGTGAAAGTACTAACATCATTAAACGCAAAGCAATGTAACTGAATTTTTACATAAGTTCTAGAAGTAAAGATTTAAATATTAGTACAGATTTAAATATTTCAAGTTTCATATATTCCATTATGTGCAGCTTTGGTAGCATTCAAATTTTAAAATTAATATTTAATCAACTAATCAACTAAATTTTCAACATACCAGCTCTTTCACTAACTTTCAGCCTTTTCTAGTGTAAACAATTAAGGAATGTCTGTAAAACACCTGAAGTTAGAATCTTAGCCTCTGCAATGCAAAATTTTTAAAAAATTTAACTCAAAAGATGAAATGTTACCCGATAGAAAGAGTGGCCATGTAAACATAATAGGAGGGGCCAGTTCTCCTCTCATGTGCTCTTAATTTTCTTTAAATTTAGCAAGCAGCATTCTGCAGAGGAAAGAGGATTACAGGAATGCAGGAAAAATAAGAAAAGAGAAATAGAATATCTAAGGTTTACATTTAATAGTAAAGCACTTAAGAAAGTTCATAGGGAAAAACATTACCAGGAGAGATTTAGAAATATTTGTGACATATCCCCCACAAATATCTCACAAAATATAAGGCTCTACAGCTTTAAAAATAACTAAATGAAAGCTACACTGCCTAAATCCTCCCCCAACAGTGCTGCTTTACAAAAGCACATATCTATACATCTTATCATAGAAAACCTCACCACAGAGCAGGAGATCCTGGACATCAGGGCCCATTTCAAACAGACACAATTTTCACATGCCCCTGGATTCCATCCAGACTAAGATCTGGGACACAGTAAAAGTACTGAGGGGTTCATGGAAACACCAGCATTCCCATAAAATAGCTCTGTTGTAGGTAGGGGCAACCATGGTGCAGAATTTCAGGGGAAAATCAAACTTCATATCACTAAAAACCATTCCAATGAGTAGATTATATTTAAATCACAATGCAATGCTTATCAATTCATCTCACATCACTTTGAGTCAAGTAAAAGTCATATTTTTAAGAACATGCAAAGATACAGGGACCAAAACTACTCATAATACCACTAGTACCTTTTTTTTTTTTTAACCAAAAGCATCAAGTAGTGCTGATGTCAAGTTTGCTTCTTGTAACAAATCAAATCTAGTGACTGGCATATTACAGATTTGGAGTAGCTATTTGTCTCTCAATTCATAAACCAAAGACTGGGAATATGGAAAGATGTTGTAATGTGGGAGGGTCCTACATAATAAAGGTCATTATAACTCCTGGCTCCAGAGCTATACACGATCTAATATCCTCTCTGGTAGTTCGATGATATGCCCATGCATTACAGTTCTTCTTGACAGTCTGTTGCCTTGGAAATATTTCATTATTTCAGTTTTTCCATTTGTAGACCCTTGGCCTTGTGATACGAAGGCCATCCTATTTCATATTTTCGATTATCATTTAAGCAATCTTGTGGAGCTATTTATATATAAGCAAGTGTTAGACAACGCATATCATCATTTATCACCGTGTTTAAGCTTACAGTGTATAAAGAAATATCTCCAAAAATAGTCTCCACCACCACCTTCACTTTTAAACCAAAAGCCCTGTACTATGGGAATATGCTTTGCAAACCAGCATGGGCACATCACATGCTTGACACTTCTGTCTAATTTTCTTGGTTATACATCCACATAGTGGAAAAACTCTGTGGTAGTGCTACATAATTTGCAGCCTATTGGAGTTTAAAGAAAAATCAAGCAAGTTTAAATACACAAGGTTTTCAACTTGTTCTGTAAGGCTCTCAGGCTCTTTCTGTGTGTAAGAGTCAGAGAAATTTAAGCAGTACTAAATAGTAACCAAAGACATCAGTAAGAAAAAGCTTCTTTTTTTCCAAAATTTACTCTGTAAACATTATAAGAAGGAAATAACTTTTGTACTGTACTACTAAACTCAGGTCAGACATTTTATAAATTAACAACAAGACCACTGTAAAAATATCTCTTTTTCTGTATAAGTTTGTGATTACTGGTGTATTTGAAAAGCAGTAGAAAGTAGTGTCCATATACTCCTTCATGAAATCAATGATTTGGAAACCATTTTGTAAATAAATGGGAGGATATCACCTAAAGCCTGTCCACAGAAAGTCATGTTTTATAAACATATGTGTTCAACTGTTACAGAGAAATACTACTACTAACCAACAAGTTCCAGGCAAAAAATTCACATAAAGGTGAAATTACTTACTTCAAGCAAGTAACTATGAAAAACAACCCCCTTCTGAACAAACCATCTGACTTTCCATTTCTCATTCCAAAACCAAATCAACTAACATGTGTCATGTTTACCCCTAAAGTGTTAAGAGCATTTAAAGCCCTAATAACAAAGTGAACCCTCGGGACATAAACCAACTGTTTGGGTAACGGGCCAAGTTTGTGGTTTATTCCTGTGTGAAACATTTAGTTTATAACTCCCTTCCTGTATATCGCTCCTTTGGCACCCTACCTGGTTATTACTCCTCCCTCTCCCTACAGGTTAAACCTTCTCAGATCCAACCTTTAAAATGACAGCATCCGAGCTGAACAAGAAGATGCTATTAAAGGGCATTAAATACAGTATATCCTCCTACAACTTCAATCAGAATTTCAGACCAAGTGTTATTTAGTTCAGCTCTCAAGTGAAGCAGAATAACAAATCGTGCACTTTGATTTACCTTCTTCGAATGCCAAATGGAGACAGGTGATAAAGAACGCGCTCAGGCAGAGGCTATGAAGTTTCCTCTAGAAATTAATTCTATCTTCAAGATTCCTATCTCAGAAAAATTCCCAAAATGGCACACAAATAGGCCTCTGCTAGAGAGATTACTGGGGCCATCCCAGTAAATACATTTACTACCAACAGAACTGGGGAAGGAGGACGGGTGGAAGGGAGGAAGGAAATCAATTATAAACTTCTGATCTGAAAAGGTATTCACTACCATGTTAAATAAAAAATAATTATAAAAGACCTGCGCAGTGCTCTGAAAAAATTTTTTCTTATCTACAAGAGCAATGTACTTAATATGTGAATTCTTCATAAAACACTGAATATGCCTTTTAGCTAGTATGAGTTTTCAGACAGTTAAGGTTATACACATTCAACATCTTTAAAAACTGGATCATGCCTGATTTATTTTAGGTATAGGATTTATATAGAAATTATCCAGAGTTTAGAATTTGTCAATTATGCACCTACCTAACAAAATTTTTCTCTTAATCCTGACAATTCTGCTGAAGGAAACAAGCAATAGCGTAACTGAAGCTTTCTAATGAGTATGTCTTAAATCTGTTTGTCTACCCTCTACTTGATGTAAGCTATAGGTTAAATGCTATGTTGTATCAAAAAATAAAACCTCCCATGTAATAATAATTAAATCTTGCAACTACCATGGACTTCTCTCATCTTTTTTCTCAAGTTCACTTAGACCTATGAGGGAAGTTGGGGGGGGCATATATCTAAGAGCATTTGTTTTCCTCTTGAAGCAATGAGTAACATTTCATACTTCCTACTGAGCATTTCCTCTTTGGAGACAGAAAAAGATACTTTGCACAAACCAATATGCTATATGCAATTAATGTCATTAACGCTGCCAATTAATAGCAAATAGGATTCCAAACAAAGTAGGCTGGGTGGACAGCAGGAGGGAAAACCACGTGGGGCGGTGGGGGGGATGCTTAGTTACTATGCAATCTAACAATGCCATTCTCGGAGGACGGTTAAGGATATTTTGAATACAAACTCCCTTTCCCTTTGGCTTTAGTTTAACTAACTTCAAACAGACGTGCTCGGCCTGGATATGCAATTCTCACCAGGAACTTTTTAAAACACAGATCCCCAAACAGTAACTAACGGGGCATAGACCGTTCCAACTGTTGGCACATTTTGAATCTCGCTGTTTACTCGCTAATTTGGATTTGAGGGTTTTCTTCTTGCTTTTTCTTTTTTTTCTTCGGGGAGCGGAGGAGTGGAAAGGAGGGCAAGATGAGAGCAAAGCAGGGCAAAGCAAGAGACCCACAAGTTGCCAAGGCTAAGGGCGCAGCCTGGGCGGCGGGGAGGTGGCGGCCGCGCGCCTCTGTCCTCCCGGCCCGGCCTAGCCGCTCCGCGCGGAGACAGCCCCTCCGCGACACATTCCGGGCCTGGCGCGAGCTCCGTTCCCCGCCCCCGGCCTCCTCCTCCTCCTCCTCCTCCTCCTCTCCTCCTCCCCCTTCTCGCCTGCCTTCCCTCCCCCTCCCCAGCCTCATTCCTTCCTAGAGAGCAGCTGCCAAGGGACCTGCGGCGGCCTCGGGGATCCCCCGGCCCCCCACCCTCACTGCTGTTCCTCGTCACACAGCAGCCCCTTCTCTTTTTTGTTTGTTTCTCTTTTTCTTTTTTCTTTTTTTTTTCTTTTTCTTTCTTTCTTTCTTTTTTTTTTTTTTTTTTGTCAGCGAGTCACTCCATTCGCCGAGCCGAGGAGGTGCGACTGCTCGGAGAGCCTGGCGCCGCCGCCGCCGCCACCGCCGGAGCCCGCTCGCTGCCGCAGCCGCCGCGGGCGGACAATGCGCGCGGGGACCGCGGGCGAGCGCTGAGCCGCAAGCCCGCAGACAAGGTCCCCGTGGGCTCGCGGCCCAGGAGGCGGACTGCGGAGCGGGCCCCGCCACCTCGGCGGCGGCGGCGGAGGCGGCGGCGGCGGTGGGAGCAGCCGCCCCGGCGGCAGGTTCAATAAACAGAAAAGTGTTACCGTTCTCGCCTGGAAGGATCCTGCTGAAAGCTGGGCTTGGTGGGCGCCATCTTCCTGCTATTTTTTTTCCTCTCTTACTTTTTGCCTCTCTCCCCCCTCCCGGGGTGGGGGGCGTGGGGAGGGCGGGGGGTGTGCGTGTGCGTGGGGTGGCGGGAGTGAGTGCGGGCGTGCGCGGCGCTCAGTGGCGGCCCGGCGGGCGGCGGCCGTGGCCCTGGCCGTGGCGGCGGCGGCGGCGGCGGCGGCGGCCGTGCTGCTGAGGCTGGGAGGCTACGGAAAAGTAGTGGGGCCGGAGCCTCGCCGGCGGCCGGCCGTCCCCTCGCGCCGCCGGTGCCTCTCGCCGCAGGTCGCCGCCTCCTCCGCCGCCTGCGCCTTCTCCTCCCCCTGCTCGCCCGGCGCCGCCGCCGTCCATGCGCCGCAGAGCCCCCGCGGCCCGGGCCGCTTCGGCTCCCGAGACATGCCCAGCGCGGAGACAGGCGACCGGCGGCGGCGGCGGCGGAGGAGGAGGAGGAGGGGGAGGCGGCGGCGGGGGGGAGGCTGCCGCGCGGCCCCGCGGGCAGCCCGGCCCAGGGCCCCGCCGCCTCCGGGTTCTCGCCCTCGCGCGCCGCCACACCCCCCACTGTCGCCCCCCACCGCCACCACCCGGAGCTGGCCTGGTGGCAGGTGGGGCACACACCCTCTCGGCGGGGGGCGATCGGGGCCTAGGCCAGGAGGGGCGGGGAGGGGGAAGACACGCAGGGGGTTCCCAGCTTGACCGCTGTGAAAGTATTTCTGGGCATTTTCCAGCTGCTTTGCTCCAGAGCGCTCTCTCGCACGCAGACACACCCCCCCCTTCTCTCTCCCCGTCTCTCTCTCTCTCTCTCTCTCTCTCTCTCTCTCTCTCTCTCTCTCTCTCCTGTTTCTCTCTCTCTCTCTCTCTCTCTCTCTCTCTCGTTGGGGGACTGGGAAGCTCGGCTGCCAGCACAACAACGCCACTCAGTTGCAGTTTCGAACATTTCCCTTCTCAGGAGTATCGCAACCAGGGAGAAAGAGTCAGGAACCGGGAGGCCACGGGATTGGCCTCGGACAGGACGCCGTCCCGGGAGCGCCTTCCGAGACAGCGGAAATAAACGCGGGTGGGAGTGCGCTGGCCAAGCCAGCGAGCCGCGAGAGCCCGATGGGCGGGCGCAGCGGCTGCACAGGCACCTTAGGGCTCCGGCGCTCTCACCAACACTTCCCGAGCTGGAACATCTGCATTATTCACGCGCATACATACATCTGCAGACCCCAGGGTTCACAGGTGAATCCCCAGGAGTTTCAACGCAGTTAGGTATGAACGCCTGTCCCCACTTGGCTCCTGGGACCTGGGACCGGAGGACTACGGACTCTGGGATCAAGCTCTGTCGTTTCCCCCATTTTACAGCTCAGCGAGGCCTAGAGAAAGGGCCACTCAATGAAGGGCCAGTGCTGGAATCCCATTACCCGGGTAGACCCTGGTCTGAGCGCCCCTCTCCACTAAACCACTCTGCCGGGTGTGGGCAGCTTTTCAGGCAGAGACTTGGGTCAGTCATGTGTCAACCAGGAAAGCAGAAAGGACTCCCAACGCATTTCCACTTTGAATAAATGAAAGAGCCACACAGAAAGCATCAGTCCTATGTGAGGCTTTGCATTTTACTTTCAACTTAAGAAAAAAATAGACCTGAAAAGGGGTCCCCTCCGGTCCTACCGTTCCAGTAAAGTGGGGCTGAGAGTTGGAAACTTTGAAAACACAAGTGTTTTTCGTGGCAGAGGTGTTTAATCTGTGTGATGGTGTTTGAGTTCTCTTTGGAGTACACTCTACAGGTAGAAGATGAGAATGATTGAAAAATGAAGTGGAGAGTATTGAATACAAGATACACATGGGCTGGCAGGGAGGGGGGGAAAGTTGCCAGTTGGAAGTTTTGGCTCCAGGACAGCCAGCCTGCGGCGTTTCTGCCCAAAGATGACAAATGAGAGAAGCTGTGTTCTCCCAACAGGCCACTCTTGCTTGAAGAGCACCCAACTCCTGTCACTCCTTCATCAGACTCCCCAAAAGCACTTAATGCAAAAAGGTATTTCAGTAAAATGATGTGTCACCATTCACTTTAGCAAACATATCCAGGTTTTGAAGTGGAAACTAAGTCTGCCCCTCATAGCCTCTAAAGCCTCACATGCTAGTGGCCTGGTGATGTAGGGCCAGAGGACAGGGTACTCATGACTCAAACCCTCCCTTAAGCATTTGCCCTCAAACCCTCCCTTAAGCATGGCTCACTCTCCAGTCCCCAAATTAACAAAAATTAAAGGCAGTAACAGGTGTCATCATATCTGACTAATGAAACCAAAGAAAGCTCCATTTTTTCACAGCCAGCACCTTCTCTTCTGTCAGTATGACTGAACATAGAGAGGAAGGAAACAATATATCCCAAAGGCTAAAGTTTAGAGTTGGTTATTTTTAAAGCTTTAGTCTTTAGAACCACAGTGAGATTCAGAGACTTGATAAAGTAGCCCAAATTCAAAGATGACGGTGGAAGGCATCTGGACTTTTCAGTGCTGGAGGGGGAAGATATGAAGGATTACCCCTGAAGGCTCCTGACCTATGGGGGAAATTGGCCCTGGGAAGATCTTTGTGGTGAAGGACACCAGCACTCTGAGAGCAAATGTAAAGGCTGAAATTTCAGGACCACGTCTTATGCCCAATTCATATGTTATGGATTAGTCGGAGGTCTCTGAAATTGTCCAAAGGCCATCTGACATTTCTGACCCTTGACTCCCTACTTCACAGACCATACTATTGTAACTATAGCCTGCACTTCCTAGTTAAAGTGACCACCAGATTATATTGTCATTAAATGTTTTGTAGGTGACAAAAAAAACCTTACCTGAACCATGAAAAGGAAAAAATCTAATTCTTTTCTAGTCCTTTATGTTTGAAAGATTCCCAGATCTTTTGTATTAAAGGTTCTTGTAATCACTGAAAACAAGACTAAAATAATTTAAATTAAAAAATCTCTTTGACCAGAAATAGCCTGTTTTTGAGTTATTTTCAAGACTCTCTTTTTAAAACTTCCGACAGTACTCAAAGCATATAATGAAGTCTTCTACAGAATATTTGCAATACTGGGCATCAACTTGGAAAACACTCAGTGTGTTATGCAAAATCTGCTCTGGTCGCTGGGCCATTGGTTAGAAAGCACAAAATATGGCAGTGATAGATTATCTTAACCTTTTCAGTTTAAACACTGTTGGTTCAAATCAAAGGTTCTCAAATCAATGAAGTTTGAAATACAAGGTAAAAATAGGAACTGTTATTTGAATTATGCATTGTGTATATTTTAAGTTAAATGCCATTGGCAAATCTCTCAGATATTTAATCGTGTGCAATCTGGGAAACACAAATATTTAATTTCACACTTTCATGTGTTCTTTTTTTCTTCCATCTTCTATAAAACTGAGCCCCACAAATGGGAAGCTTACCTCTCATACTACATTGTCAGTTTTTCTCAGCACATTTTCGTGGATTACATTTTTTCATAAACTCTTGGTAGATCACAACTTGTCCTTAAGGAAAAACTTTAGGGTTCTAGAGCTGTTGGTGGTAGTATCCTCCCCCCATCCCTTTCCTAATTGAATCAAAGAATGTCTACTAATTCAATATCACAACTATATTTTATTAAAAATCTATAGATGAGAGAAATGCAAACAAGTAATACTTCAAAACTTCCTTCTCACCCACCTAGCCTAACTTTGTAAAATTTGCTTCCTAACTCGCATCTCTGAAATCTTACGCATTTGCATTATAATGCATTTAAGATGAATACTTAACAGCGCCGAGGAGACTCGGATTTCATGCTGTATTTCCCTGTAGTAACAGGTGACATGATAACACTATTATGTAGAATCCAAGTCTACAGCTACACGTGAAAATCGTTCCTATTCTGTTTGGAAACAAATGATCAATCAGCCTCCAGTGATCAATCGCTCACACACCCCCCCCCCGCCCCAGGCTGCCCGTCAGCTCGGGTTCGCACCCGGTAGAGGCAGGGAGAAAATTCCGCGGAAGGGGACGGGGAACCCAAACTTTGCAAAAGCACCTTGTGCTGTGTCTAAGACTTCGCAGCAACTCCTAGGCTACGCGGGGCTGGGGTTCTGGATTTGGGGCCAGGCGGAGGGCAAAGGATGATTTCACTTCGCCAGTACACTGGAGTGCCTTTCAATCCGAATTGTGAATTTGTTTTTCTTTCTCATCTGTAGAACGAGGAGCCAGCAAAGTGAGCCCTGACGATGTGCATGTGTGTTGTAACGCATAAAACAGGAGGCAAAGTGAGTCCCACCCCAGCACCCCGGGGCAGGGGACACTATCCCAGCCCAGGCGGGACTACTCACCGCTGCTGGTAGGAGGTGATGCCCTGGACGTTCTGCGGGGTGCCGTTGGCCGCGGCGCCGGCCCTCCCCATGCCCGCGCCGGCCGGCACCCCCGCGGCCGCCCCGCCGGCCGCCGCGGCCGTCACCTGCACGCTGAAATCCGGAAAGATTCGGATCATCGCGGCGGCTTCGGCCCCCAGGCGCGGCGGCTCTGGGCGAGAGCTGGCGGGGGCTCGGGTTTGGGCTCCGGCGGCGGCAGCAGCAGCAGGGCGAGCAGCGGCGGCGGCAGCAGCGGAGCCAGGCACCAGCCTGCAATCCCATTAGTGAGCCGCGGCCACTGTGCGCGGCGGAGAGGCGCTTTGATGTGCGCGCAGCGGGCTGGGGTGGGGGGACCGCAAGCGCTAGGAGGAGGTGCGGGGGGCGTGCGAGGGACTTGCAAACAGCAAAACGTGTCAGGGTGGGGCCTTTTTTCCCTTTTGGGGGGCGGCGGTGCTCCCCCCTCTTTCCAGGATGTTGCTCTCACTGGCTGCTCCGGCTGCGCGGCGCGAGCCCAGCTGAGAGAAGAAGGGGAGGGGTGGCGGAGGAAGGATGCACCGGGAGGCTTGGCGAGGACTTGGCCGGTGCAAGGGAATGACGGGCAGCGGAGGGTGCCTTTCTTCCCGCCCCCTCTACACACACACACACACACACACACACACACACACACCGCGCACTTCCGACCCAAAGTGCAAGACTGAGGCGCGCGCTCTCCCTTCTTTTCTCTAGAGAAATAACCACCATACAAGCAGTCTCGCGCCTCCCGCGGCTTCCAGCAACCTGGACTTCAGCCCGCGTGTGCAGGAATGGGGGCTCAGAGCTTCCCCTCCCACCCGGGACCCCTCTCTGCCAGTCTTCTGCACACCAGGCAGTGCGGGGGTTGCCAACTGCAAGTTGGACTACTGGAGAACTTGATGCTTTTGAGAAGGGATGGTGTGCAAAGGAGAATGGGGGGGAGGGGGGTCGGGCGGAGAAGGCGCTTTTGTGCAATGGAGAGTTTGTTCCCTTTATAAGAAGGGACTCTCCTCGCTCCTGGTGGGCGGGCAGGTTAGTCTTGGACAAACTTGTGAACTGGAGACTGTAGGTCCATGCAGAGAGATCCGGGTGTGCCCCCCGATGACCCATCTCTATACCCCCTTTTCAAACGTTGAAACGAATAAATTAGCAGCCACAGCTGAGGCGAACTCTGCAAATTCCAACCACCAGGGAAACAAAAAGAGAAAACACGTGCATTTATTTCCTCGTGTCTCCCAGTTACTTCTTTGCATTGTTACATTGGTATTTCTTTAGGGGATGATGAGGGATGCTTACGATTTGGGCGCGCCTTTTTAATGACAACTTGCACTTCTTCTCGCCCTACTCGTGGGTGGGGGCGGCGGGAGTGGATCGTTTCCCCCACCCCCTGCCCAGGACCCCCTGTTGCCCCACTTCCTCCCTCTTTCTTCCGGCTTGCGAGCCGGGACGGGAGTTGCGGGGCAGAGGCGCAGCCCCTGAGCGACGCGGGGCTCCGTAGGGCTCCCCTCCTCTTGCACGCTCCCACCCGCGACCCACTATGCTGTTGCTGATGTGGATTTCCCCAGCTCGTTCTCTCCTTTCCTCTCCCCGCGCGCCGAGGCCCTGGCCCGGCAGCCGGGTGACGAGTAGCCGCCGCGCCCGCCGCACGAACCCAAGTTGGGCTCGGCGGAGCGTGGTGACCGCGGCCGCGCCGCCCCGGCCCTCGGCCAATAGCGCCTCGGCGGGCGAGACACCTGCTTAACCCTTTGAGCCTGGGGCGCAACCGGCCGGCGGGGACCCAGAGGGGCAGGGCCGATTGGCCAGAAGTTGCCAAGGCCGTGAGCGGCAGAGACCGCTCAGCCTAGCGTTCCCGCACGAGGTCTAGGGGCCAGACGCCTGCCCTCGCGGCAGAGCTGGACGCCCCCTTCCACCCTCCTGCCTCTCGGGAAGCAGCCGAGCGGCACAAAGGCCGGTCCGCGCCGGGGCTGCGTCCCGCGCCTGCCTAGGCAATCTCTGCACTCCCCTAACCCGAGTCAGTTTCCGGAGGAGCCTCCCGCGCCCGGCAGCCGCAGGGAGACAGAGGGAGGGAGCCCCAGCTCTCGCTGGCCGGGCCCACGGCGCAGCTGCGTTTCCATTTTCCTCTCAAAGAAAATGCTTTGGACGGCAGATAATACCAGGAGATATGAAACTGCTTCGTCCCCCACATGTTGCACGTAAAAAGAATCGTAATGAGCATCTGTGGCGTGTGCTAGGGATCCCACGAGTTAGTTGAAGACCTAACCGAGGTCCTGACTCCTTCTCTCCTGGGAAGGAGTCATTTTCTAGTTTAGCGGCGTTTCATTCGGAGATACTTATTTTTCAAAGGCCAAACTCAAGGTCTTAGAACGGGGTGAGGGGTGGCTGTTGAGAGAGTGGAGGGTCTGAGTAGATGGAAAGCCGCCTTGTAAGGATCTGGTCACAGATGGGGGTCCCTGTCCCACACAGAGCACCGCCGCCAGGCGATGCGGGTTGACTTGGGTCTCTGCGCCCTCTCCTCCCCACCTCTCATCCACAGGGCCGATCTGAAGAGAGAGATCTCAAATACCATCCGTTGACTCTAAAGCTGGCTTTCCAGTTGAAATAAATAGTTGCATGGCAATTCTCGAGAGGTCAGGAATGTGTTTTAGGGGTTTGGAAAAGTTCTCCTCTGACTGCATATATCAAGGCCGGCAGTACTATAGGCCAAAGGAAGCCAAGTAAATGGCTGATGAATGAGGCTAAAAATGAACCCAGATCCAGGCAGTGGCTTTCTATAAAACAGCATTTGTCTGAATTTTTGGCCCATTGTGGGGTGGTGCTGTGCTTGCCACCTGATATCTAGGTCAAACTGTTGATGGAGGCTTCCAGCAAACGGCTCCAGCTTCCATATGTACTTTGACTCCAGTAGCATAATGCAATATTCCAAGCTAGGTCCGGTTGATCCAGAGGGAGTTCCAATGTGCCAAATGATGCCAAAGAGGGGAAACCCTCTTTGGCCAAAAGAGCAGAATTTTTAGAAAATTACTTTCCCTTTTAAAGCCTTTCTGCACAACCAACAGGGAGTTATATTTGTAGACAATATCACAGTTCTTTGTTTCAGTACAATTCTATGGATAAAAAAGACCAGCAATTATATTTTATTGACTACTTATTTTACAGAATAATTGGTCTGGAAACACGTGGCCCTGCTTTGCTTCCCTTCTGGAGGGCAAGTTTTTCTTGGAAGCTTAAAGGGCAAAATTGTCCCAATAGAAAGAATATGTGAGATCTGTTGTTAGACATTAAGACTAGATATGCTGAAGCTCTTTCACTTATACTTTATATTATTAAAAGAGAGTTTAATGAGCACATTCAACTTCAAAGTTCCAAGCTGTCAACCCCATATTTAAGAGATTTAATATAGCTCCTGCCCTCCAGAAACTTTTTTCCTAAAATAGAAATACACAGAATACTCAAAGAAGACTTACACCGTAGGTTACCTTAGAATGACTATAAACATGTTTCAGTATTTTGTCCTTACATGTAATTCCAGAAGTTTGGTTTGCATGCATGAGAGACAAAGTCCTTATTGGATCCACTTATCTGCATGTTCATTAAGGACCTTAAGCAAAATATAAGTTTATTGGCTCATTAGTAATTCAGATTTCCTTACTCTTTCAGTTAAAATCTTTACATGCTGGCAGCTGTTTTGAAATATTTTGAAAGTTGCTTTGGCACTCATCCAATAAAAAGGGCACCAGTTAGCATTAACTTGTACACTTCCTCATCCTGTATTCTCCCCACGAAAATCTACATATTAGTGTATGGAGAGATCTAGAAAGAATTTTATGATGTTTTAACCCTCAATACATGCATATGATATACATACAGCTACCACAATTACATATTTACATCTTCATCCTTGTTGTCAGTGTACAACTATGACTTTTGCTCATATGATAAAAATATATATTGTCTGGAAATTCATTTCCATATACTTAAATGGTTTGACTTTGAATTTTCACTACTGGCTGTTAGAAGCTACCAATGACAGGTAGGAAAGAGGAACTACAGAGCTTGATTGTATCTCATTTTTGCTTTACTTTGGCCAGATATTTAAGAGGAAAATAAAACAGTACGTAGAGATCAGGATAATATAAAGCAAAACAAAATAAACAGAATGGAAATACTATATGTAATGAATAAGGTAAGAGATGTTTTACTATGCAAGGTTGAGTGTTTTATGAAAGTGATCATGTTGCAATGAGAGATTTTTTCTATTAAAAAAAGAAAACCCTCATGTGATAATTTACAACAATCTGTGAGATGTGTCTTCATTGTAGGAAGAGCCATGCGCTAAAATTAAGATCCCTCCATACTGTGGGAAAGAGATTTTACATTCTGTAGAGGGGTTAAATATTTGATTTAAACAATTTTCCGTCTTTGCTCCTCAATCCAAACTGAATTCAAGCTCTTACTGCTAAATTTGCCATGTTATTAATATGTCCCCTAGTCCGTTCAAAAGGAAGACCATAATGTCAGGGGAGAAAAAAAGTAACATAAACTTAGCAATATATACTTTCTTGATATTCCAGAAGAGAAACTAAGGAATTAAGAGAGAATATCTAATAAATCATTATTTATAATATATATATGTTCATATATAATATATACGGAGAGTACTGAGGATTTTTCACATTAATACTACCTATATCAAATACTGAATATCTCATGCTATTATGCTAAACTAATTCTCAGAGGACTTTATAAATATATAGCTAGAAAGAGAAGAGATTTAGTTAGAGGAAATCCTTTAGCTATTTTTTAAAGTCAGCAGCAGGCAATAGGGGAGGAGGAATTGTTTTTTGTTTTTTGTTTTTAAATAGGGGCGCCTGGGTGGCTCAGTCGTTAAGCCTTCAGCTCAGATCATGATCCCAGAGTCCTGGGATCGAGCCCCGCATCAGGCCCCGCATCGGCCCCGCATCAGGCTCCCGGCTCCACGGGAAGCCTGCCTCTCTCTCTCCTACACCCTCTGCTTGTGTTCCCTCCCTCCTTGATGTGCCTCTCTTCATCAAATAAAATCTTTTTAAAAAAATTAGTGAGAGAAAGGGTCTCAAATCCGTATTTTTTTTTTTTAGTTACAATATTCACACATCGTGGCACCTATTATTCCAAAGCATCTGCCAATCAATTGACTCTAACTAAAGCTAAATTTAGACTTAAATGCAAAATAACCAGGTACTCTCAACATATACAAAAGCCTAATTTGTCTTTAGACAACAATCTTAAAATTTACTTTTATTTTTTTTTATGATTGTGCGTTTGATTTTGGAGTTGAAATATTTCTAATTTTTAGGAGACAATTTAAAATCTACCAGTGATCATACAGGAGTTACAAATGTTGGTTCTAGTTGTTTCTATTACTTTCAGCATGATTAGAACTTTCACAAAGTCACAAAGTGTGAGTTGGTACTTGTACCACAGATCCAGTGACCCATGCACTTTTTTTATTCCAGTGAAAATTATACCTAGTGCCAACTGGAAATTTCATTTCTGTTTGACTTGGTTCCTTCAGGTAGGCATATATATATATAGCCAATGGAGTCTTTTCTTCACTGAATTTTTTTTTGGTGAATTTTAAAATTATTAACTCAGTGACTGGTTGTTTGAAGGAGTGACTAATTGTTTTGGATTAATTTTTTTTTCAAGATGAAAACAACCATTCCAGATGAGTTTTTGCTTGAATTTTTCATTTTCTGCAAGATAGGACATTTTATAAACCTAATCACACAGCAAATCATAGGAATGGTTTTATTATGCTCCATGCTGAGTCAACCATACTGTTTCTATTAAACTGTTATGTCTCTTCACTTAGAGGAGTGATTCTCAAACTTTAGCATGCATCAGAATCACAAGAAGGGCTTATTAAAACACAGATTTCTGGGCCTTACCTTTACAGGATCTTATCCAATAAGGGAGGGTGGTGCTGCTAAATATTTGCATTTCTAACAAATTCCTAGGTCATACTGATGTAGTTGGTCCATGCATCATATTTGAGAAGCACTTACCTGCAATGTTTATCATAGAAGGTTGGGACGGGAGATCTAGTTTCAGATTCTGATGCTACACACTGATTGAGTGGTCAAGGGCAAGTTATTTAAACTTTGAGCTTCCACAACCTAACCTGGTATTAATTCAGCCCAGCAAAAATGCATTTATCCTGTGTGGTGGGAATTCAGACACAGTTCCTTCCTGAGAGAGCAGAAGTTTATTAGCAGAAGTAAATATATAAAGAAATAAATTGCAACAAAGTATCTTAAAGGCAACACTAGATTCCTGTGAAAAGCACAAAAGTGGCATGGAGGGTTAGGAGCTGAACCAAATGAAAGAATAATAAAACATGGTCAGGAGCTTGGGGTGAGAATCAGGCACTCTGGGTTTGAATACAACTCTACCTTTTACAAGCTGAGTGACGTTAGGCAATTTGTTTATTTCTCCCAAACCTCAGGTGCTTCTTTTGGAAAACTAGTGATATGGTTCTCAAAGGATTGTTATAGGGATTAATTGATATAAAGTGTGTAAAATACTTAGGACAGTGCCTGACTTATGTTAATTATTCAGTGAAAAGTAGTCATCAACATAAGAACAATCTCTAAATTATCTTCCAAGATCTCTTCCTTGGAGGCGGGAAATGTCCTGCTAATTACCCACGTAAGTTAAGCAATATTTACATGTTCTATTTATGAATGCTGACAAATCTAAAGCGTTATTTATTTTAAACTCTAGGACAGACACTATACCTGCAATTATGAGTGATTAAATTTTTTTGAATGCTGACAAGTCTAAAGCGTTATTTATTTTAAACTCTAGGACAGACAATATACCTGCAATTATGAGTGGTTAAACTTTTTTTATCAAAATCAAGAAAGGAACATAAAAATACTTCAAGTGTTCCCCAGAGTTTGGTACACTTTTGATAAAACTTAATGTTCTGCTTTACATAAAGGACAGTAGAGTTCTGGCATTAATCATGTGCAAGATACGTAGAGGCATAAAATAAAATAGTTTCACAAGGTGTAAATCCAATACTATTGAAGATTTATCTATTTATTTGAGAGAGAGAGAGCTCACGCCAGCAGGGTGGGTATAGAGGGAGAGGGAGAGGAAAGAATCTCAAGCAGACTCCACGCTCAGCCACCGGGGCTGAATCACTGAGATCATGACCTGAGCCAAAATCAAGAGTCAGAGGCTTAACCAACTAAACCAGCCAGGTGACCCATCAGGTCATTTAAAAATGATTTAAAAAAAGATAAACCCATTACATGTTAATGTAAATAACATTTTTAATTAAAAATTAACTATTTCTTCCAAAATAACAAAAAAAAGAGTGATACTATTTTATATTTTTGGTTTTTTTTCAAATATCTGGCTTAGTGTAAGACAGTCAGAGTCCCATATCTCGTCTGCATTCAATCTATTATAGTACGTGGTTTTGATTAAAGTATGTGAAGAAAATTCAGTTCACACAGAGATGTGTGTGATTACTAAAGAATTAATAATTATGGATAGTCTTCTTTCTTATTACACCAACACTCAAGTAGTAATTTCTTAAAATTTAGCTGTAATGTTGAATCTGGAATTATATTAAGAAGTTTTTTATACTCTAATCATTGAAATCCATTGGACTACAAATTTTTTTGGCACATGCATGACTCTGTATCATCAAGCAGTGATAATTTTTAAAACACTTCAACTGTATTATGCAAATCTTCCAAGTGTTAACACATTTCATTGCACAATATCAAAAAAATCACATTTATTAAGATCACTACCAAACTGATCGGTAAAGTGTTTACATACTGGGAAGCTGTCAAGCTCACAATAGCAAATACAAGTTTCCTAAATACTAATTTTCACTTGGAATATCAAATATTATTATTGGCAACCAAATACCATCAGTTGTACCTTCAAAGTGATAGATGGCATTTTATTCATTTTCAAGAAAATGTCTGCTAAATACCACATCTGAATAACCATTGTGTGTCACTTATTCTTTCAAGTATAAATTGTGCTCCATGAAAAAAATAGCTAGTTCAGCTCGTAACTCAAGGAATGGCACAAATATTTTTTTTTTTGAGAGAGACATAAATTTGCAGCAGAAGTGCTTTATGTGTACTTCCCATTTCATTGGAAAGAATGTTTTAAAGATATGTGTTTAAGGGTGCAGACTGAATAAAGTTAATGATTCTTACTGCTTCATCAAGGACATTCTTCAATGATACTGGCAGCATTTGACTGTAAACGTGTGGCACAGAAGAACACAATGACTACTAGTACAGCTTGGTGCAGTGGTCTTGATTCATGCTAACACCATTTTACTCACCATTGCTTTGCACCATCAATTCAGATGCCCACAGTGAAGAAGGCAAATAGCGTCTTAGTATTATTGTAAAATAGTGTGACCTCATGGATACCCCAAAAAGGTCCTCAACCTACACTTTGAGGACAACTGCCTTAATAGTAAGCAGGTCTCAAGTTGTAGTTATTATGACCGATAAATAAAAGGAAAAGATTAAACTCTCCATTTGCTGTATTTTTTTTAAGAGAAAATACACTTTGCAGTTATGTGTTGCTTTGCTATCAAATCATGAATGGATTATTATGAATATATTAGAATTTTGATTTTGAATAGAACTCAGAAATAGGTACTCTGTTTTCTTATACTGTCATCCAGGAAGCGGGCACAGTTTGGAGCAAAGCAATTCAAATACTTAATGATGAAGATCTGGGACCAGGAAATTAATTCTTCCTCTATCCTCCAAAAAAAAAAAAAAAAAGAATGAGAAAACAAAAACCAGAATGACACTCCAGAAGGATGGAAAGATGAAAAACAAAAGGAGCTAGATGAAGTTCCATAGCAGAAAGATGTTTTCCATTATACAGAAACTGAAAAGGACCACTTGTGGAGGTACTAAGCTTCCCTTACTTGGAAGTATTTTAGCAGAACAAGATGACCACCTTCTAAGAATTCAGATGAAGAAATTTTTCACTAGGGGTCTGTTGGAGTCAATGTCCCTTAATTTCATAATTTTTATAGATATAATCTTTAATTATATTATCTCTATACCATAAGCAAAACATCATAATACTGTTTTCTGAGTGTTGTACAATCTTTCTAACATGGTTTACACAGGCAATCACAAATATTTTATTTATTGTTTATCATTATTCTTTATTCTTTATCATTATTCAAAGTCTTCTTCAAAATGAAAAAACTGAGTTATTGTGAAAATCAGCTTCATTTTATCAAAACCCCCAATCCAGAAAACAAAAGGAAAAAAAATCTGTAATTTAAGTATTTACAGTAATTAATTTTGTTTAAGTACCCTGGACAGCTGCTCAAGATACAGACCAAGTGGGAGGAGGTAACTGAACTTTTGGAAGTTAAATCACTACTTGTTATTAGTGATTCATAATCAAAGGTATATCTCAAAGAGATGATAAACTACTGAAGAATTAATCATTTAATATATAATTTAAAATAATCTTGTTCAAGAATTGTATCTCCACTGTCAGATATATATTTGATGAAAGTTCCAGAAGAAGTAGCTTCTTGGCTGACTTATTTACAGAGACAACTTCCCAGTGTTTGTGCCTCAGAGGAATCAAGAAAGGATGTTACCAGAAATGTTATCTGTGTATCTCTGCCCAAAGCTAAAACACTTAAAACTCTGCTTTAATTTTACTTATTTTGACTGAGATATCATCCCTCCTAAAAAGTGATTTGTGTGGTCAAAGCCAAAGAAAACTACAGATTTGAGGAAGATTCACTAACAGTTTATATGAGGGAAAACATCTAAGCCAATTGTTCAAATTTGAAAGTTTTGCCAATCTTATTTAGTTTTATTTTGGAGAATGATACAAAGTATTTTCACATGGAAATTGCCTTGTTGCCAAAGATCTTGGCATATTATGATTTCCTCATCTTTTTTTCTAAAAAAAAAAATGAACATTACAGAAGTAAAATAAACTGTATATGAAAACACTTCAGTTTGTACAACAAAAACTAAAGTTAATAATTGCTTATATCAGGTAGAAGTATTTCTCTCTCACGTAAACATTTGGAAGTAGGTAGTCCAAGATAGATGTACCCGAATTGTCATGCAGGGACCTGGGCTCCTTCCATCTTGTTTCTCTACCATGCCAGTGCTGTCCAAGATGATCAGTTACCAAATCTACATTGTATACAGCAGGACAGAAGTACTGGAATTAAAGGAGAGAAGGGTATGGATCTTCCTCTTAAGAACATGCTTTAGAAGTGACACATACTACCCTTACATCTCAGCAAAATTTACTCACATGGCCATGAATGCCTGCGAGATAAATTGGGAAATGAAGTCTATATTATAGAGTCGTGTGGCCAGATAAAAATCAAGAGTTCCATTACTGCAGAAGAAGGATACAGTCCAACGCAGAAATCCACTTGACATTAGGAGACAAATCCAGAGAAGTAACTCTTGTTTGCAGTTTATGAGGATTAGTTTCGAACAGTATTTATTTGAAACCTACTTAACCACATTCTGAAGTATTCACCAAGGAAGCTGAAATGCATTCTGATTGCCATTGAAGCCAAAGAGAAAGGGATATAGGAATAAAATGTGATTACATTTTTTCTTTTTTTCATGGGAAGATGACACATTTTTAAGAATTCCAGTATAATAAGAAATTTTGTATTGTGAGGTGTAATTTTCATTTGATCCATGGCTTAATAAAACCTAGACAAATGTGCAAATATTGTTTTTTCAATAGCAACGTGATCAACTATTGTTCTTTTGACCCATATTCAGAATATGAGGGAGGGGTATCAAGGATTGAGATTATCCCATCACCATGAGGGACTTCATACTTTGTAGGATTTAGAGGGAACAAGGACTTTAGGGAGTTTCACCCGTACCTTTCATTGAGGGAACAGCTGCAGGCACTCAACAATTTTAAGAATGGGAGAATCTGCTTTTGGTGATCTCAGATATTCTTACCATCTGGTTCTACGCAAAGGCAAGATACGGCTGTAGAATAACTTGCTCCCCCCAACCATTCCCTACTAAGACTCTCTAACTTCCAACTCAAGCTTATTTTGAACTTTTCTCTAAATTTCAAGTTTCTTTTTCATTGTTACCATTTAAAAGTTATAGAGAAACTCAGATAATTAAAAATGGTTTAGAAAGGTCCATATTCTGGAGTATATGCTAAGGGGCAGGAGAGGAAAAACCTGAGTCAGAGCACCTGGATTTTAACATGGCCAAGGATTGGAGGGAAATTACTTAACCACTCAGGGAAGAGTTGTTTTCATTCATTTCCTCTCATTGATGCATAAATTTATTTCAATACTCCTTGAGCGCCTACTATATGCCGAGTATTCTTTTAAACAGTGGGCCTACAGCAGGATATAAAACAGAGCTGCTGCTAATGGAGCTTTCATTATAGGTAAGAGGAGATAGCAATACATGGGCATCTGTAACAACCGGAAGACCCAACTTCATGGGACTGTTATAAGGATGAATTAAGGCCAACAATAAAGTGGTTAGCCTAGCTCCTGGCATGCAAACATATTTCTAAGTGGGAACTATTATTGATGATATCACATGGATTTGGGAATAGCATGAATCAAAAAATTTGAGTTTGCAGTAATAGTCTAAAATAACATGCCTAGTAGGGCGCCTAAGTGGCTCAGTCATTAAGCATCTGCCTTCGGCTCAGGTCATGATCCCAAGGTCCTGGGATCGAGCCCTGCATCGGGCTCCCTGCTCGGCGGGAAGTCTGCTTCTCCCTCTCCCACTCCCCCTGCTTGTGTTCCCTCTCTCGCTGTCTCTCTCTGTCAAATAAATGAATAAAATCTTAAAAAAAAAATAAGTAAGTAAGTAAATAAATAAAATAACATGCCGAGGGGCGCCTGGGTGGCTCAGTCAGTTAAGCATCTGCCTTCAGCTCAGGTCATGATCCCAGGGTCCTGGGATAGAGTCCCACATCGGGCTCCCTGCTCCGTGGGAAGCCTGCCTCTCCCTCTCCCTCTGCTGCTCCCCCTGCTTGTGCGCTCGTGCTCTCTCTCTGTCATACAAATAAATAAAATCTTTTAAAAAATTGTTTTTAATAAATTAAATAAATAAATAAATAAATAAATAAATAAATAAATAACATGCCTAGTCTGCTTTGAAGGTGTTATTCTTGGGGCGCCTGGGTGACATAGTCGGTTAAGCAACTGACTCTTGATTTCAGCTCACATCACGATCCTAGGGTACAGGGATTCAGCCCTGTGTTGGGCTCCCTGCTCAGTGGACAGTCTGCTGGAGATTCTCTCCCTCTCCCTCTGCCCCTCTGTGCGTGTTCTCCCTGCTTCTCTCTCTCAAATCAATCAATCAATCTTAGGAAGGTATTGATCCTATTTTCTCATTTTTACTTGGTTAAAAATATTTCTGTAATAGCTAATGAAAAATAACCCCAAATTAAAATATTTTGTACCCCTCCTTTTTTATTTCTTTGATTTGTCAGAGTAAAATGTATTTTTTAAAAAATTACCACCAAAAAACTAAATGTTTTTTGTGTTAAATGTGTTAAAATGGATAAAGAAATGAAAATGAAAAATGAATATTTCTTGATTATGTGCTGCTAGTTGGACACTGTTTGACATTCCACACACACACTTTCTTTGAACCCGTGCAACAATCCTATAAAGTACCTCTTATTAGCCCCAGGTTTATAGATGGAGAAACTTCTAAATTTCAACAAACTCCAGTAAATACTTGAGACAGCTAAAGAAAAGGGCAACGAAAATAGCTTATGGTTTTCAGTTGCCAGTTATCTTACAAATAATTGGCCACAAGCATTTTTCCTGTAAGACACAAAGGAACGTATTGTCACCAAGGAGACTGAGAAGATAAATGACAATTTTTATGTTACTAATTCATTGTCCTAAAATATACCAGGATTTTTTCCTTTTCCTATTAAATTCACTTAGTTATAATTTAAAACAGTTATAACATTTCAATTCAACTAGGAATGCTCATAGGTATTTTAAGAGTTTTTTTTTTTTCTATTGGGTAATATAAAGATGGTATAGATTGAGAATTCTCTAGGTGCATTCCGAGACAATCATCATCATCATAGAAACTGGTTAGAAAGGCAAATCCTCAAGCCCCACCTATCGAATAAAACCCGCTGAGAGTGGGGCCCGTCTAGCTGTGTTTTAGCATGTCTTCCAAATTATTGTGATGTACCCTAAAGTCTGATGATTACTAGTGGTGACCACTAGACGACGTCAAGGATAATTACAATACTATTTTTTTTTTCCTGAGGCAAGAGTCTCTCTTCTTAGCCTAAAAAATTTATGTGGTTAGCTTCTTGCCTTGAAAGAAGAAAGTAGAAAACAAGACATTCCTTTATAGACTCCAAATTTCAATACATTTCCAAATATCACCAGTTTGGGAGCTGCGCCGATAGTAAAACGGGAGCAAATATTTCAGACAACTGAAGACCAATTCCCTTTCTAAATTCTTCTGCTTCCAAAAGAGTAGGGAATATATTGCAAAGACTTAAGATCCTGAAAGCACAGAAGGGAAAACCCACAAAAAGAGAGAATACAGAGCCCTCACAAACGTGCTTTAGAGACTTCCTTTCCTACCTGGAGGACCAGAAGGAGCAGGTCCTGTTCCATATGTAGGAGGAGGCCGGAAAGCAGGATTGGTTTGTTAAAGCTGTCACTGAGATTAGAGCTTCCCGAAGCTCCTGTCCTAACATCAAGTCAATTTCTTGCTAAACTCTTTCTCATTTTAAATGGGAAAAAGATTAGGCTGTTGAGTGCTTGGGGAAAAATATAAAACTGGCTGGTAGGCAAGCCTTCTTTTTTAAAAAGAAAAATTCTCTCAGCCTTCTGAACTCAAAGATAGCTTAATAAAAGTTACAGAAAAGTCTAAAACGAGTGGGAAAAAATGAGACGGTAGGAAAAAGGAAACCGGATCCCTCTTACAATCAGTGTTCCTTCTCAGTATCGGTGGAAAAAAAAAAAAAAAAACCTTCAAAGTTCTACAGCAGTACTGTTGAGACAGAGGAAGAAACTAAAAAATAATTCAAAATAATATTTGGAGACTTGAACTTCAGGATATGGTGGGAAACACAGGACGTAATGCAAAACAATGCTTGACAAAGTAGCCTTAGTTCTCACACATACACCTGCCCTTGTGTGGTATGGATGCCCTTCTCATCATCTCCTTAGCAACTCCTTGGGCAGAGACCTGTTGCAAAATATAATAGAAAGGGAGCAAAGAAGACTAAACTGTATTTTCCTACAAACGTCAAAAATAGTAAAGAAAGTGTTGCAGGAGCTGAAATTACCGCCCAGTCTGTTTACCGCAGAGCTTTGGCTTTGCAGTAGAGTTCTAGAAAATGAGGCTATGGTGAAAGGCACCGAAGCAAAGTTCCCAGAGTTAGCTTCCCCGGGGTGCTGCTGAACATGTTCCGTGAACTAAGCTGGAGGAAAGGCCAAGTGATCTTGAAGCAGGTGGGCAATGTAGACTTTAGCCCAAATCAGGATTTTACCAACCTATTTCGTTAGTTATTACTCACTGGGAATTAAATGCTAAGATGAAGATAGGAATTGCAAGAGGTTTTAAGGGGTGTGTGGGATGGGGATGGTAATAATGCCCATGAAAAATCAAGAGACAGGATTTGGTAAGGAAAGCCCCTAGACCAGGAGGATATAAATCTGAGATTTGTGAAAGGAAAGTGGGGGTGAGGGGGCCTGGTCAGGGACAGGCTTTTTTTTTTTCTTTTAAGATTTTATTTATTTATTTGAGAGAGAGAGAGCACATGAGAGTAGGGAGGGTCAGAGGGAGAAGCAGACTCCCTGCTGAGCAAGGAGCCCAATGCGGGACTCGATCCCGGGACTCCAGGATCATGACCTGAGCCGAAGGCAGTCACTTAACCAACTGAGCCACCCACGCACCCAGTCAGGGAGAGTCTTAGACTGTGAAAAATGGAGAGTTAGATCATGAGTCAGAGGAACCCCACGTTGGGCAGAAGTGGTCAGGCCCTGGTAGACCCACATTGCTCAGTTACTGAGGACCACCAGGGAAGAGTGTGGTCTTGGTTCAAAAGTTGTGCCATATTCCAAAGGCACTGTCCTGGAGTCTGTCAACCATCTTCATTCCTTGAAACGAATGGCAAGTTCTTTCTGAGGGGAGATCCAAGCAGTACATTTCTATGGCGGCCATAGACCACCCTTGTGCCATATGGATCCACTTCTCCATGTTTTTACAGCCCCCCAGGACTCCTGTGGGTCTCTCTTCCTAACATAAAACTACCATCCTTTTTGCAACTGGTGTTCATCATTGCCCTTCTGTACTCTTCATTTAAGTTGTCCTCAGTTATCACTTCTCTGGTCTTGCTGGTTTTTCAAAAGTGTCTATTTCTCTGCTGCAGATAGCTTGGACTTTAGAACCCCAGGGTCCTGTGTTGAGATTCTCCAAATAGGATTTGCCGTGAACTCCACTGTATCTTTTCCACCACTAACATCTTCAAAATTATGGAGTCGGCCTGATCATATGGTCCAAGCAGCAGGGCGACTTGCACATGTACTCTGGACCTGCTCTAGAGCCCTGCCCCCTCATATTTGGGCTGAAGCAGTATTCCTAAGTACGGAATGTATTGCCTCCAGAACCCAAAGAAACTTACCAGGCATTGTGCTTCTTTCTTTGCTGTAGGGTATATAAGAGGCAGTAACTCGTAGTTCTTTTCTGCTTTGTATGGGATGTCCTAGCATGTCTCTGACTACTGAGTTCCTAAAATTTTACTGATAGGATGAGATCCTCTACCTTCATGTGGCTATTTCCTATACTCTGGAGTACATGTGCCTTACCAAGACTTTCAGTATGCTAGCCCCCTCTTATTCAATCTCCCTGATCTGCATAATATCCTCAATGCAATGGATAAAGTGATATTCTGAAGGATACTGGATGGTCCAGATCTCTTAGGACTATAATATGACATCATTTATATAGCCCTGGGGCAAAACTGTGAACGGATATTGTTGTCCATCCCAGGCAGACCAAGGTGAACTTGTTCATCTTTCTTGATTAGGATAGAAAGTAACAAACACATTTGCCAAATCAAAAGCTGCATACCATGTCTTGAGGTTCTCACTAAGGTGAAATTCTATATTCCAACAGAGTACCCCTAAGTCAATTAAATCTCCTTTATCCAGTCTTATATTCTGGTTCCCTTGGTCCAGCACCTTCAAAATTCAATCCCAGGGTACTTCCCCAGCTTCCGCTGGAATACGCTTACTAGATTTTGTAGCACATTTAGGATATGATTGCTTTCTCTATTGTCAGGCTCAGCACATCTCTGGCTGGATTATGCTAAGGCTTGATCCCAGTCATCAGCAGGACAGCCAGAAGTGCAAGTGGCAGATTTCAGGGGAAGCCCCGCACCCCACCCCCCACCCCCCATTGCCTTGCTAGGAAGAAGATTCCGCTGTGTCTTTGCACATGGGGAGAGTTCTAGTTCTTAATAAGGATGGGCCAGCCCCTATGCAGTCTCTGAAGGTTCAGAGGTTTGGGGAACCAAAATCTTTAGGGGGATCTATTCTGATGTCCCCACATCATATGTCAAGCTTCCTGATTTTCCCAGCAAGTGCTCTGATCATGAGACTTGCCTCCACTGAGCAGTGAATCATCCAAAGCTCAGTGATTCTAACTCCAGAGTTTTGGGGGTCTTGTTTGTTTTGTTTTGTTTGCTTTTTTACTTTTTCTGCTTTCTTCCCACAGAAGGTAAAGGCTGCTTTTGAAGCTGCCAAAGAGGTCCCCAGGACTTCTCCCTTAATTTTCTGTTTGGTAATTGCCCTTAGCTTTTCATCATTCTTCTCTAGTGTTTCAATTCAGCCCAATGACCGCAAGCCAAACGCACTGTCCGTATAGGACTTACTCCCCACCCATCTCCTACTCAACATTTTTCGAAGTCCCGAATCATTATTGCAATCAGGGTGTTGCCCTCTACTGCCCTACCGTGCCAAGTCCACCCCCCTCCCCGTGAAGGTTTCAGAAATGGAGTACCACCTTGTGCCAAGGTCTATGTGTGCCCTGCTTACCGACCAAGGTGGGGGTTCTCATTGCCAGATTAAGTACTGAATAATCCAGGCCCGAACCCCATCTTATCCTTAGCTTGGGCCTTTCAGGTTGGCAGCTGTTGAGACAGAGGTAAGAACGGTTCACTGGGAGAGCTAACACCTGTGAGAGGTAAAAGGCAAGAAAGCAGGAATGGGCAGGGAAAGCTTCCAGATGAGAAGTGACCCAAACTGCAAAGCTGCAGAGGGACACCTGTTATTCTTGTCTGTTCGGCATCCACTTCCCCTGCTCTGCAAACTGGACCTTGGTTTCCTTGGAAGAACCACTGCTCTCTGTTCATGTGGAAATGCCCCACCATCCCCACCTCCACTCACCCCTAACACCCCCAAGAGAGGGCATGACTCAGACCTGGCCACTCAGGACTTCTGCTGGAAATAAAAGTTTTTTCCCCCACGGGTGTCACTTGCTGTAAAGATGAGGTGTGCTAGAGGTAGCAGGGAATGCCCCCTGCGGAGAGCCTGCCTGGGAATGAAGCCAATCATGGGAGTGCAGAGCTGAGAAAAAGAACCCGAGAAACTGGATTTTAATGATACATTTGGAGTCCTTGGAACCCTCCAGACTTTGAGACCTAGATCTACTCTGGGACTTTTTGGTTTTAGGAGCCAATCGAGTATCTTTTTGGCTTTGGGCTGTTTGAGCTGGATTTAGTCACTTTCGGCTAGAAGAGCCTCCATACAGAAATGTTAGAGAAAGGACTGCACAGTGGCGTAAGCCATCAACCTCCTTCGTATGGGCTCAAAAAGAGTCCTTTAATGTTAGAATTAGCACAGAACTCACACAGCATCCAGTTCCAATCCGATGCCTTCCAAAAGGAGGTGACACAAGCTGAGTGACTTACCTAAGGTCACAGAGCCACTTGATGGCAAATCACATTTTGATTCTGTCTTCAGTTTCTAGGCCACAGCTCTGTTCACTGAAACACTCTGTCCCCTGAGAGACAGGAGATTACACAATGTAATTCATAGAACTCCCAGAAACAGGAAAAGAAATTAATTTATAAACAATAGCAGTCAGCTAATGCTAATTTAGTATTTAATGCCAGTAATCCTGGATAATGTGGCTATTGAAGAGTAGTTACTAACGTGGGCTTCATACTATAATTTAGCATTACTTAAGTGGGAACAAAATCAAAATATGCACTTTTGAACAAAGTGTGAAAAATGTTTAATCCTTATTAATTTTTCTTTTTGTGACTTGCCTCAAAATGTTCCTTTTCTTTGTTTGGCATATTTCTATTCTTTAGAACTTCCATGTAAGACCTGGAATGTTGTAAGATGAAAACCATTTTGGAAAATTAACATGAACTTTTTCTAGTGCATTGTTGTTTACTTAGTTATTGTAAAAAACTTCAGGGAGACTTTGCCAGTTTCAGAGGGCCACTGCCTTGTTGTTATAATGTATTCTTGGAGCAGCATTTTTAAAAATCAGCAATCTTAGGTTTTAAAGGTTAAATTAAAAGCTAAATTTTTGAGTGATGACTGTGTCCACATAAAACACCTTAAGGAAAAAGTGAAACATTTATACATTTATGAGTAATTGATTCTTTTATAATTTTTTTATTTTGTAGAAAAGGGCTCATAAGCCATCTGGGGATTTCTATTTCAGAGAAGATTTATTTGTAGGTTTTCATTTGTTTCACCTGGGCATTATATTATTTTAATTGTAAAATATATTTTGGGTTTTTTCATATGCCAGATTTTTTTAATGTTTTCCAGGTTTTTCTAAAAGCAACATTATGATCAATCACATGCTGACTATTTACATAATTAGCTTAATGTATCAGTTTTACACACTGCAAAATGGAAACAGAGAGGAACAGACCAAAATTAAACAAGGCAACAAAGAGAGTGTACTCCATTAAATGCACTCCACTTGGCAACTCTCTCAGCTTCTATTTTTTTAAAGATAAATTCGATTTCAGGAAATTCATCTATAATATTCAATTTAAAGCCTCAAGTAGTCCCATGCAAATCTTTAGATTCAAGATGCCATAATTGCAACTGGATGCACTTGAATTGTACGTGAAAGTGCCATCATTGCAAACATCTAGTTAAAAAAATATATTGATGACAAGAAAAGCAAAGAAATGAAAATTGAGCATATTAATAAGAAAGGAGGAAAGTTGTATCTCGGTATTTTGCTACTAAGGAAAGCCTGATTTTTTTTTTTTTTTTTGCCTCCTCAGATTTGATAAATTCGTTTGGACATCCAAGAAATTCTCACTGAGCATCTCTGTTCATCCAGCACAGGAGTTATGGAGATGGATGGAACCAATCCTGATGCCCAAGGAGCTTAAAGAAGCAGGAAAGCTAGATGCACGAACAAATGGGTAGGGTGCCATGTGAGAAATGTTGCAGTAGAATTTTGTGATGATAGACGGGGAAACAGAGATGAGAATGTGAAGATGACCTAGACAAATAGAAGGGAGGATAGGAAAAGACTTCATGGATGAGGAGATCAGTAGGAACTTAACAAGTGTAGAAGAAAAGGACATTCCGGGTCAGCAGGTTCTTGCAGACAGATGAGAGAATGTATGTCTCATGCAGGGGGTGGAACATAGGCAGAGAGCAGGCAGGGTCTGTGATGGGACGTGGAGGGGAAGCAGCAAAGCAAAATGAGCAACAGGAGAGAAACTCAGGTGTACAAGATGGGCAGGTGTCAGCTAGTGAAAACCTTGAATGCCAAGCTATGGATCTGAATTTCATCTCATTGTCCATGGAAAGTCATAAAAGATGTTTTTATTTTATTATATCAAGATTATGGCATGATTTATAAGGTAGAAAGATAAAGTCTGCAAGATTGCAGAGGATAGATTAGTGGGGAAAGAGACTGGAACCACAGACCATCTTGGAAAACTGTTCCAATAGAAAGTGGTGCGGTACTCTGGGAAACAGTATGGAGGTTCCTCAAAAAGTTGAAAATAGAGTTACCCTATGACCCAGCAATTGCACTACTGGGTATTTACTCCAAAGATACAAATGTAGTGATCCAAATGGGCACATGCACCCCAGTGT
Organism: Eumetopias jubatus; assembly: GCF_037043125.1. Taxonomy (NCBI): domain Eukaryota; kingdom Metazoa; phylum Chordata; class Mammalia; order Carnivora; family Otariidae; genus Eumetopias; species Eumetopias jubatus. Next base: position 63,375,701 of record NW_028274813.1, read on the forward strand.
TTATAGCAGCAATGTCCACAATAGCCAAACTATGGAAAGAGCCTAGATGTCCATTGACAGATGAATGGATAAAGAAGATGTGTATACACACACACACACACACACACACACACACACAATGGAATATAATGCAGCCAATCAAAAAAAAAATGAAATCTTGCCATTTGCAATGATGTGGATGGAACTAGAGGGTATTATGCTAAGTGAAATAAGTCAATCAGAGAAAGACAAGTATCATATGATCTCACTGATATGAGGAATTTGAGAAACAAGACAGAGGATCATAGGGGAAGGGAGGGAAAAATGAAAAAAGATGAAACCAGAGAGGGAGACAAACCATAAGAGACTTAATCTCAGGAAACAAACTGAGGGTTGCTGGAGTGGAGGGGGGTGGGAGGGATGGGGTGGCTGGGTGATGGACACTGGGGAGGGTGTGGGCTATGGTGAGTGCTGTGAACTATGTAACTGATGAATCACAGATCTGTACCCCTGAAACAAATAATATATGTTAATAAAAAAAAAAGAAAGTGATGTGGTAATAAACGCCTGGCCTGGAGGAATGCAGTGGCGTCGAGGAGACAGGAGTGTACGTTGGACAAGGGGTGAAGATCAGTGATGTTAACTAAGGTAGGAAACATGGTGAACTGGAGAGGAAAGACGTGTTGGGATTGGGACATGTTAAATTAAGGTGCCTACGGATATTGAGGTGGGGCTACCTGGTAGAACATTGGAATATCAGTTGCTGGGCCTAGCTGACGACCAACATACATGGTACAGAGGGGAAGACGGGCAGTTGAAGACCACTCAAGTCTTTCACAGCTATAAACCACAGGAAGTTTTTATCATAATTGTCTTCTGCATGGCCATAAACACACAACAAAACATTGTTGCGTTCATATAGCTCTCATTAAAGAATAGATGCCCAGAGAAAGCAGGTGACATGACTCAACCAAACAGCTGCTAGGTGGTAGAACCCAGAATCAAACCCAGACCTCTAGGCCAGTGTATGTTACCAGACAAAACCAAAAGAACCATGATGTCTGAAGTAACTCATGTGTCCAACTCTCTGGGCCTTACCTTCTTCATCTGCAAGAAACTTTTGGATGACATGGTCTCAAAACCCCTTTTGACGCTACAGTTTCATTATTATGTGCCCCATTCGTGAGCAAAACCTCATTCTGGTGTACCACATCCAAGCTGAGTGAATCTGAAGAAATCACAAATCCACTGAAGCCCAGTTTTGTCATTAGTACAAATTGTTAGGAGGATTTGATGATTGTGGCCATGTGCTTTTACATTTATCACAGTGGTCTTTAGGAAAATGCAAATTAAAACAGCATGAGGCCACTAGACATTGTCTAGCGTGACTAAAATGTAAAGGACAGCAAAGACCAAGTGCCAGCCGCCCTGTGGCTCAATTCTCAGTTACTGCCGGTGGGGTTGTAGACTGGTACAACCATGGGACGGAACTAGCAGTGTGTCATATCCACACAATGTGCGTGCGCTGTGACCCAACATCTCCTCCTTAAGGAAGTAGCCAACAGAAATACATCAACCTATTAACCAAAAGGCATATACTAGAATGTTCATGCAACATGATTTGTATGGACCTGTGAAATAATAGAAATATATATATATATTAATCTCTGCCCATAGTTCCTGGGAAAATGCTCCTAAAACCATTGTAATTTCCTAAATGATAAGAGCCCTCAGAACATCTCTTGTAATACTTGGTCTTTGTCCCCAGACCCAAACACAGGCTCCTAAAACCCTTGCAAATTCCTAAGTAAATTTGCACAAGGAGCATCTATACTTCTAATGAAGCAGCTCTGGGTGGGCCCCTGGGTAGGCTTCTGAATAGGAGGCTGGTCACCAGAAATAACAAAGCCCTGATTAGAAATGGAATTTTCTTGGAATTTTCAGCTCTGCCTCTCCCTAACTTCTCCAGAGAGGGAAGAGGAGCTGAAAACAGTTGATGACTGGTCAGGCCTACATGACAAAGCCTCCATAAAATCCCAATTGTGCAGGCTGTGGAGAGTTTCCAGGTTGGTGAATACATTTACATACATGGAGGGCGATACACCCCAACTCCATGGGGACAGAAGCTCCTGTGCTTTGGAATCTTTCTTAAGCTGGTCCTATTTATCTCTTCATCTAGCTCTTCATCTGTATCCTTAGTCATATTCTTTAGTAAACTGATAAATGTGTTTCCCTGAGTTCTGTGAGCTGTCCTAGCAAATACTCAAATCCAGTGGGAAGTCACTGGAACCTCCAATTTGTAGCCAATTTGGACAGAAGTTGTGGGTAACCTGGGGACCCACTACTTGCGATTGGCATCTGAAGTGTGTGTTGTGGGGGCATCTGAAGTGTGAAGCCTCATGAGACTGAGCCATTAACCTGTGGTATCCAATGCTATACCCAAGTAGATAGTGTCAGAATTGAGTTAAATTGTAGGGCATCCAGCTGGTGTCACAGAATTGCTTGGTGTGGGGAAAAAATCCCACACATATGGGGACCAGAAGTGAAGTGTTCTTTGTGAAAGTAAAAGAGAAAGATACAGGAGGAGAACTGTAGGTTTTTCCAAAACAAAACCCCAAACTAGAAGTTGTCCCCAAATTCATCAACAACAGAATGGATATATAAATCAAGGCATATTCAAGACAGAAGGGAAATGAAAGAACAATAATGTACAACATGACTAAATGTGACCAGCAAAGGTTGAGCAAAAGAAGTCAGACACAAAATAGTACATACAGAATGTTTCAATTTATAGAAAGTTCCAAAAGAAACAAAACTATTCCATGCTGTCGGAAGACAGGAAGAAGTTACTCCTTGAGGTGGAAGAATGAGTAGCTTTAGGAATGCTGGTAATATTCTGCTTCTGGATCTGAGTGCTGATTATGTAAGTATAGTTTGTAAAAATTCAGAGTTCTACACCTACCATTCTTGCATGTACCTTATACTTCAACGAAAGTTTAAAAACTCTTCTCAGTATCTAACAATTATTATCATTCTCTCTAAATAAATATTTACTTCTAGATAGACTGTTGACTTTCCTGTAAATGATGCCTTCTAATGATTTCCATCTGGTAGAAGTATGTCCTATTGATTAGATCACCATGCTAAAAATAACAGAGTTTTATTAATTAAAAGACAGGCAGGAAAACCAATACTTAAAATTAGATAATCTTTAAATGTAACACCCACGAGAGGTATAAAGCCATGGAAACTAGGGAGAAAAGGGGTGAAAAAACTCCGAGTTTCAAATACTGTGATGGTATATATATAAAAAAAAAAAAAATCCAGGTTTTTTTCATTGAAGATTTTAGAGAAATTTAGGATATTTTCTTTCAACCATAGTTTGTATAAAATGAGAGAACCAAGATGGGAACAACTGTTTGTCATACTTGAAAGAATGCTTAAAATTTGTTAAGTAAATTAAAGTTTGAAGATCAGCTATAACAGTACCTAAGTCTTCTAATTCTCTAGCCTGTTTTCGTTGTCCAAATTAAAATAAAAAAGGGTTTAGGTTTGAAATCCCGTAGGATTTATTCCTTTATGCTACTTTCTATTTCCAAACCATCTCTAGTTGAGGAGAACCCTCCTCAGAAGCTTTATTTTAAGTTTCTTTCAAGAGACAAATCGTTTAACTACAATACATTGAGAAAGAGGAGACAATGCTGACAGAGGAAGTCCCACAGTAGCCCACAGAGAGGGAAACCAACAAAAGATAAGAAATGCAGAAACTTACTCTTTTTAAATTTTATACAGTCACTTTCTCTCAGCCATCGGTTCTCCTCTGGAATGGGTATCATGCATGTGTTGAAGGAAAATTCTCTTTAGCTGTCCTCAGATTCAGTGGCCAAAAGGCTGGTCAGGGCTGGGGGAGGGGGGCGGTACCTTTTTAGCAACTTGGTTTTATGGGGACCTAGACATGGCTTCATATCTAAACGTGAAGAAACCCTTTGGCTACGGCTTCTGGTGGGCCTCTAATTTCTGAGTTGATGAGGACATTCCAGTGCTACCCCTGCTCCTTCCCATACCCCATCCCCTTCCCCTTCTTCCTTCTTATTCACCCCATGGGCAGAAGCCTTAAGGAGTATTTTCCTTTCCAGCCTTTATTTCACAAAAGCCTCATTGAAACAGGATTCTCAAATAACACCCACCACCAGCCTCCCACCATTGTCTAGCAGAAAAATATCAATTAAAAGAAGAAACAAGGTTACTGTAAAAATTATAGCTTTTGGAAAACCGACCACTAATTTTCAGTTTTAGAGGAAATTGGGGAATGCAAGCCTGGGCGAATAGGAAATTGCAGTGTTAAGGAAGAAATGAACAAAGTTTAAAGTCAAAAAATCACCAGTACCAAAAAGTGAAGCCCAAGGGAAAAATAAAGGTCAAAAAAGAAGGTGACAGATATGCTGATTAAAAATGATCTTAAAAATAAGTTTCTTTTGAACATTAAATGGAAAAATCCAGAGTTTGGATTGCCAACTGTTTACAAAGAAAAGATTATTCAGAAGAACTACGTGACTTAAACAATAACATCTTTCAGATTCTGCTGGAAGATTGGTAGATAATATGAAATTTAAACTAACATTTGGACTTTGTCCATTTTGTGCTCAGTGAAGACATTTTTGGCATGCTATTTAAAATATTTTCATATCAGTTTATCATTCCAAAATACAGTGAAAACACACACATCTGCAGTTGTATTCTGTGGTATAAAGGAGAAAAATGGAAAAGGCTAAGGCCATTTTACCTTATATAGAAATAAATAACAATGCCCTGTATCCACTTTGCACTTATTTTCACCCTTTAATGTACATAAGTTACAATTTTAAGAAATTATTTGTAAGAGTAACATCATCATGAAGACTTGAGCAAGTTACTTAACCCCTGCCATGCTTTAGTTTTCCAGGCTAAACCACAGAGACAACGGGACAACCTATTTCCCTGGGTTATTGTGAGAATCTAAACCCTGCTAAGTACTGAAAACTGCTTAGGATGGTGTATGCATGTAGTACCAAAAATAAAGAGAAAAAAACCAAAATACAAAAGTGAAACAATACTTACTGCTTATTAAATTACCAGCCACTGAAACATTGGTAACTGCTAGAAACAAAAATACAAAGAATATGTGACAAAGACCATATGTGGCCTGCAAATCCTAAAATATTTACTATCTGGCCCTTTACAAAAGTATTCATCAATCCTTACTCAAATAGATCATCTTAACTACAATAGACAAGGTTTATTAAGCGTGAGTAATATATATGGAATGCTAGAAATATTTAGATTTTTCTCTAGGGTTACATAGCATTTACTAAGATTAAAAATTATTATATAACCAAATTATAATTTCTTGTATAAATTCAAATGTCACCAAAATATTTATCAAAAAAACATATTCTGAATTATGTCTCATGCCAGCAAATTGTTGAGTCAGGTTTTTTGGTTGTTGTTTTTGCTATTTTTTTTAAGCCTGGCCTATGAACATGATCATCAGGAACTAGCATATGTACATAGATGTGTCAAGAGTATTGTCAAGGTAGGGGTGCCTGGGTGGCTCAGTTGGTAGAGCATCCAGGTCTTGATCTCAGGGTTGTGAGTTCAAGCCCTGCATTGGGTGTGGAGCCTACTTAAAAAAAAAAAAAAAAAAAAAAAAAAAAGAAGAGTATTATTGTATTATTGCCAAATTAACCTCATTCAGGGCTGTGGTGGTTGCCCTACTCCAGGGGACACCAGCCACATTGTATTCTATGAGTTATGTTTAGGGCTGGGCTTGTGAGCAAAAGACAGTATGAATGAAGCCCCCTGAGTTGTGCAACACAATGGTACTGACCCAAGCTCCTTTTTCAGTGGAATTTAACTTGGTAATAAGGAAAATAATTTACACAATGTATTTCTATTTTGATGGAATTTTTTATAAACTCCATCTTGATAACTTCCTATGAAGAAAGAGAAACAAAGTTTAGGTAGTAAAAGAATAATCTGCAAAGGTTAGTTATTTTTTCCAGAAATATGCCAGCTGGTTGGGGGTCTTTGCTGCAGGAATAGTGGCCTACCATTTGACAGTCATCTGGTCCACCAGGAAAGCTCAGCTTAGTTTGAATCAGTGATCTAAAGGAGGACAAAGAATCCTTATGAAATTTGCTAATGATGTAAAGCTGGGAGGCCTGGAGGATAATAGACGTGGTTTCCAAATGAGCAGTTTACCAAGGACTAAACCTAAGCAAAACAATCATAATAGAAATTGCTCTTTTGCACTAAGAAACTCTCTAAATCATGACTCTTTCAATATCAATGTGCATAACTGATTTTTGAACCTAAATGTACTTTGGGTTCAAAAGACTCAAGGAATTTTAAGAAGACTGAGGTAAATATGGAGAACAATAGTTGTCCTTAAATATTTGACTTTTCCCCCTTTTTTAAAATAAAAGAATATAAATTTAATACATGCTTTTTTTCCCCCAGAGGTGAAAATGTAAGGCAGGATTTACCTCAGAAGTTAAAAAACTGAAGGGCTTGCAGCCAGGTTTACCCCACAGATGTGTTTATTTAAGCTACTGCGCTTGTCCACAGTGTTTTCTCTAACATTTTGGAATTAGTTATCATGTTAAAAAACCACAGATTTCACAGAACTATCTAGATTTTTGGCATCTCTTGAGTCACAGGAAGACTTGGCAACACTGTCCCCTCCCTTGGCTGGCGTATTCAGCTGGAGCAGAGTAGCACCCACCAGGCACCACACTCCCCACCACTCCCTACTGGATCACAGCTGGCCTGCTGCACTCATGTGTATGTACAGGTGTTGGAACTTACATAACTCCTGCAAAATAAAATGATGAAGAAATTCTTTAAAAACACAATCTGTACCCAAATCTAGTGGGTTAGATTTGGTGGGTTAGAGTGGGTTAGAGAAGTTAAGCTTCCTATCATGGAAGGCAGCATTGTTGAAACAGGTTGGCATGAACGTTACAGTGAGAATTCTTGTATGGGGCTGGAAGTTAGGCTAGACCAATATTTAACAAATTCCTTTTTTTAAAAAAAGAGCTCTGCAATGTCGTTTACTTAAATTATCTTTATTCTAATGACTCAAGCATCCACAGACATAAAATTTGTGAGTTAAGTTCTTGTGTTTTATCTCTGATTTATATAAATTCCAAACAAATATTTACTTATTTTTAAAGATTTTACTTATTTTTTTCCTTAGAGAGAGAAAGAGAAAGAGCATGAGAGTGGGGGGAGGGGCAGAAGGAGAGGGAGAGAATTGCAAACAGACTCCACACTGAGCATGGAGCCTAACACGGGGCTCGATCCCATGACCCTGAGACCATAACCTGAGCCTAAATAAAGAGTCGGACGCTTGACTGACTGAGCCACCCAGATGCCTCCAAACAAGCATTTACATTAAATTCCAAAAATTATTGCTGTCAAACATCTACATAAAAACCTTAAAAAACAGTCAAACTTTTGTGTTTCCAGATTTTTATATTTTCATACTTTAATTTGAGTGTTTATGATGTGTGGACACAGACTATATTTATATTTCACCATCAACATAGTTTTAGATCAACATTTAGGCACTCAATTTAGTTGAAACTAAATTTTAGGGTGATTCCCATGGTCCAAGATTCCCATGAAGCTAGGTCATTCACAACCAACATTCAGAAAAAAACAAGATGATCCTAATTATGCCAATTTATTCCAATCATGAATTTTCAAGAGCTGGTTTATACTGTTTGGTATTCAGGTGCCCATTCGTAGGTCCCTTTTTCAAATGAAAAGCTCTGACTCATTGAAATGAAGTCAACGGGTATTTGTAGTAAGTACTTAATGAATGGTCATCATTGTCAGGACAAAAGATGTGTAAGATAATGTCCTCGCTCCTAAGGAGCATACTCCCTCTTGAAAGACATGTCCTAAACAGAAGAAATAAATAAAAATAATAAAAGCAGTTTATAACCAAATATACTAAAGACTGCTTATACAATAGACATTTGAGGAAGGGAAACACTAATCCGCACTGATGTAATTTGTGGAGAATGAGTAGAGTGTGGATGGTCCAAAGGAGGGGAGCGATATTCTAAGTAACAGACACAGGATGTGCTAAGGAACATCCTCCCACATTAAAGAAAAGTTTGAGGCATGTGTGGGTATGTGAGAAGCTGGATCACAGAGGTCCTAAATACCACTTAAGGTTGAAACAATAAGCATTCCATTAGTTATCAATGAAAGGGATTGCATGAGGTAATGACTGTGACAGCATCCTGAAGACCGGCCAGGAGATGAGTGCTCTGGTCTAGGTGGTGTGTAAAGAGGACTCCTCCAGGAGCCAACAGAAAGGAAATTACAATTTATTTCAAAAGATGAATGCACCGCATTTAGTCATGGATTGGGGTAGCAGGATGGTGACAAATCAAAGAGAAATGCCATGGAAAACTTGGAAGACTTGGAGCATGTGGGTGTGCTGACACAAACAGTTGGATGAACTCATATTAGAGCCTCTTGCATTTCTTTTGATATTATTGCCCCAAAGGGTGGAATTAGCCTACAGGGAGGTGGGTTGGTTTTTATTCAGAGACAGAACCAAAGAAAGAGATTGGCTAAAGGTACAAACTTGGGGGTGGAAGTAAGACAGGTTGAGAGGTCTTAGGCTATAACATCAGTCTCTCGCTCTTTTTTTGTTTCCTCAGTGAAGTAGGAAGCAAGGCCATCTACGGAGAACGAGTCATAGGACTAGGGTGGAAGCACGGAGAATGTGGAAAAGGCATGTAAGGAACGCACTCATCTAGAAATTCAAAAATACACAAATGAAATAAGATTGCTATTTAAGCAGAGATGAAATAGTACGAATTGGCAGCCGAGACTGATATCATGGCTTTGAGATTTTTCTCTAGCATCCTTTGATAAGAACCAAGGATACAGAACCAAGAAAGTGGACTGTAAGTGAAAAAGTCATAAGATTTTGTGGTAGCATCTTGTTTGTTATTGACATGGTTGGTCATTTCAAGAAGTCGAGTCTAGGTAAGGAAGCAAATAAAATCAGAAAAAGGGAAGTATTGAGGGCATAGGGAGAACAAAGTGAAGAGCAGAAGGAATGAGGAAACAAATGGATTATGTATCAAAAACAAACAAACAAAATTCCTGTGTTCAAGATGTACAGGGGTGGCAGGCCTAGGTGATAGTGTGGTCACAGGTGTGGCTGAGCCACGGCTAGCTCAAAGTTGCATGATGCCTAAAGATGAGGAGTTTTGAGACCAAGAAGTTATAGGGTCATCCCCATCTGTACTGGAGCCATGGAAAATGGTGATGGACACAGACTGTAGAGGAAGACGAGGCTTTAATGCCATTAAGGAGGTTGGAACAGCATCCTGGTGGCTGGAAGTTGAAAAGAAGGGAAGGGAAAGAGTAGTTTAGGGAGGAGAAGTGATGGATTCCAGAAAATTAGTGACTGGGTAAAGCTAGAACAGTGCTCCAGGTACAGCAGTGTTTAAAGAAGTGATCGCCCCTTATTTAGAACACTCCCTGTGCCCCTCTTCCTATCCCTTTCGGCCACAGCTTACTTCAGAAATTGTTGCAGCAATCACCTTCACACAGATGTAAGCTGATGGCACCCCAGCTCAAGCACACCACACAGCCCTTACCTCCTACCCCAGGGCCTTTCTGACAGGAAAATATGGCCCTCACTTATACGCAATCCAAAAACAGAGGGAGTTAACTCCAGTTAGGACAATATTTGTCCAACACTTAGCTGGCGGATACATGCTCCCCTCTCCCATCCATGGGGCAAACAATTCTGAGGTGCTAACTATAAGATGTCCCACATGGACTGCTCTCCTCTCGTCTATAGCAATGATCAGTTTGATAAGGCATCTTTGTACTGGCTCTCCCTCCTTCCTGGGGTCACCTATCCCAGGTCCCCATCCTCTTCCCTGGGACTGCTTCTTAAAGTATACCAGTTCGGGCAACTGGGTGGCTCAGTTGGTTAAGTCTCTGACTCTTGGTTTCGGCTCAGGTGGTGATTTCACGGTTGTGGGACTGAGCCCCACATCTGGCTCCACACTGGGCATGGAGCCTGCTTCAGATTTTCTCCCCTTCCGCCCCTCCCCTGCTCACATGCACGCTCACTCTCGTGTGCTCTCCCTCTAAAATAAATAAATAAAATCTTAAAAAAATAATTAAAAAAATATACCAACTCAATGCAAGCCCTTGTGGCAGACCTGCTCTGCTGGAGGAATCTAGGATGCTTATCTGTAAGGAGAAGCCACTAAGTGAGCAATAAGGAAGGTTTCATGGTCAAGTAAAAGTCAGTTTTCAGTTAGGTTGAGGAGGAAGGAGCCCTGAAAGGCATGAGAGAAATTATTATAGAACATGAGTTTCAAAAGAATCTTCTGGGTGAATGGATGGGTGGCAGATCAGAGCTAGAGCAGAACTGATAGAGATGAGAGCATGGAGGAGAAAAGAGGGAGGTGAAATATGAATCATATATGTTAAATAGTTTCCTCCATGCTAGAAAATAAATATGGTAATAACCATGAAGGTCACGTTTTAGACAATCCTATTTATTGCTATAGCTTTGCATTTGCCTTTATCTTCATTTGTTCCACCCTGGACAGAACATCAGACAGTCTAGCCTGCTGTATATTTCTATTTCTTGCCAACATGCTGATGTCATCCTCTATCCAGCCCTTAAAGTCATTTCAATTCACATTCACATCTTTTGTCTTTTTCTTGGTGTCTAATTTACTATAGTTTCATTGAACTTGCTTTTCCCTAAGTAGGATACATGGTCAATTCATCTAAGAGAAAATGTCAAGAAACAAACTAGATGTATACACGATACCATGTAGTGATCACTGGGGAAAGTCTTAAAAATACGTATGCATATACAGTAATTTAAAAATATATACATAAAAGCACATAGTTCTGACAGATCATTAGATTTCCAGAGAATTTTTTTTTTGTAATATCACCATGAACCTTTGCCATATTCCCTGAGCTTTTGAAATTTGAACCAATAAATCTCAAAATAGTGTGAGTCTCTTCTGAACTGACATTTGTCATTTTTGGACATCCTTGGTTTAAAATTTTAGGTTATAAGAGGCATTGGTCAGGAGTTAGAACAAACAGAAAAAAGACATCTGTTGTTACTTCCTGAACCTGCTGAGTCATGAGCCACGAAGACTCACCAGACCTGTACGGGACAGCAGGCCTGGGAGAAGGGCCGGCATATTTGACATTGACCTGAAGCTTGAATTGCTGTTGCTTAGAAAGAGTTCACAAAGGAGTCACATTTGTTTTGGAATCATAGAAAAACGGAGATCAAAAGACACCTTTCAGGTCATGGGCTCCCCATTTCCTGCCAGTCTTTTATGCCCTGTTCTGTTTTTTGTTTTGTGTACCCTTCACCCTCACCTTAAATCTCTTCACTGATGACCCTTTATGAAATTATTTCACAGTGTAACATTATGGATCAAACTCCTTTGTAGGTCTCTTGCCAACAACAATTCTAGATCTGGTCTTTCTAATGCCCAGAAAAGCTTTGCTTGTCCTGTTCCCAGACGCACCCCTCCCACCTGCCCACATGTGCACATCAGGACCCTCTCACTCCCATAGTCCTGGCTTCAGTCCTATCCACAGTGTGTAGACTTTTTCTTCTTTATCCAGGCTCTTTCAATGATTTCTGCTATTTGTTTTTTAATTCCTCCTACTTTACCTCTCACCTTACAATGATGAGGGAGTTTAAGCTGATTTTTTTTTCTTAAATATAATTCATCACCCCCTCATCAGAGTTAGTGATGGCACTTTAAGTTATGGATTTAGAAGCACAATTCAAAAAGCATAATCCTCACCATCCAACAGACTCTAATCCACAGAAACTGTCTTATTAGGTACCCTTCTTCCTTTCTTGAGTAAGCTTTCCAAAAGCTACTTGGTCATAGCAGTGCTAATGACCGAGATTAAAATGTATTTATTAAGCATGCATTGGCAGGCGCTTACTAAGCTCCATATAAAACAAATTACTTTTGGTGCTCTGTCACTAGGAGTTTGAAATCTAAGACCATCCATATGTACAGCTAGTTGGAGGAAAATGTAGTATTTTACTAGCATCTATTGGTATGAACTGTGTTACATAGTAGGCTTGGGCTATTTTCCATAACTAACACATTGATTTGTCTTGTTGTGGAAGAGGGAATCCCCCCCGACCCTATGGCCAATCCATGGGATTTAATTGGAGCTGATCCATGCCCTCCATCTCCCAACACACACAAATATATGCTTACACACACACACACACACACACACACACACACACACACAGACTCACTCACATTGGAGGTAGAGGACACCTGACTCTGGCCTGGCCATTCAGAACATTCTGAATGTTTTGGCAATGGGACTGTGATAAAACTCGGTCCAATGAGACTCAGTCCTGGGACCTTTGTCTCCCAGTGAAGTTGCTGAGAAGATGGCATATAAGCATAGAACTGTTGGTGGCCATCTTGCCAACTCTTACAAAGAGTCTTCCTGAAGGAAGCAACATAGAGGAGAACAAATCCAAAAGATGGAGTGAGAAATTAAGTCTGGGTGACGTCCTTGGAAAGCCAACACATGGTCAGATTTTTACTGAAGCCAGTTCTAATCCCATACTTTCCAATTACGTGCATCAATATATATCAGCTTTAAGCCAGTTTGGTTTGGGTTTCTGTCATTTGCAGCCGAAATGGTCCTTACTCATGTATGCAGTTTGCTAAATAACCAGTTTGACCAGACTTTTTTCTTTTCTTCTTCCCTTTTTTTTTTTTTTTAGTAATCTCTATGCCCAACATGGGGCTTCAACTCATGACCCCAAGATCAAAAGTTGCATGCTCTACAGACTGAGTCAACCAGATGGCACCCCTTGACCAGATATTTATATCATATCTTTTGCGTTCTAGCACTTGTTAAAGAAAAATCTGTATGCCATTTGCTTCAGAATCACCTGGAATGCTTACAAAATGCGGATTCCTAGACTCTATCCCAAACTTCTTAATCAAAACCTATAAAAGGAGGCTTAGATAAGCGTCGTGTTTGCCAAGCTCCCTCTGGTGATTTTATGCACATTAGATTTTGAAAAACACTACTGAAGTCATAAATTTCAATTTTATCAGCACAGATCAACCAGTTTTTATCAAATTGACTGGTGACTTCAGTCAAATAGCAATTCTTTTCAAATAATTAATCATCAGATTTTAAAATGTCAACACTGATGTAGATAGAAAAAAAGAGTAAATACTTCAGGGCACGTGTGAAGGAACTGTCACAGGACTTACATGTTTAAATAACTGCAGAAGTTCCTTATCACATTTCACCTGTAATCTAACTGGCCATTAGAAGAAACAGATAAGGGAGGAGGGGAAAACTAAGTAACTTTACCTTAAAGAGATACAGGAATCGGAGCAGACCGTAGCAGAGACCCAACTATTCAGTCTCCTCTCTGTCAGATGTTGAATGAACTTCACACCTCCCCAGTATGGCACTAATTCCCCACACTTGGATAATTCCTCACTTCCCAGAGAGCATTAGTTCACTGAAATGTGGTTTTCATTTCTAAGGAACCTATGGATCCCTCTGCTTCTTTGCACCTTTTCTATTACATTAAAATGCACATGTGTCTAGTTAGTTAAATTTTTGAAGCAGACATGTTGAAACTTAAGAGATTCACTTCCAAATCAGTTTCAAAGATGTGGGGGGAAAAGATGGAAGATGTGGAAAAAAATCAATATGAATCTGTCAACTGATCCATTGATAAGCATATTGTGGTATACACTCAGCAAAAAAAGGTGGAAAGAAACATTCATTTACTTAATGTTTGAATTACTTACTGATGAATCTAAAAACATTAGGCTAAGTAAAATAGTTCAAATACAAGCAGAGTGCATATTATATGACTTCTATATGAAATTCTAGAAAAGATAAAACCACAGTGAGAGAAAGTAGTCAGTGGTTGCCTAGGGCTGGGAATCAGAAAGGCATCTACGACAGTGAGGCTCAAGAGAACTTTTGGGGGTCATGGAATTGCTCTATGTTTTGCCTGTGATGGAGGTTACATTAGTGTGTATAATTACCAAAATTTAACGACTGTGTACCTCAAATGAGTGAACTGTATGCAAATATTCCCCACTAAAACTATTATGAAAAACTGAACTTTACATGGAATGGGAACCAAATTTATCAGGACGGGTGAAGTAGGACCCAAAGACAGCCATGGGGAGGCATGGGCTGAAGTCCAGGAAGACTGTCCATGGCCTGGAGAAGTAGTCAGGTCCCAGCAGAGGAAGGACCTTGGAGGTCTCATGGGGAGGGGAGGGAGTCTCTTATTCTCTATTCTTCACTCACTCTTGTTTATGTTGCCTACTGGATTCAGGGCCACAAGTGATCAGAGCCTGAGAAGGCTCTATCTAAATAGTTCTATCTAAAGGTGATCATGGGAGGAATGAGGCCTTTTGAATTAGCTCACTCGTAAGAGAATATCAACCTAGAAGGTAAGGACCAAGAAGGGCTATAATAGATGAACGTAACACAGAGAGAGCCATCCCAGTGGTGTGCAGCTAACAAATGTACTTGGGAAGGAAAAGAACATTTCCTTGTCTGGGGAATGTTCATCCAGAGACCAGCAACCTTTTGTTGCAGTATAGTCCCCTTGGAATTATTTGAAAGATGTCCCTAGGTTATTCACCCAAGACACAAGTTCTAAACAATTTACGAGTAAAAAACTAAAGGACACTAGTAAACACCCATTGAATTAGAAAGTTAACCGCTGGAGAGGAAAAAAAAAGCTTTGTAAAAAATAGGGAAAATTGCTTCTGAAAAATTGAGGGCGTTTAGCAAGCAAGCTTGATTACAACCACTTTACCTCAGACCTTCCCATTGAGAATGGAAGGCTTTCTTTTTCTTTCCTTCTTTCTTTTTCTTTCTCTCTTTCTTTCTTTTTCTTTCTTTCTTTTCTTTCTTTCTTTCTTTCTTTCTTTCTTTCTTTCTTTCTTTCTTTCTTTCTTTCTTTCTTTCTTTTTTCTTTTTTGAGAGTGCTTTCCCATAAATATCCTGTCTGCATGCTGAGGGAACAAATGAGAACAATTGAATTCTGTCCATTTCATTACCCCTTAAAAATAATAGGGTGCCCCCATCAGTAGTGTTTTATGAGCCAAAGGATAGGTTTGGGCTGCCAAGTGGGTAACTTTCTATTTAAACTCTAATTTTCTCTTTTACTCATTTGCTGTGGTAAAGCAAATGAAATTTGGCTTTTAAAAAAAGTGGTAACTCATCTAAAGAAACTATTAGAGGGATTATTAAAAATCCATAAATTACATTAAATTTATAAAAAGCTCTTAGTGCCAATAAATAAGTCATGTCCTTATCTAGACACATTCAAACTGGGCATCCATAAAAAAGCACAAGGAAATGAAAAGTTCAAATGGAAGAAGAATCACTAGATGAATTACTTCATCCTAAATGTTGCAATTGGCTCCTTTTACAGGAACAATTTTTTTTTCCAGAGGTGATAAACGCAGAACCTCATCAATCTAGCTCTTTACCCTTGGCGGATACTTGTCTTTCTTTATGCATATATTTTTTTTTTCTCTTTGGCTCCAGACACAAAACAGAGTATCTTTGTGATCCAGGATTTGTTTGAAGAGATTTCATCTGGAAAGAAGTCAAGCAGGGCACTAGCAGGGGAGCTCTTACAGATTATGACCTGTAATCTGGTTAATACTCTGAAACACAAAGATCCGAATGTTGGGATAATACTACTTCATATGCGGCCATGTGCCCTATCTCCCCCAGCCCCTTTGGAAGTCATCCCAGACACTGAGAAGAACCCAGCTTGCACATGCTGGTGAAGAGGGAAGAGAACATGGCTATAATGGCATATATTCCCAATCTACCATAGCATAATCATCCAATAATAGGATTCACTTATTCTGCTATTATTGCCACAGGAATCTTTTTTTTTTTTTTTTTTAAGTGTAGGATGTCATACCCGTGGTATCCTTGATAAAGACAGGTGGTTGGGGTTGAATGTAAGGCTCCATTTTCACTCAAATATTTGTGCTAATCCTTCAAGTTTTCCTTTTTTCCCTGAAAGGTTACATAAAACCAATGTTTACCATATCCATTTGGAGACCAGTAAATTTTAATTTGTCCTCTTTTTGGAGGCATCTGCTGAGAGTAAGTTTTCATAGCATCTAAGTTAAATTGTAAATATATTTTCTTGAAACCCAAAGAAGTTTCTACAAGATTCTAAACAAATATCATTTCTCTATCTAAAAAGAAAGGTTAAAGTTTATTTCTCAACTCAAATTTGATGCTTGTTAGGTTGTATAGATTACAAACAGATTTTTTAATGTCCACTTAAAAGGCATTTAGGACAGATGTTTTGAAAATAGTAACTGCTTGTAAGAAACCAAATCTCCAAAACTCTGGTTTTGTGTAGGTCAGTCTCTCAACACATCCACTTGCATACACATGCCCTTTGTCCATAGGAATTAGGCATCCTGACAGTCATTCCCCAAATAAATAAATGCCTGACCAAAGAACAACCTACATGCAGAAAACTTAGTGGAGGAAGCAAACCCCAAGCCCCTAGTTCCTATGGGCACCATCGCTTTGCTCCCCAGTCAGACATGGGGAGTGACTTATTTAGAGGAACGCTTCATCTGACAAACACATGAGAGAGAAGTCACAAGTCCTCAGAAATATCTATCCAGCTGTTCTTCGATGGAGTCATTGTCCTCTGACTCTGTTCCTTCTGGCATTGATGCCACAGGGCGGAGAGATGGATGAGAAGCTGGAGTGCCTGTTTCTGCTGGAATAACACTGGAGTTCCTGATTCGCAGTGGGCGAAGTTTTTGCGGACTAGTTGCAGAGCCAGTCTGTGTTTTTAAAAATACTTCCAGAGGGGGAAAAAAAAAATTTCAAATTTCAGTCAATTGACTTTTATACCAACTCTTAGACTCCACTCATAAATTGGCAGCTTCCTGGGATTATTCTTCCGAGGTCAATTATTTGCTGTATTGGCTGAAAAACTGAAGTTAGGCGAAATAATTTCCTCAAGAGATTCGGAGACCAAAATGACTGGAAATTCCCAGACATGTCTACTCGGCACATTATTCATCTCATTCAACCTGCACGTTGTTATTTTGTTCATATATAAACTGACTTGTCAAAAAATGAGCCAAAGCATTGTTCCAAGTGAAATTTTCAGTGCGAACATTTTTTAAAAGTCCTTTTGGGCAGGCAACGCAGTAGATTTTAACTCTCCATTCTTTCACGACTCAATGGAAAGATCAGTTCTAATACCACCTTCACCATCCCACAGTGTTCAAATAAACCTCATTTTAAAAACTACGTTTTGCATGTTTTTATGCCTAGTAAGGTAGAGAAGAAAAAGAAAAGGGAAAAAGGGTTCTTTCAACCTGAAGATGCATGGCTGATTTAGGCCCTTGGGAAGTTTCTCTGCCCTATTTTCTCTATTTATTAACCCGGCTTCTCAATGCATTTTTACCACGAGATTTTTAAAAACAGGTTTATTTTAATAGGGAAGTACAGAATGAAATTTAAGATATAGTTAACACCTTTCTGGGATAGAGCAAAGTGTTAATGCAAAATGAACATACGTTAGAGAACATGTAACCTTTCCCAGGATGAACTTCCCACATAAATCCTCTCCTTTCTCTGGAGGCTGTGAGACAAATATCTAGGCTGTCAGAATTGGAAAGCTTTTGATTCCGAGTAATAAGGGGCCTGGGGCAAAGGACATAATTTTTTTTATACCGTTGTCCTCATTTGTAAAATGAGAGTAACAATATCTTCCTGTTCTACAACACAGTGAAAACGAAAAAAAATTTTTAAAGTTCCAATTTTGTAGAGGTACACTCTAACATCTCAGTCTTTTAATTCAAACCCCACTGGACCATTTGACTATGACTTTTAAATGCCTGAGTAGGTGAGCTCTATTTCTTTTGCACGTCCGAACCTTTCCCCCCCATCCCTTTCTTTTAATCTACAAACTTGTTAAGTTCTACCATTTAGAGTGTGATCACAAGTTTATAATACCCTTCCATGTACATCATTTGATTTGATCCTTACAGCAGCCCCGTGAGGTAGATCGTGGTTTCCAGTGAGAAAACTCATGGATGAAGAAGCTGACATCTTGCCTGAATCTCACAAGCAGGAAGCAGCAGAGTTCCACCCTGAACCTAGGTCTGCGGGTCGACTGTCAGGTAGCCCATGAAGGATCATGGTGGCACACAGCTGGTTCCTCATCAGGGAGAAGGCCATGCTTTTCTTTATCCCTCTTGTTCTCAGAGCCCCCTTAAAGCCCACCAGATCACTGGGAGGAGGAGTTCTCAGGTTGGGATATATGTGCACGCGCACATGCGTGTATGTTTGTGTTTGTGTACACAAATAGAATGCAGATTCTGTGGAGGCGGCCAAAGAATTTTATGCAGCTCAACTAAGAATTGCTAATTGTTAGTCGTTACCTTATTTGTTCTAAATATTTTTTTCAAATGATCAAATGGGGAACGGGAGCAGGGTAGAATGAGCCAGAAAGAAATGCCAGTAATCACAGTGAATAACAGTCATAGGGGGAAAGTGACAGCTCAAGGCTTTACTGTTGTCATAAAAGTGGAGCAGTTTTAGAGCTTTAAGATGAGCAAATCTCTGGGGTCTATGGCCACCGTGGTTCTAATAGCACAAGAAAGGGTGAGTTGGTATAAACAATAACAAGATTTATGGGAGAACAAACTGCTGACTATTGACTCTGATTTTGAAGAGAAGAGAAAAGAGAAAGCAAAACTAGACCGATTCTCGTTATGTCCCTATTTATGGGACAGTGAGAAACTTGACTGATTCTATTGGACATTAACAAAGAGAAGGCAAGCAACTGATTCAGATGCCTTAAGATTATAGTCAATAGAAATAAAATGGAAAAGAGACAATAAAACAAAATAAAAAGCTCTTGTGTGGCTATTTTGCACTGAAGGTTTCCAACCATTGAAAGGGACTGAGAGTGAGTTGGACGGGACAGTTGTATACTCAGGGGAACAAAGACTTTGAAATCCTACTTGGTGGAATGATGAAACATCGATCCTAAAGCGGCTACCAGTGGAAAATAAAACTCAAACATGCTTTTATTCATGGCTTGTCCTTCAGTTGGTAAAATTTATCTGAAGAAACAAAACCCAGGTTTTGCCTCTTCTGCTTGGACTTGACTTTTAGCTCATATTAATGTGTGAGGGATCCCACCTCTACCTTACTCCCCTCTTTGTCAATAAAAAGGACCTTAAACCAGACTCTTCTTTTCTTTCTTTCTTTTTTTTTTTTTTCCAGTTTATTTTAAGGTAGAAGAGGTACTTTTCTACTCTGGAAACTTCCCTTTTGGTTTTATGGCTACTATTGAGCTATCACATTTTGGACTCGTGGATTTATATTAACAACCTCATTAACTCAGGTAGATCTTTTCAGTAACAAAAGAATGCTCCTTATTACATTTGTTTAGATGAGAAGTACATCTTCTTAAAAACCACAGGCTTATAAAAACAAATATGCAGAAAAGGAGTCTTCGGCCACAGAAGGGAACTTAACCAAAGTGCCATTAACAGACCTTAATAAAAGAAAAATCAGGCTTAAAATAGAGAATTGAATACTCGAACACAAGATCTACTCCCCTAATCTGGGAATTTTATGGCCTCCCTAAAGGAAAGAGTATGTGGTCTGTTAAATCTGATCATAAAATATCTCCTTGAGACCTTAAAATGTAATGTGTCGGATGTTCAATCCTTTCAGTATGGGCCAGCTGCCTAGCTAAGGTGTCAGTGCCCCAGTTTCTAGACAGTCCTTCTGGTGTTATTGTCACAATCTACAGCATTCAGAAAAGGATGGAAACTATAAAGCTGAGGACATAATACAAATATTAAGATAGAAATATATTGTCGGTGTATATTTATTAAACATATTTGAATATCATATCTATATATCTACTTTTCTAGAAAAGGCTTGGAAGGATACAAATCAAAGTCTTAAGTGGTTATCTATGGAGACTGAGATTTGTAAGAGGCAGCTTTTACTTTTCATATTGTCCATTACCGCTACTGTATTTCATTTTTTTTTCCCAAGGAGGATTTATTGGTGAAATTTAGCAATTAAAAATAAAGTCAATACAGTCTCTTTTCTAAAGTATGTATAAGCAAGAGGAGACATTTAAAAAATATCTGATAGTCTCAGTTTCAGTGCACAGTTAAAACCAATTTTGGGGGTGATCTTGAGGCTAAAACAGAAATCACGATGTTAGGAGGGTTATTTTTATATTTACCAGAGCAGCTCTGTACATTCACTAATTCATCCTAATTTTTTATTGCCCTTGAGATGCATTTAGAATCAAGCAGTCAGCAATTATTTCTGCTTCAGGAAAATAAATGATTATTCCAGGTAAGCAACTGATCCATTACTAAGAGTTCATCCCAACAACAGAACATTTGAGAGTATCAACTCTGGGTTGCATGTTATAAATACATACTCTGATGGCTTGGAATTGGGAGTTAATGCTCAAAAAGTAGAATAACAGCAAGATTTGAGCTTTTCAGCGAGATCATGGGCAATTCTATGCAACTTAGAAGGTTAGAATGCTCTGGGCATAGAACTCTGTATCCTGACACATGCAGTGTCAAACTGAACAAAGCCTGTGGTTAAAGAGACATGGGGTTTTTTTTTTTTGTGAGAATGGAGACCGTAACCAGACTGCAGTTAGGTTTGTTTGCAAATGTTTTAAAAATATGTTGTAGAAACAAGGGACCCAGTGCTGAGGTGCTCAGGTAAGGGAAGGGGAAGGGGGACAGTAGAGCGAAGGGGGTTGGATGGGGGTTGGGGTGGGTGCTTAGAGTTGTTCCAGCCGATTTCCTAAATCGAGGCACTTATAAAAGTCGAAGAAGTAGAAGACCAAGTTCACAAATATCCCAGAAATTGCAGATTTGTAGAAGAGACAGCCTCTCTAAAGCAATTGAACAAGGAGAAAAAGGGCAAGAAAGAGATACTTCATAAAACCAGGCCTAAACTAATGCTTTTTGCCCTACACCTTCACATTTACACTTAACCTAAAAAGATTAAAATATCATAATAATTCTGAGATTTCTGGCTCTCAAGATTTCCATTATGACACATCAATAAAGCAAGGCAAGGTGACTGAGAAAGAACGGCCGGCTTTCATTTCCTGCTCATTTGAAGGTCACTTTTGGAGATAAAGATTATATTTTTGCAGAACCAGAGGATACACGAACATTTCTAGAAACTTGTAACATCAGATGTTCTGAACGAGCGAAGGAAAATGAATGATCCTATTAAGATACTTCTGACCATAAATCAGAGGTGTTAAGCTCTGACTGGCTAACTTCAGCTTCCCATTTGACTCATTTGAAAATGGGGCTGATGTGAATATAGATTGAGGAAAAATGCTCAGTACCATTAGAGGTGGCTCACAAGCTACTAGTTGCCGGTCTCAGATTGAAATACAGTGTGCCTAGCACCCGGAGACAAATATTTGCATCGTTTCATTGTTAAGTGACTCTGTACAAGTAGCAGAAAAATGGGTGTCGCTTTTGTAATACAAAAGAAATGCTCGTGTTAAAACTCACAGGCTCATGGGCAAGAGCGGTGAGCAATTTATTAATGTCGAGCGCTTGGGAAGGCATTCTCATTTTCACGCTGACCCTTCTGCCATTTTCAAAAGCATCTGTCTCTCCCCCCTGCGCCACTGTTACCAGCCCTCTCCCCCTAATATTCTTAGTGGTATTTGGCTTTGATCCTCTAATGAGCAATGCTCCTGCCATTTCTTCTGAGTTCTTAGTTTCCGGGGACTTTTTTTCCCAGAAAGCCCGGTGACGGTCTGCCACTCACTCATGGGCAAGTGAACAAGCTTTCTGAGCCTCAGTTTTCCCATCTGCAAAATGAAATGAAAATAATTCTTATCCCAGAGGGTTGTTTTGAGTCACAGAATTGGGTTTGTTCACATGAATGAGAGACCTGGCCCTTAACAGGTGGCCGACTTTGTTAGCCTCCTTCGACTAAGAAGAAAAATGCCTTGACAGAAAAGATAGAAAATTGCACTTACCTTTGTCTTCCCAGGGCTCCACTTGGTGTCTGGCACACGGAAGACATACAGTAATGTTTGCTTCATAAATATTGCGTAGGATGTCCTCTATAAATGCAAATCAGTCAACCATTTCAACGGTCAGCCTGGGCAGGAGGCCGGGGGGCAGTGGGGGAGGCCATCAGAATAGCTTAAGAAATGTCATCAGCTAATATCATTGGTTGAGGCAAGTGTTCCGGGGCTCGGGGAGAGCCTCTGACTGTGTCCCTCTGAATGGGGTGTGATCGCCTGACACGTGCCACTAATCAACACAACACACAGAGCAGAACATTAGAAACAGCTGCTCAAGGACTTTGCAAATATCACTTCTCCTTAAATGTCAGATAGTGGTATATACACTCCTACTGCAAAGTACAGAACAGAGACACCCAGGCACAATCTTTAAAAGGAACAGAGTAAGTATCTGATATTTTCTAATGTAACTACCACAGGCATTATGATTAGGGAAGTCATATACGAAAGCTCTCATGAGGCTAATGATAAAAAAGCACCCTAAGGGGACGCCTGGGTGGCTCAGTAGGTTAAGCGTCTGCCTTCGGCTCAGGTCATGATCCTAGGGTCCTAGGATCGAGTCCCACATAGGACACCCTGCTCCGCGGGGAGCCTGCTTCTCCCTCTGCCTCTGTCTCTCTCTCTCTGTTTCTCATGAATAAATAAATAAAATCTTAAAAAAAAAAGCACCGTAAGAACTAAATAATGACTCAACCTGCACATTATAATTTTATCATCTAGGCGGTTTCTTAAACTTGGAGTTGTTGGGAAATAGAAATATTTTTCATACTTAGAGTTTAAGTGATAAACTATAGTCCTTTAATACTAACATATTTTAAAGAAAGAAGAAAAATATATTCGACTAAAATTCTATAGATTTTTTTATAAAGACTTTTTTGGACAAGTATATAAAATTCTAAAAGAAACACTTCAAATTAAGCAAGGACTTCACTGAAAACCCACAGGTCATTCATTTGAACTGAGATTTTTTTTTTTTTTTGAGTAAACAAAAGATCAAAACATTGTATTATAGAATCCAGAAACTCTTCCCATCTCCTAAAAAATTTCCAGAGAGGCTACTCTAATTTTGTTTTGACATGTTTTTGGTGTTTATAGGGATGACTTTTGCACCTAGGTAAAAATATTGTAGTTTGTAAGACTTTGGAAATTATTTGTATCTTTGTTCAGTGACAAGCCACGATTTTCTTTTTCCACAAGACTGTTTTGTTTATTCTAGTTGGAAAATTAAATTTAAATAATTAAAATGTCAAATATTCATGGACATTATTTGGCATAAATGTTAAAATCACAAATATTTGAAAACTAAGTTCATCAATTTACCATCTATGAAAGTATTTTCAAGGTCTTTCAAACTTTATTAAATAAAAAGGGTATTCTGTCTTGTCTTTATCAGATACTATGTACTTTATTGTATACTCTAAGTGTAATGTTCATAGGTTCCCACATTCATCCATTCTTTCATTTGTTTAGGAATGTTTATTTGTTTATTTAAAAATTCTACAAATTTTTGTTGTTTCTGAAAAAGCCCTAAGCTCTGGATATAATTATGTACAAATTCCACAATACTTCCTGCCCTCGTGCATCTTAACAATCTAATATGAGAGACAGACATTAATTTTTTAAAAGTCACACAAGAGAATCACTGCAAACTATGACAAGTGATCTAGAGAAGATGCACTGGGTGCATTGAGAGCATGAACCAGGGGACCTGACCTTGTTTGGTTGCTCAGGAAAGACTTCTCTGAGGAAGATAGCTAGACTGAGGCATGAAGATTACTGGTCATTCACAATGGAAAAAGCTAGAAGTGAATGCCAATTGGTTGGCCTCGTCTGAAAAATTGAGAAGAATCATTCCACTTTGCAGTAAGTAGGAAAAAAGGCCCTCATAGCTAGAGACTTTGAAGGAATGGTTCTCAACCCTGACCCCACTTGGGGAGCTTTAAAAAAAATACCAGGGCCCAGGCCCCATCTCTAGGATTCAGCTATATTAATTCTGGGATGGGATTGACTGTTCTTTTCTTGTTTTTGTCTTTTTTTTTTTTTTTAAGTTCCCCCAGATGATTCTAATGCATAGTGAAAATTCAGAACTACTGCCTAGGGGGAGCACGGCTGGAGAAAAAGTCTGGGATTAGGACTCGTCAGAACATTTGCATGCCTTGTTAAGGCTTTTGGTCTTTATACTAAGAGCAGTGGTAAGCCTTTGCAAGATCCTGTGACAAGTGGCTCTGCCAATGTAATGGCGGCTAACACAACCCATGGCTCCAATAAGCACAAACTAACAGCTTTAGTGACCTGGATACATTTACTCATTCATTTAGTCATCTTATCTTTCCCTGTGGAAAAAACAGTTGATTGAGATATTAATTTGTGTTTTTCCCTCCTGCATTTCTGTCTCCCTCACCATTTCTATAGGGTAACCTCCCTTGGCTCAGAAAAGAATTTGAGGTAAATGCTCTTACTCTTTTGCACAAGTTTCTTAGCATTGAAGAGATTATTTTAGCAGTCCTAAAGTGGAAGCGAAGAGATGCAGTGTCTGCAAGGATCAGTGTCGGCGGGGGCCAGAAGACATGGAAGACCTCATGTGAGAGTGGAATGGGGTCATAGGTGGTGATTTGGGAGGCCCCCGGCTGAGGATGTGGGGGTGCTGAAGAGTCAGTGAGCATACCTCCCCCCCTCCAAGAGTCAGTGCTAATGAACCTCATTATTTCCCACCATCCATGCAGGATCTGGGCCTAAGGTTGGTTGAGTTTAATTTGATTTAAAGAAAATGAAGACATGTGCCATATGGAAGATACTGCAGTTATGGTTGCCACTTCCCAATCTCTCTATTTCGTTGGACCATACATGGTGAGCACATGTATGTGGCGGTCGTCATGCTAGAGGCCAGGAATAGAGTAGTGAGCAGAATAGTCCCTGCTTAGAGCTTCCAGCACAGCGATGAAGACAGACAACGTCTACAGTTAATCATTCTGTAAAGAGAAGCACTGGGGAGAAATCCGCAGGGATGGTGAATGTGCAGGGAGCTCGGTGATACAGAGTGGTCCAAGGTGGCTGCACAAGAAGGATATCTGAGCTAAAGGAGCCAGAAGGGTCCAGAAAAGAGGGCGATGAAAGGAACTGGAGTTGAAAGCATCTGGCCAGCCATGCTGGCTGTTCTTTAACAAGCACAGAGAAGAACAACAGGAGGTACCCTTTTAGAGGGTTAGAGTCAGATCGTGTAGGGCCCGAGGTAGGGAACCTGAGTTTGGGCAATGGGAAAACGATGAAAAGCTTTAGAATGGGCTGACCCCTGAACGCTCTTCACGGAGGGCACTCCCAGTGGCTGAGACAATGGGGCCTTGAAGGGGGAGCCTATCTCTGTGTCCATTGGGAGAATATTTCCATCATCTTGAGTAAGTCCCCTGATGTCAATTCTCAACCCCGCTGAGGCAATGGCTATTGTAGATATTTATCACCGTGAATTAGTTTTGGTTAATCTTTAAACTGCACATAAAGGGAATTGTAAGATCTGTTCTCTTTTTTGCCCGACCTCTTTCACTAAACATAATGTTTTTGAGTTTCATCCGTGTGGTGTGTGTGAGTAGTTCATTTCTTTTTAATGCGTGCTATTCTATTGTATTCATATACTACAGTTGGTTTTTCCATTTTCCTGTAGAACATTTGGGTGGTGTTCAGAGTCGGCTATTATGAATAAAGCCACTATAAACAAGTCTTTTTGTGAACAAATATATTTATTTGTCTTGGGCAAAGACCTAGAAGTAGAAATACTGGGTCATGACATAGGCGTACGTTTAAGAAATTGCCAAACATTGTACATTTTCACCTGTCAGGTATGAGAGTTCTAGTTGCCCCACCCCTTTGCCAGTATTTGGCATTGGCAGACCCTTTCATTTAAGTCATACTGGTCATGAATGGCATCTCTCGGTAGTTTTAATTTGCACTTTCCTGATGTCTAATAAACATTCTTATGTGCTTATTTGCCATTTGTATATTTTCTCTTGTGAAGCATCTATTGAAGTCTTTTGTGCCACCACCCTCTCCTTTCAAAATTAGATTGGTTGTTTTCTTATTTTTGAGTCTTCAAAGTTCTTATATATTCTGAATATAAATCTTTTATCAAATATATATTGCAAATATATTCTCCCAGTCTATGACTTATCTTTAATTTTCTTAACTACCTCTTGAAGAGCAAAGGGTTTTAATTTTGGCGAAGTTCAATTTTTTCCTTTATGGTTCCTGCTCATCATGTCTTATTGCAGAGATCTTTGCATAAGCCAGGGCCACTAATATTTTTCACCTGTGTTTTCTTGTAGACGTTCTATTTTAGCACCTATATTTTCTCCTTCTTTTTTTTTTTAGATTTTATTTAAATTCAAGTTAGTTCACATATAGTGTATTATTAGTTTCAGGAGTACAATTTAGTAATTCATCAGTTGGATATAACACCCCGTGCTCCTTACATCAAGTGCCCTTCTTAATGTCCATCACCCAGTTACCCTAAACCCTCCACCCACCTACCCTCCAGCAACCCTCAGTTTGTTTCTTAAACTTAGGAGTCTCTTATGGTTTGCCTCCCTCTGTTTTCATCTTATTTTATTTCTCGTTCCCTTCTTCTATGTCCATCTGTTTTGTTTCTTAAATTCCACATATGAATGAAATCATATGGTTTTTGTCTTTCTCTGACTGACTTATTTCGCTTAGCATACTACGCTCTAGTTCTATCCACGTCATTGCAAATGGCAAGATTTCACTTTTTGATGACTAATTGCTTCTATGATACATTTCAAGTTAAGATTCATTTTGTTTCTTTTCTTTTTTTGAAGCAGTTACAGGCCCACTCAGATTCCAGGGAAGAGCAGAGAGCCCACCTTCCAATGGAATAATACTATTTACCACTGTGTGTGTATGGCTACATAATGTATTTGTGTACCAAGTGCCTGAACTGAAATATCTGTTGCATGCCTAAATATTTTAGGCTGATGATTGCACTTTATATTATAAATTTAAAAGTATGTAACTTGAAAAAAATTATGTAGCTTGAAATTTTGATAGAAAGCAAATTAAGGCATCCAACTTTGCAAAGAGCAAAATTTCCCATAGAAGTATATGAAGAAAATTTTTTAAAATCCCAAAAAAAGGTCTTTTATCTTAAAAGAGATAACCTATTAAAGGATATGAAAAGACTTGGAGAATATAAAATTTGTCTATTTTTTTTAAGATTTATTTATTTATTTTCGAGGGGGAGAGAGAGAGAGTGTATGTGAGCAGGGAGGAGGGGCAGAGGGGAGGGAGAGAGAAACACAAGCAGACTCCGAGCTAAGTACCAGGCCCCGACGCGGGACTCCCTCTCATGACCCTGAGATCATGACCTGAGCTAAAACCCAGAGTTGGTTGCTTAACTGACTGAACCACCCAGGCGCCCCCAAATTTGTCTATTTCTTTATCAGATAGTTATTGAGTATGTGCTATGTGCTGTGCTGAGCTGAGCTTGGGCACTGAAAGAGTTCACTGCCAACCATCCCTGTTTTCAATGATTTTACAGTCTAGTGGGGAGGACTCTCATGCAAACAAACAACACCTTTTAGGACAACTGCAGATTGCAGGTGTAAGACTTCTACAGACTACTTAGGAGGGATACCATGTAGTTCCAGCTAGTTCGCTAGGATGAGCAGTGGGCCTGCCATGGGAGCCAGCAGGGGCCTCTGTGTTCTAGGCAAGGGAAGGCATGTGCAAAAGAGAAAATTAGAAGGGTTTGAGATGGCGTGGCATGTTTGGAGCAGGAAGGGAGCTCTTGCTGTGTAAAGTCTGCCGTAGGCATCTTTTCTAGTCCACAGGGGTAAGAGAGCCAATGCTTTCTGATAGATTCTGTTGCTCTTTGGTTTGGCACTTTATCCTGAGGACATCGAGGAAGCTACCCCCATCCTCTTACCCCAGTAGTTAGGATCAGAAGGAATCAGACGGACATCCTGCAATTACCCTGGAATGCGGAATTATTCTAGCATTTCTTTTAAGCAGAATATTGATGGCTAAATGTTGGGGTTAAAAAACTACTTTCCAAGGAGAGCATCAAATCTACATTTATTATTGTTCATCCTGTCATTTTTCACATGCACACAGAAATTCTAGAGAAATTCTTCTAGAAAAGTTGTAATAGTGACATTTGGACAGTTCAACACTGCTATGGTCCAGTTAGTCAGGGGAAGGTAAGTCTCAATCTTAAGGGTGCAGAGGAACCTGATACCTCAAAATATGGTTTTCTTTACCATCTGCTAAATATATTTGAGAGAGCATTTAAATCAAATTTGCATATATTTGTAAATGAACAATGCTAGGAAATTTTGAAGAAATATGTATTTGAGTTCTATTTATTGAGAAATGGCCAGATAAATAAATTGTGCTGGAGGTAAACACAAAAGAAAAGAACATGGAGCTTTCAGGAAACATTTTTATACATGAAGGAAAGGCTATAATGAAGACGTTATTCTCAGGAAATAATCCTAAATTCGTAAGGGAGGCCTAAATATATTTACTCAGTGTTTTCTTTGAAGAAGCAACAACTTTAATTTGATCCAGATTTGATGAATGTTTTTCTTCTTATCAGCAGAGATAAATTAATAAATACATAAATACATAAATAATGACAGTCTGAGTTTCTCTTTAGGCAGCTTCCATTTCTGGAGCTCAGGCTGCAGAGTCCTCTGAGAGAAGCATCTCTCTCTGCACTGTGCATTCATCACCGTCATGGTGCGTGGTCATCGCTTACAGTTTTAGAAAAGTTTCTGAAATATTCCCTTTTTTTCTGCCCAGGCAATATGAATAACACTGATAGAGTTTTCCACTGTGAAATGGATATTTATGGCAATGAAAATAATTTGCCACTATCAAATATCTGAGGGACTCTCAGGAGATGCCACCCAAAGACATTCATGTCCACATGCCTGTCAGAAAGGAACAGGAAAGGAAGTTTCTAGGAAGGCGTCCATGGCCTGCCTGGCAGCTGAAGCTGTCAGATTTGGTGTCAAAGTGGCTTCTCCCACTCTCCATGTTTTGTTTACCAAGGATTACTCTTTTGATGTCACAGAATTACACTTCCATAACTTTGTCTTACTGAGTTCTGGGAGACGCCATCTTGCTAAGGTGAACCAGTTGGTGGATAGAGGAGAAAACTTCTGCCTTATTAAAATATCCAGGTGACACTGGTTTTATAGCAACCCCATATGTAGGTTCAAGCATTCCAGAGATTAAAAAATTTCAGAGCAACCAAAATTTCAGAAAGTTCAGATCAGCGGCTACAAATTAGGATGTTTAGATGTATAAAGCTGTTTTGGTTTTTGGCAGACTGTTGGAGCATGCCTGTGACTGGATATATCCTCTATGGTATTAGATTTGGAGTTACTGCCACTGGGCACCATGCCAATATTGGATCTTTCTTGATTCCTAGTTAACTCTTCTATATGCAAGAAGTCGAACAAACACTACACACAACAATAGCCGTATTGTTAGGAAGTCTAGCACCTGATCATAACCAGGCTCCTCAGGTGTCAGTTTTCCTGTTAGAAACTCCAGATTATTCACAATGAAGAACCGCAGGGAGAAGACAGGAAGACGAGGACTCATTCCTATTTTCTCTGTCTCGTATTTTAAGTTCTTAGTGAGATATGGGCATTACAGGGAAAAGAATGCTAAGAATTACAAATATGAGGCTCTCGGATTAAAATCTAAGACGTGTGTTCTTGGGCAGGTGGTCAGGGACAGGTGAGACAGCTCTGATGGTGGAGTGGGCTCCCTGGAGAGCGAGAATAAGAACTCAAAGAGTAAGGAAATATTTCCTGATGCTTACTTCAAAGATTGTTCAGCAATTTGTTTCAGGTGTTGAGTGATTCATACCCAAGGTAGGTAGATGGATATATAGGCTTTGAAAAGATGGAGTTTGTTTGCTTTTAGTGTGTACAGCTAATTTGTACAGTTCATCGATAAAGCTCTAAATGATGGATAGAACAGTTGATTGTAGGTTAGTTCTGGTTGATCTTTGAAATCCTTGGTTGCCAGCCTGTAAGATGGTCTCC
This sequence comes from Eumetopias jubatus, assembly GCF_037043125.1. Taxonomy (NCBI): domain Eukaryota; kingdom Metazoa; phylum Chordata; class Mammalia; order Carnivora; family Otariidae; genus Eumetopias; species Eumetopias jubatus. Next base: position 63,405,971 of record NW_028274813.1, read on the forward strand.
TGTGATCTTTGCCTCCTTGTATTCAGGCCTTTATGTAGTATCCTCCCACATTGAAGTATGGCTGGCCTAGGTGACCTATGGAATATGGCAGAGGTGGGGTGCCTGCGTGGCTCAGTCGTTAAGTGTCTGCCTTCGGCTCAGGTCGTGATCCCAGGGTCCTGGGATCGAGCCCCGCATCGGGCTCCCTACTCGGCGGGAGGCCTGCTTCTCCCTCTCCCACTCCCTCCCCCTCTGCTTGTGTTCCCTCTTTCACTGTGTCTCTCTCTCTGTCAAATAAATAAAAATATTAAAAAAAAAAGGATATGGTAGAGGTGACTTCCTAGGCTAGGTCATAAAGGATAATGAAGTTTCTACCCTGTTCTCTTAGATCATTCTTTCTGGACAAAGCCCATGACAATGTCTTGAAGACACACAGGGGGCCCTAGGGAAAGGTCCATATGAAGAAGAATTGGTCCAATGGCCAGCACCAATTTGTCAGCCATGTGAGCCACCTTGGAAGTGTATCCTCCAAGATCAGACCAACCTTCAGACAACCAAAGCCCCAGACACTAACTGAATTAATCTCATGGGACACCCTGAGCCAGAACTGCCTAGCCAAGTGAGTCCAGAATTCCTGATTCACAGAAACAAATAAAAAATTGTTTCAAGGAATTAAGCTTTGTAGTCATTCGTTACAGAGAAGTAGACAGCTAACATTGAACTTCATCTCCCATCTGATCTCTCTAGGTTACTCTAGTTGCCTCAAAAATACCTAACCTTGGAACCCAAGACCCACTCAGGCCTTGCCTACTTGTGGTTTGCTAACTATTTGCCAAAGTCTACTTTCTTCAACTTCCTGAGTACACAGCTAGACTAGATCCTCCAGCCTTGTTAGAGGTTAGGTGGGGCCATGTGATTATGTTCTGGCCAATGGAGTATAACTGAAAACCTGGCTCATAAAACTTCACTAATGTGCTCCCCCATGCTATTTTTCCTTTATGCCTGATTGGGATGCAACTCTCAGAGTGACCTTTTAAGTTCTGTGTGAAGATGGCCTTGCCACTGTCATGCCAAGTCTCTGAAAGACTATGTGGAGCAACGTGGACTGTTTTGTAAACAAGAAATGACCTTCTTTTGATGCCACAAAGCTTTGGGCATCTCTATTCGTTACACCTACCTAGCCTATTCTAATCTACTCAGTGCCTTCCAGACCCTTTCTGGAAACTTTATCAAATTGTTTTCCCTGAAAATTTTCCTTTCCTATGTACTATTTCTTGAAAGTTAAGTTCTCTCATAAACTGGTAAACAAATCTGTTCTAATAGGCCCAACAAGTGGGCCTGTATTAAGGTTTGAGAGCTACAAGATAACATATTACAATTTAACAAGATCTGCTGACAGATATATATTAAACTAAAGAAGCAACTCCAAAGAATTTCAAGAAACTTAGCAAGCTAATGAAATAGCTTTTGGAGGAAAGACAGATTTTGCATGACTCCAGTCGCAGCATGCAGGGACCTTCCAACATTTGGAGGATGTTGGTGCTGAATTATGATGTATTCTTAGAGTTTTAGTCTGGCCAACTCCAGGGAAGATGAAGGTTTGTCTATAAGCTTGATGTGACACCACATTGTTAGGTTTGTTGTTTCTGGAGACTAGTGTTTGTGCTAATTTCTCATACATACACAGCTGTGGTGGAACAATTTTAATCCTCACATGTTTTCCACGTCCTTTAGGCATCAGAAGAGAAGAGGCCAAATACAGTGATCTGAAGATGTGAAGTTTTGTGGCATACTAAGACATTGAGGAAGATCCCACTATGATGTGATGAAAGCATTTTAGTTTTAGTTTAGTTTTTTGTTTGTTTGTTTTATGAAAAGGAGATAAAAAAGAAGACAAGAAGGAAGAAAATATCCACATAATGTTGGTCACACCTTATGCCAACTAAGGAGAGATCATGCCAGCATCAGATTTTACCAGATACTTGCCTTCATGCCTCCTTTTATAGATTCCCCCCATCCCCATGTAGCCAGAGAGATGTGATTGGAGAGTATGCCATGTTCTAGCTCCTTCATATCTGCACGTAGTAGCAGAGCAGTTTAAGACTATCTCTTATGGATAATAATACTAGGAAAACATCTATAGAATCGTGTCTTAGCCTGGGTTCCCCAGAAAGCAGAGACCCAGCTAGAAAGCCTATGTGCAATTCCTTCATTAATCCCATACAGTCCTGGGGGACAGAGGTGAAGGCAGGCATGTTTACCCAATGGTTCCATCAGCAAAGAAGATACACAGATGGCAAATAATCACATGAGAAAGCACAACATCATGAGTCATTAGGGAAATGCAAATTAACGTCACAGTGAGATTCCACTATAACATATTGGTATGGCTAATATTAAAAGATTGGCCATCCCAAGTGTTGGCAAGGATTTGAAGCAAGTGGAACTCTGATACACTGTTGGTGGGAATGTTCAATGGAATATCACTTTGGGGAAATGGTTTGGTGGGTTTTTGTAAAGTTAAGCATTCACTTACCATATAACCCAGAAAACCCACTTCTAGGTATTTGGACAAAAGAAAGCATCTTCACAGGAAAACTTGTACACAAATGTTCATAGCAACTTTCTTTAAAATAGCCAACCTTAAAATAACCCAAATATCTCAGTGGGGAAAAAAGAATAAACAAACTGTGGTAAATTCATACAACAGAATACTCCTCAGCGATAAAAAGCAATGAACTTCCCTCACACATAACAACATGGATAGATATCAAAAAGATTATGATTAGTGAAAAAAATCCACATCCAAAAGCATACATACTGTGTAATTCTATTTATATGACATTCTAGAACAGGCACAACCCATCTATATTGACATATCGTTGTTACATAGGCCAGGGAAGTGGGAGACACAAAGGGACACACACTTACCCTGGAAGATCCTATATCTTAATTGTAATAGTGGAGGTAGGACATATAATTTTTTAAAAATTCCTTGAAATGTAAATTTAAAATGGGTGTATTTTATTTTAAGTAAATTATACCTTAATGAAGCTGATTGTCTTAAAAGATTTTGACCCAATAGGACTTTTTTACATTATTAAAACTAAAAAACTAAAAAGTATCTCAAAAAAAGTTTCACTATACAAAAGGAAGCTTTGCTAAAGAAATAAGGACATAACCTCACTTTGAAGAATTATGTACTTATTACACAAAACGTGATTTCACTTACATGTGGAATCTAAAAAAACAAGTGAATGGACAAACAAAACAAAACAAAAGAGATAGAAATTCGTGGAGAACCAACTGGTGGTTCCCAGAGGGAAGGGTGTTGGGGAGGATGGACGGAACAAGTGGAGGGGATTAGTAGTCAGTCTTCCAGTTATAAAATAAATTAGACATGGGGATGTCATGCACAGTATGGGGAATAGAGTAAAAAGAATGGTGAAGAATATCTAATGACATATGAAAATGATCAAAATGGATTTTTAAGGGAAGAGTGTCACAGAACTATATGTGAATTGTGTCTCTCTTTAAAATTTTCAAATCAGCCCTCATAGCTTGAAAGTCAATTTCTTTTGTGCTTCCCTTCTCCCTTATAATTTTTTAAAAATCTTGGCAGAATGTTTGTGTAATTGTATAGCCTTTGTGCAAATTATTATGTTGCTCAAGGATACATTTTGTCTGTATAATATATAATATAAAATATAAAGTCCCTGACTTTATATTCATAATTGAGAAGAAAGAAGAACATAAGTACATAATTTGCTCCTTCACAACCTGGGAATAGATCTAGCCACATGAAGAAATACATTTTGCAGGTGTTATCTTGTTTAACAGGATTGAACCAAACCAGGCACACTGAAAATACTAAATATTAAAAATTTGGTATAAATAATAATGTGTTAAAGACACATTTAGGTAAGGCTTATTGTAATTGTGCTATTTTCTTTCTTGAAAATTAGAGTTCATGAATTTTTGCACAGTACATGATTTTATCTCCAAAATAATTATAAACATTCAGGAGAAGCCATATATGACTTTATTTCACATTTGGCCTAAGATTTTTATCATTTTAATTGTCCTTATGGTTATTTGTGTGTCACAGGAGCATTCCACATCCTAAAAGTTAACCCAGTTTTCTTTAATTGAGGGAGTAGAATCAGAAATGGAGTCCCGGGGCAGAGGTTGGGAGGGAAATTGAATAGCAGCTCCAGTTAGGTTTCACAGAGTTAAAAGTACCAAGGAATGAATACTCTTACTCATAAAACATTTTAAGAATTGTCTTACTTTGCTCAAAACACCTTCACTACCTCCCAGATGTCAACTAGATTAGAGTCTTCGTTCTGTGTGTGGAAGCCAAGGCTTTCTATGACCAATCCCCGGTTCCATAACTTAACCAACAATGACTTTGGGCAAGGTACATTTTCTGTCTGAGCTTTGAGTTTCTTAGTTGTTCCTAAAAAATACACAGGGAAAGTAATGTCTCGGTCATAGATTTGTTGTGGGAAATAAATGAAATAGAATATTGAGCACACAATATGTGTGGCATATAGTGGACTGTTTAATAATGGAAGCTATTCATTTTTTGTGTTATTATGATTTTATTTGTTTGTTTATTCCCCTACTGGGTTGTAACTTAAAGGATCACGGTTGTATTTATTTTTATTTTTCTATCGTCTAGTGAATGGATATTTATTAAGACCTATCAACGCCGACATCATGCTGGGTGCTGAGGCTACAGCGGTAAACAAAATGAACATAGCACGAGCGCTTAGGTAGCTCTCAGCCTAGTGGGGAAGAGAGTCAATAAATAAGAAATTCAAGGGGAAAATAGCTGATGGGGGATATTGGCATGGAGTAGTGGGAAGGGAGACCTAAATTTGGTAGCTGTTTTCATCAAAGAAGACCTCTAAGAGGTGAGGTTGAGACCTGAGAAAAGAGTTAGTTATCATGCAAAGAGCTGAAGGGAAGAGGTCCGAGTAAAGGCAGAGTCTGGGCTACAGGCCAGGTTTAACAGAGCTTTGTGCGTGAATGGGCAGAGAGAAGGGGCTGGAAGTCAATGAGTGAAGGAGAGAGAGACAGTCCTGAGATCTGCGCCTTGTTTGTATCATTGATGTTGTTACTTGGATTAGTAATGTTGGAAACCTACATGATTACCCTACATGATTACTGACAAGTTTAGGAGGCCAAAAATGACCTTGAAGTAGGCACTCAGCTATTTTGCCTTCCGAAGTCTGAAGTCAAAGACAAATAGCATATTTTGTCTGAATATGAAGACCCAAAGAAAAATTTAAGGAATCTCTACCTACTGCCATTGTTTCTGACAATGGACGCCTGTTTTGTTATCATTAGTATACCAGTCCCTGGCTGGTTTTTCCTTCTTTTTAAAATTTTCTGTATTCCTTCTTTAGAATGCTGCTTCATGGGAATAGGGACACTGTTTGTCTTGTTCAGCAGTGTCTCCTGAGCCCAGAAAAGCACCTGGCGTATAGTGGGTGCCCAATAAATGTTTGCCGAGTAGATTGGGAGATGGATGGATGAATGAATACTATGGTAGTACAGGCAAGAAATGATCGTGGCTTGGACTCTTGCAAAAGAAATGGGGAAAGTAATAGATTTGTTTTGCACACAGAATCAACGGCACTAGCTAAGGGATCAAATGCAGGAGATAAGAGCAAATTATCAGGATTGGTTTCCATGACTATAGACTGAGAAACTTTTGTATCTTCAGTGTTTAGCATCCAGCATAACACATAGCAGGTGCCTTAGAAATTTTTGTTAAATTAATGTATTGACTTGAGCTTGGACTTGAACAGATTCAATCAGTAGTTGTGATATTGAGAAGTACCTATGGGCATTCTGGACAAAATTTCCCCAAATCTGTGCAGACCACTGATGCTTGATGCACACATTCTTTTCTCAGTGGCTGAACTACGCAGGCTACGGCTGCTGAATGGTAACTGCTGAACATTACTGATCTGGAGAGAGACACAGAAGTATGGTTGCCATTGCTATCATTTAACTTGTGGCTTCAACCAGGTTGCTATAAAGGTAAGTGGTTTGCAGTTCCTCACCTTCTTTCCTGGAGAAAAATGAAGAACGCTAATTCAGAAAAATATGGCAAATTTTCAAATTAATTATTGGAACAGTATCTGAACCATGAAAAATTCGGTTTCCAAAAGAGGATTAAAAAAGAGCATACGGCATTAATTGTCATAGAGTCCTTGTTATGTTTTATAGATTTTTCATTTTGTAAAGCAGTGAATCATTTAAAAGAAAAAAGTTGAGCAGCAATTCCAGCGAAAAGTTAAATTAATACAGACATTAGCCCGGGCTCTATGCGTATGTTGGCAGGCTACACAAAGCTCTTGTTCCTGTGGACGCCACACGTGGGGAGACAACCTCCCAATTTCTTTGCTATGAAAATCATTTACTAGAATGTGAACCCTGATGTGTCCTTGTCCCTGAAGTTCATTATGTAGGCTTCATGGGCTTGCTGGCCCTCCAATTAGCCAGTTTTCCTGCCTGATTTTTTGAGAAAGGGACAAAGCTATTTGAATGCAGCAGTATCCTGCACAATATGGAGTCTTTATCACTTTCCCCCTGTCGATGATTTTACAAATAATGATGTGGAGAGCACGGGGAAGATAACCACTTCAGCATGTGGCCACCAATCATCTCTTATTGTTTTCAAAGAATGGGCAAACGTTATTCTACACTTTGGGTCAAAAGAATTTTTTAAAAATTGGCTGGAGTCCTATGCACACGTATGTAGAAAAGTTTCATTTTTAGAATCCACAAAATCGTCATCCCCTCTCCTAACTGACCTCACGGCTTCAAATGCGCACTGCCTGAAATGAGCCTGAGCTGCGGCAAGCCTGCTCTCCTTCCCCACCCTCCCTGCCTGGCTCTCAGCGGTTTTCATGGACTTCGGGTACAAGCAGGGCAGCAAGGGTGGTGGGAAGATGACAGGCTCTGAAGGGACCAGCCTGACTTCCCGTCTCGGCTCAGCCCCATGATTGCTGTTCCCCCGGGGAAAGAGGCTCGTCTTCATCTGCAGAATGGGCTTCGTAATCAACACTGGGCGACGTAACAGGCAGTGTGTGCATTAGAGGTACGTATGAAGTTGCGGCCACACCATGAGTGATCGCACTGGTCGCTGTGGCCTCACGGCACCCCAAGTTGTGCATTTGTCAACAGGACCACCTTCCTTTGAGTTTCACACCGTGAGACTGGCTCCCATTCCATAGATCACACATCTCCCTGCTGTTCCTTGTTCATTCATTTAACAAGTATGAACTGTGGGATGATTATGGGCCAGGTCTGACAGGAGTCAAGCTGCTTTGGAAATCTCCCCGCCTTTTGGAAGACCGTGTCAAACTGCCCTTTGGCATTTTGTCTTTAAGTCCAGGATATCCTCTATTTAAATAGGTATATTCATTTCAATATTAACCCATTTGTGGAGTGCGACCCCTTTGGAAGGCCTGGTGGTAGCACTGACAGAATGGCGTAGAGACTGCTAGGATTTGCAATCTGATAGTCGAGGCAGTTGTATGTGCAGTAGTTCAAACAAGTGATTTAATAAACACATTCATAATTTAGGTCTGGAGTATTACAGTTTACTATCTCTTGCGGGAGGCCATATAAGACTTGAGGAATCATAAAGAAAAATATATGTATATAGCATGTCCTTCACTTGTGTAAGATTACAACTCTAGACATAAAAATATACCATTTTTATGTTAAGTAGAGTGCCTAAAACAGTTAAGAAATAAATGTCCATTTTCACATGATAGTGCATGGATAACTGGTACCTTCAAATGGTATATAAAATCTCATTTTAGTCAAAAATTATATTTTTCCCCACTGAACTTTCAGCCAGAGCTACTGAAAACATAGATGGAGAATGCCAGTGAGTGGGAGCCCACAGGCTTTGAGCACAACCGCTGGAGCAGCGAGAATTTAGGAATGTAGCAGAGGGTCCAATGCTTGGCCTCCTGGGGGAAGCGGGGTGTTTGCCCAGAAGCAGGTTTGGAGAGCCTGTTGACCCAGCAGGTTCACAGGGCAGGATTATAGGGCCAGGAGTGTGTGCAAGGCCTAAACTCATGGCAGGGAAATATCCAGCCTGCTCTGGGATCTAAGGGTAATTAAAAGCCCATCCTGGGCCCCTGGGTGGCTCAGTCGTTAAGCGTCTGCATTCGGCTCGGGTCATGATCCCAGGGTCCTGGGATCGAGCCCCACATCGGGCTCCCTGCTCTGTGGGAAGCCTGCCTCTCCCTCTCCCACTCCCCCTGCTTGTGTTCCTGCTCTCGCTATGTCTCTTTCTGTCAAATAAATAAATAAAATCTTAAAAAAAAAAAGCCCATCCTGAGAGGAGGGACCCAGTCTTCTGAATGCTCAGAATACTATATGGACCATCCCATGGTTATTTATTCAATAATAATTAAGTGCCTACCATGTGCAAAAACTCTATGCATGTGGGCATTTCACACGGCCTTAATTCTGCTTTTATTCTCCTCAAGAGAGGCCACCGGCAGGATCGCGTTGTTAGGGAAAGAAAAGTGCTCTATTTGTCATTTCTGAACTGAAATGCTTCCATCAACGTTGAATTACAGGAAAAGTCTCCTATTCTTAGCCATTGTTTGCATCATCATCGTCATCATTATTCCAGGCCCCTGAAAGAGAGCCGAGAGTGCTTCCTTTAATGCCAACTGTGATTTGCATGTTCATAGAAGGTTTGAAGTTTCAGAAATTAAATGTCGGGTGTAAAATTTTCTTGAAGGAAGAAAGTATGATTGCATCAAACTTTCAAAGTACAATCAAAGTCTAAAGGAAATATAATTATTATTGTCGGTTTATCACTTCAAACATGTTGTTGTAAGTGTCATTATATCAGATGAGTTTGGTAACAGGTTTTCCATTTTGCACTTTATTTGACAAGGTGATTCATTGTTTAGTGCAGTTTAAGATGTCAGTCCTTCTGGAAGGAATTGAACTGAGCTGATGTGCATAAGAACATTCTTCCATCAAAGTATATGATTAAAGAAGGGTTAGACTCCTGAAATAGTGTTTCCAAACTTGCTTTGAATAAGTGTAGTTGCTTTGTCGAGATAGAATTTATCACAGTGTGCTACATCTGAGCAAGTTATGTACATAGCCTATCCATGGCTGCCTACCGCTCTTTGTCTAGCTCTAAGCCTGTGGAAGGTGATCCTACTTGGGATAAGTTGGTCTGCATCATGGAAACCTATCTAGTAATTGAAATTGTGTACTTTTGTTTTTGTTTCAAATAAAATATTTCACAATGAACCAGGATAATAGAGCAAACACTTGGCTCAACATTACTGCATGTCGTATTTGGATTAGTATGTGTTGCTCAGCCAATATTAGACATTTTACAACAGAGCATCTAGCTTTTGAGTACCTAAAGGGAGCCAGGTCCTTTTTTATTTTTAGTTTTTTTTTTTTTTTTTGCCATTTTGATGATGCCCAAAGCATTTCCTTTTTTCTTTGTTAACTTCCTATATCAAATTCTAAATAAGAAAACAGGATCTTCAGAATAAAGAAAACCATTTATATCTCTCTATATATATATGTTTATAGTTTTATACACACACACACACACACACACACACACACACACACACACACACCCCTACAAGGGGGACAGCAACTGGGCTAATTACTACATTATCTATCATATTCAAAGCAATTTTACAAATTATTTGCATCCTTTTTATATAATCAAGTGATCTACGGCTTTGAGAAGATAGGTGATTTGCCTAAAGACATACAAATGGTGAATGGCAAGAGTAGGCATTTGACCAGAAGCCCTGTGACTCCAGTGCCCAGAGCTCTTCTTCTACTGTGTATATGTCCAAAACATATCAAGCTTACCCCCTTTTTAGCAGTTATTCCTACGGGTTTTACTGCTTGCCTGGGCAATACCTATATTTATATATAGTATCTGTTAAAATTCTACTTGCTTTTTCACTTAAGGTCTTGTTTTAGGAGGAGTTGTGCATATCAAACAAAAGCTGTAAGACAGAAAGAACATTTATTTTCTTTCACCCATTGAAATATATGCTGATTTCAAGAAAAGTCAAACTGTCCCAGGCCTCTTAGAGGGAAATACAAGGGGACTCCCAAATACCTTCCAAATCACATTATTTAAAATTAACTAGATAGAGGGTATTATGTGATAGAATTCCTTGTTTAAATTGAACAGCCATAAAAGATAGATAGATAGATGATAGATAAATTGAACAACCTTCTTATGAGATACAGTGACCAGCATTTGAGAGTGTAAAATAATTGTGATGTATTTATGCAGTTGCCATTAAAAACTGACTGATATGTCATAACTGAATAACCTCCTCTCCAATGATGAAAGCAGAGGCAGACTTGACATCATGGAGATCTGAGGTTGAAAGATTTTCAAGGTCTTTCCGTTCACTTTGAGGACGGATAAATCTAGGATAATTTTCAGAGCTCTTAGCCCTGTCTCAGCTCTGCTGGTTGGAATGGAGTCAAGACACCAATTTTTGGACCCGCTTGAGAACTTAGGTACCTCAAACTAAGAGAAAGGCTGTGGTGGCTTCTGATATATGTTACTGCACTGGAAGTTTTGAACTTGAGGTTTGTATTTTTATTTGACCATAGGTTTCTTGGTTTATGTTACTATGAATAAAACCATCTCTGAGTAAGAGGGCTCGTGTCCATCCGTTTAAATTTTTTTAAAGATTTTATTTATTTAAATACTTGAGAGAGAGAGAGAGAGAGCATGCGTGCATGAGCAGTGGGTGGAGGGCAGGGGCAGAGGGAGAGGGAGAAGCAGGCTCCCCCTGAGCAGGGAGCCGATGCGGGGCTCAATCCCAGGGGCCCAAGATCATGGCCTAAGCTGAAGGCAGTCGCCTAACCGACTGAGCCACACAGGAGCCCTCTTTCTAAAGTTTTAAAAGGTGTGTCTGTATGCATATGTCTGCTTACACACACCTATCAACAAACACACACTTTATGGTTTTGAAATTCAGTAACAGAATTAAAATAGTCATCCCACTTTCTATAAACAACACATTGCTCAGCAAACAATAAGAGGCTTGGAGAGCAGTGAAGTGCTTCATCTCTGATGCATAGGTTCAGATCCCAGCTCTATTTCCATACTACTTTTGGGACTTTGGGAAATTATTTAACTTCTCCCTCAGTTTTTCCATATTTAAATAGTGCCTATTTCATAGTCTATATGAGTTCATAGTTATAAAGCACCTAGAAGAGTATTTAGACACATGGTGAGTGCTATTTGCTTAATAAATAAGGTTTTTCCAAGAAGCTACATGATTATGTATCACCTCCCACCTGTTAGAATGGCTATCATCAAAAAGAGAAGTAACAAATGTTGGCAAGGATGCATAGAAAAGGGAATGCTTGTACACTGTTGGTGGGAATACAAACTGGTGTAGCCACTCTGGAAAACAGTATGAAGGTTCCTCAAAAAATTAAAAATAGAACTACCATATGATCCATAATGATCCACTTCTGGATATTTATCTAAAGAAAACAAAAGCACTGACTTGAAAATGTGTGCATATAACAGAATACTATCCAGCCTTAAAAAAGAAGGAAACCCTACTATTTGTGGCAACATGGATGGACCCTGATGACATTATACTAAGTGAAGTAAGACAGAGAAAGACAAGTGCTGTATGATCTCACTTATTTGTAGAATCTAAGAAACAAAAACAAACTCATATAGAAAACAAACTGGTGGTTGCCAGAGGCAGAAATTGGGGGTAGGGGGTGGATTGAATGGGAGTCAAAAGGTACAAATTTTCAGTTACAAAATAAGTAAACCATGGGGATGTGATGTATAGCATGGTGACTATAGTTAATAATACTCTATTGTATATTTGAAAGTTGCTAAAAGAGCAAATCTTAAAAGTTCTCACAAGAAAAAAATTTGTAACTATGTATGGTGATGGATATTAACTGGACTTATTGCGGTGATCATTTGACAATATACACAAACACCGAATCATTATGTTATACACCTAATATGTTATATGTCAAGTACACCTCAATAAAAAAACACATGACGGTAATGGATTAGAAAAAATATGCTTAGAAGCATATTTTGAGAAGCATTAACTCTTTTGAAGTTATACTTGGTCCTTTGAAGGAGATAATCAATACAATTTGAAGTAGAAGTCAACTTTAATGTGAATTGGCTTCCACATAAGGGTGACTACAGAAAGAACCAGAATAATGGACATAGTGCAAATTGGTCTGACCATTATTATTCTGAACTACTGTTCTCAGAAACAGTAAGTAGCAGTGGTCAAAGAATTAATCTGCTTGAATCCAAGACCAACCCTGGACAAGTTATCTAATGTCCCTGAGCCTCAGTGTCTTCATTTCTAAAATGGAAATACTAATATCTACCTGTCAGGCTGTTGTGGGAATCAGATGGGATAAAATTTGTCAAGACCTATTAAGTATTGTGGCATCTGGGTGGCTTGGTCAGTTGAGTGTCTGACTCTTGATTTTGGCTTAAGTCAGGATCTTGGCTCAGGTCAGGATCTCAGGGTCCTGGGATCGAGCCCCAAGTGGGGCTCCATGCTCAGTGGGGAGTCTGCTTGAGGATTCTCTCTCTCCCTCTGCCCCTCCCTCCCCCCATCCCTCTCACACTCTCTCTAAATAAATAAATAATAAATAAAAATCTTTTGTTAAAAAAAAGACCTATTAAGTATAGTGCTTTACTCAATGGCAGCTATAATTTATAATTTGATTATTTGAGTCCCTTGTTCACAGTTTCTCACCTGTTTAAGAGTAAATGTAAATGGCATCAACTGACTACACTAACAGTGAAATAAAACATGAGAATGTCAGTGGACCACAGTGAGAGGTGAGTAGCCAATATGCATATAGGCAGTGATGGCCAGACGTTTCTGGAATAATTTGCCAATTTTTTATTTCTGTATTTTTTAAAAAATGTGGCGAAATCACAGTGAATTTAAAGAACCAAAAATTTAAAAAGGAGATAAAATAAAATATTGAGGAAATAGGAAACCGGCCCTGTGAAGAGAGTTAGAAAACATTGACCTTATTTACCCAAAGAGACTGACAAGTGACTTACTCAAGGTTTTGAAGGATAGTTTTTATGAGAATGTTGACTTTCACTTATGAGAAGATAAAGGGGATGACTATAAGCAGCAGAGAGTAAGGTGGCTGACATAGAGACTGTGCAGGAACGATGTTCCTGCAGCAGAACAGTCTTGAACAGACTTGAGAAATCTTCAAACATACCGTAAACAATCACTATCTTGGATATTTCAGAGTAATTTAATCTAAGGCCTGGGAATGCAAAACTGGACCTGATAACCACTTTCTACTCTAAGATTTGAGTTTATAAACTTAAGACCAGGGCTGCCCAAATTTGGTTCTGACAGACACCAGGATACGGTGCTACTGTTGTGCTAAGGTTGGATCTTCTCAGCCCCCATGGTGGCCCAGAGGGCCTATCACCATGCCCAGCTTCCTTCATTTACTCCAGAGTATGAGACGATCACTTCTTACGTAGGTCATGAGGTGAAAAATACAGGAAATCCTTGACTAGGTTGTGTAATGTACTGAAAAACAGCTGGTATCTACATACAAATATATTATCAATCAACTGAAAACTTTTTGGAGGCTAAATACAACTCCCCAATACACACATGGAAGCCACAACAAAAATGAAAAAAATTAAGGAATTTACAGTCTTCATGATTCAGACTCTAGGAGTTCTTTAGATTTTAGAGGAACTTAGATTAGAGGAATCCAACTGGCACATTACAATGGCTTGGCCAATGTGACAAGGTCTGTAACTTCATTTCAAGTGCTGATGGAGCCCATCCATTTTCAAAATCTGTACCTTGGCAATCCAGAGTGATAGGATTCCAAATTTTCTTGACTGAAGGCCAAAATCACCTCTTGAGTTAAAAGACACAGATCACATTCATCACGTCTTTGACTTTGTGCTTCTTTCTTCTGAATGTCCAAACAGTATGGTTAGGAACTTTATTTTTGAACACAACCGAAGTAGGAAATATTATTCACCTGTTTATTCATTTACCCACTGTTTATTATTTATTCATTCTTTTTTTGAACAAAAATTTAAGAGCAGCACTCATATATTTATAGAATGACTGTTCAAAGTTTTGGATGATCCAATATAAAAGAAAGCTAATTGGGCCTATAAGATATATGTTAAGATAACTATAAGAGTATATAAGAAGAGGCATGAGGATAGATTGAGAAATAGGTATGGATAATTGAAAGGGAGAAATCAGCATGCAGAATATATTTCTGAAGATAGAATGCAGTCTTTCAATCAGTTAGAAGCATTTTAAGACTTTTCATGGAACTTATTGATTTATCATTGGACATTGAATCCATAAAGAGGCCTAAGTGTATGATCTCAACAGAGATTCAATGCTTATAATTCTCTCTCAAAGCCATTACTGCTGAACAACATGGCACAAATTAACATGGATAGAAAAGGCCTTCTTTTTGACAGATGAAATGTCTATTTTAAATGGCATAAAACGGGGCTGGATCCCAAGTGCCCCCCTTTTAATTTTATAACTAAACAAATTGGTTGTTTTTAGATGACCTAGCCACAGCAAGACAAGTACCTCTCATGTGTTGATGACATGCCTTCCTATTTGGTCACAGAAGTGGTTTTGACAAGCAGTTCAAACTATTGGCCAACTTATGTCAGGAAAAGCCGCTAAATATTAATTCTCCTAAGACCAAATGATCCATTTTGGCAGGCACACTTTGACATCTAAATGGATAATATTAACCTGATCTGCTCAACTGATTGCCATATGTAGTGCCTCAGGATCACAATGTGTGATTTACCTGGTTAACCCTTGGTATGCAATTGGTCTCAAAATTAAACATTTTACAGGGGTCATGTTAAGGATCCCCTATGGTCAAGACAGGTCTTTGGCACTTCTTATCCTCAAAACCTTCCAAGATGGGCCATTTCTTTTGGGCTTTATGGTAGAGAAGTCTGGCATTGCCATCAATTTGTGCAGACATTAAAATGTTTGGTGACAATTGACCTTGATCTGTTTGAAAGTACTCAGTTAGCTCACTGTTGTCCAGAGGTAAAATGACTCTCCATTAAGATGAAAATATCAGGCAAGTCCTTTTATCTTCACAGGTAAACAGCATCTTGGCCATCCACACATCAGATCTTTTTTCAATCAGAAATGTGGACTGCCTGTGAACAGGATAGCATTTCCGATTTTGAATCATCTATTATTAATCTTCTGTCAAAAGCCTGGCTGAAACTATTGATACTTAGAAGAGATTATCGAAGGAATCCACCATTCACTCATCTTCAAGATTCTCCAAAATGCCCTGTATTATGCCCTCAGTTTTCATCTAAGCTTATTGTAAAGAAGTAGCTCTATGCAGGCTTCTTTATAAAAAAAAAAAAAGAGAGAGAGATTTAAATTATATTATCTATTTTGTTAGTCAATGGTCCCCAAATAAAGAACCATTGGGTAAATTCCTCTCAAAGCTCAGGTGCAGTAGAAAGTTACTTCTTTTTATGAGATAAAGAATACTCTTGCTGGTCATGTTTTCTTCTTTACCTTGATTGCCGAGTAGCTCGGAGTGAGTTTTTATGTTTTAGTTTCAGTACTTTCCTTTAGTCTGAATTTTCAAATAATCATTTCTTCACTGTTTTTATTTCTTGGCTCGAACCTTTTATTATATTAACGAGCAGGATATTCACTGGCTTTAAAGTGTTTCTCCACAAAATGATCAAAATTACCCTTACTAATGGGGGACAGATGCACTGTGTGTCTCCCGATATGATACCCCAAGAAGGACAGAACTCCAATATTCTTATTGAGAATGCATGGCTTCAATCTAATCATGAGGAAAGATAAGATAAACACAAAATGAGTAATAGTGTATTTTTAAAAGGGGTTGGGAGAGATCTATTCTTCGTAATTATCAATGTCATAAAAAAAAAAAAAGAAAGAAAGAAAGGCTGGGGAAATGTTTCCAGATTAAAGGAAGCTGAAGAGATATGACCAATAAATTCAATACCTACTTCGCATGCTGAAGAAGGAAAAAATGCTATAAGGGATATTATTAAGGAAACTGACAAAATTGGAATGTGAAATGATATCAATTCAATATAAACTTTTGAAGTTGATAATTGTACTATGGTTATATAAGAGAATAGACCTATATCCGTATTAAGAAATATACAATGAAATATTTAGGGATAAAAGGCCATGATGTATGTAACTTATCTTCAAAGAAAGTAAAAACACTAATTTGAAAAGATAGATGCACTATGTTTACTGCAGCATTATTTACAATAGCCAAAATATGGAAGAAACCCAGTGTCCCTCGATAAATGAATAGATAAGGAAGATGTGGTATATACATACAATAGAATATTATTTGGCCATAAAAAAGAATGAGATCTTGCCATTTGTGACAACATGGATGGACCTAGAGGGTATTATGCTAAGCGAAATAAGTCAGGCTGAGAAAGACAGACACTGTACTATTTCACTTATATGTGGAATTTAAACAAACAAAAGTGAACAAAAAAAACCCCAAGACTCTTAAATACAGAGAACAAACAGGTGGTTGCCAGAGGGGAGGTGAATGGGAGGATGGGTGAAAGAGATAAAGGGGATTAAGAAGTATGAACTTCCAGCTATAAATAAGTCATGAAGATGAAAAGTACAGTATAGGGAACATAGTGAATAATATTGCAATAATGTTGTATGGTGACAGATGGTGACTACATTCATCATGGTGAGCACTGAGTAATGCATAGGATTGTCGAATCAGTATGTTATGCTACTGAAACTAATATAACGTTTTATGTTAATTATACTTCAAAAATAAAAAAATGATAAAAGAGTAAGATATTAATAATAGGTAAACCTGGCTAAAGTGTACTATTTTTATTTTTTATTTAGTTTGTAAATCTGAAGTTATTTTATTATAAAGAGTAAAAAACAGTTGAAATTGTTATTTTAAATGTTTATAATTAAGGGTGTTGTTAGGGTGAAATCCAACAAATATGATCCAGGAACTCTGCTATCTTAGTAAATATCTCTTGAAAGATAATGAGAAATTTTGAGATAAGTTTTTTGGAAACTGAGACTTCAGTATTTACTCTTAAAGCGAGAGTACCTCTGGGCAAAAAAGACCCATGTGAAGAAAAATCACATAAAGAATGCTAGGAATCAGCAAATCCCACATTTTCATTTCATTAAATTAAAATTTAAGTTTTATTTTATAGAATTGTCTCTCTCCACCACCTCTCTCAGATATGAACAAAACACATGGAAGGGAAATTGCATCTTTTGAAGTATTTATTAAGCAAAATGTGATGATAAAAATGTGTCTACCAGAACATTAATCTCGTCCTTCATGATTAACTATTGCGCTTTTCTTTCATCAGGCTCTGACCTTTAAGGTGTTCCTGTTGTGTGTGTTTTTAATGCCTAACTTTTCTGGAAAATGTACAGAGGTCATAATGAGGCATAATTATATACAATGTATAATTTTCTTTGGCCTTTTTCAAGTGCTAATTTAGCTATCATTTCTTCCTATAGAATTTTTATAAGAATTTTTTTTAAAGTGAAAGTATTTTCTTCAGTTTGGGCATGAATTATATGTTTAATAAGTAATAAAGACAGGAAATTTAGCAAAGAGTGTGTGAATGTTAGGTGAACTCTATAAAATAACTCCTTATTTATCTAGATGGAAAACGAGTTTCTGAAACAGGTTTTTTCCCTCCACACTCTGCTCTTACGAAGAGGAAGCCAAGAATAACTAGCCTAGCTCTCTTCCTCCTCAGTTTCCTTATTATAAAATGGGTATCACCAATTAGCACTGGCCTGGTACATAGTAAGCACTTGGGTGATAAGGAGTTATTTTATTATGATTTAGATTGATTTAAAAAATAATATCCAGAGTATGCTTACTGACCTAGCCAGATTTCCTATAACTTATTCACTTCTATAACAAGCAGTAATTGGTAATCGCTATGGTGATGCCAAATCATCAAAGATTAAATTTTGTTTAAAAATGTTTGAGTTGGGGGTACCTGGGTGGCTCAGTCATTAAGCATCTGCCTTCAGCTCCGGTCATGATCCCAGGGTCCTGGGGTCAAGCCCTGTGTCAGGCTCCCTGCTCCGAGGGAAGCCTGCTTCTCCCTCTCCCACTCTTCCTGCTTGTGTTCCCTCTCTCTCTGTCTCTCTCTCTGTCAAATAAATAAAATCTTTAAAAAAAAATGTCTGAGTTGCCAGTAAGTCACAGGTGACTTAAATAAGCAAACCCTTCAGTTAACAAGAATATTCTGGTTTACAATCATTCCAAATCAATCAGAATCTGTTTTTTCTTTTTAAAAAATATACCTATTGAAAATTATTTCATTCCTATTGAAAATGCCTCTTAGTCTTTAAATAATTAGTAATTTTACTTTCTAAAAAAATGTTTCTACATACAGCCTGCAAGGAAAGACATTACTGGCGAGATAGTGATCCTGAACTTAGAAAGTTCTAGGAGTATTTAGGAGAGAGCCAAAATGGGTGTACATGTAAAAAAAGAACTCTTTCCTGAAAAGTTAAGGAGCTTTCATTTTATAAAACCTTGCCATAAGCATCATTAGTCATTTGAGATCAGCAAGGATAAGAGAACCTATATGAAGACTGATTTGATTTTCACACCACTTTAATAAGATAAATTTTCAGCAGCTTGGATTTCTATATAAAAAGACACTTTAAAATAAATGAAACATATTTGCAAGCAAGCAAACACACACACAGAGGGAATTACTTGTTTTGAATTGCTGACAGTGTAAGTAACTTGATCAACTAATAGAACAAGACTAATTCTATAAACCTTAGAGTATTTTTTAAAACCAGTGGTTAGGGAATATTGGGATTTAGAGAGGATCTTTTGTGTTTTTATGTTCCTAATACCTTCCGTCATTTTAGTCCTTGAATAAATTTCGCTGAATAGTGTTTGTTTTATGCCTGTAATGGTGCATTTGTTTACAGGGAGTTAGGATGGGTTTTTAAGGGCAGGTTAAGTGTAAGGACAAAGAAATATTTTAATAATTTTAGCGTTTCTTATTAAATCATGTGTTTATTAATTTTTATTAAATTGACAAAATCTATTATTGTTTGTCTTGATGGTGTGGAAGAAACACCAAATTATACATGGGTAATCTTTTTTCAAATTTCCACATAAAATGAATGTAGAAGGGAGAGAGAGTAATGTCACAGTCTAATAAAGTTGACGAACACGGCGGCTTCCATGGTAGAGACACAAAAGGTTTTGTGTACATCTGGGAGACATTGATGTTCCATATCTGATGCTTCCGTACTTAACCAGGGGTGAAGTTACCTGGGCTAACTCCATAGAATTGGCCATTTCTCCAATGTAAATGTGAGGCCAAATTTTGTTGCATTTTACATTTGCTTCCCTTAAATTCAGTTTTTTAAAGAACAGACTCACCAGAAAGCTTCAGTTCTTCATCATTGTGGAGCATCCAGGGCTGTACATCCATGCACAGGGGTGTCGATTCTCTTTTCTTTGGAAGTCCTTTCCCAGGTTTTGGGGCACTTCTTTTCAACCAAGAGAGCACAGGCCTCAGTGACTCTTAAATATGATGTCATAAGGGATTTATAACCAATAATAAGGTACCAATATTTAAAAATAATTTTTAGGGTGTCTGGGTGGCTTAGTCCATTAAGCATCTGCCTTTGACTCAGGTCATGATCCCAGGGTCCTGGGTTTCAGCCCCACATCAGGCTCCCTGCTAATCAGCCTGCTTCTCCCTCTCCCAGCTTATGCTCACGTACTCTCTCTCTCTCTCAAATAAATAAAATAAAAATGTTTAAAAAAATAAATTTTTAAAGTACAAATTAGGTTTGCTCCAAAGTTATGTAGAGAGTAATGTCACTCCATTCAGCTGCATTATGATCCCTTTTATGAGTGGGAAAGAAGTGTTGGGGGCGGAGGGGGAGAGGAGTCTTTCCTCACTGGAAATTATGAATCCTTGGTAAAGGCCTGGAAGGGTCTCACACATGTGAGTATCTTCCAACTTGTGTGTGTTACAAAACAATAGAGAAGGAGAAAAGTTGCTTTATGTAGGCCCTGTTTTACTTTAAAACACAAGGAAAAATAATCTTTGCATATTTTCTGCTTTGGTGAGGGCCCATCAATCAAGGAACAGAACAGTCTCAAGGCATTGGCCAAAATGCCTTTGCTACAAGAAACCATAATAATTTGGGCCTGAATGGGTGCCTGGGTGGCTCAGTCAGTTAAGTGGCTGCCTTCGGCTCAGGTCATGATCCCAGGGTCCTGGGATCGAGCCCCGCATCCGGCTCCCTGCTCAGCGGGAAGCCTGCTTCTCCCTCTGCCACTTCCCCTGCTTGTGTTCCCACTCTCACTGTGTCTCTCCTGTCAAGTAAATAAAATCTTTAAAATAACAATAATAATGTGGGCCTGACTTGCACACATCTTTGTGTTATTTTACTCTGAAAATGCAACTACATAGCAAGTCTCATGCTTAGGGGCCATTGCTATATGAAAGGTATGTGGTTGCTTTTTAAGGAAGAGGGAGTGGCTAAAAAAACTTCCTTGAGTGTCCCCTCCATAAGCATGTGGCAAGCATGTGGCAGTGGGAGGTGGTAGTGCTCTTGATGGTGAATTAAGGGAAAAAAGTACTAAGGATGATTACCTTTTGAACATCTTCCATTCAATAAGAATGCCCACCTGTGGCCACAGCAAGGTCTGTAGTGAATACTTATTTCCTTGACAAATTCAGATTGTTAATTATGACCAGCATGTGGGAAATGAAAGTGTATCTTACACAATCAATGACCATGGTTTTTACCTTTGTTTGGGATGAAAAATAAATTTGAAAAAAAATCGGACTCTTTGAAATGGCCCGGATTTAAAAATGCTTTAGAAAAACATTTAGAGAAAGGATTCCAGTTTATCAGTGAATTGAAGTGAGTTTAGGTTATGTCAATTTTCCTGATGGTTCTGATTGAACTAATGACTTAGTCTGTAATTGACTAACCCTCTAAATCAATCAAAGCCAGGCTGTAATAAGTGAACTAAATTTAAGTCCTTAAACTGAGGGTGGACGTGGAAAAATCTTTAAGTGTATGAAACAAGGCATACTTTATTTTACTAAAGGTAATATGAAACTAAAATTGAGAACTCAACAAAATCTAGAAAGCAAACAATAACGATGGCAGGTGCTAATATGTTACATTGATTTTGCAAATGGGAGTCCATCAACCTCTAACAAAATGGTGTCAGAATTTAGAACACTGTAGACCAGAAATAGGAAAGCTTTTTCCGTAATGGACCAAAAATATTTTTGTAAATATTTTAGGCTTTGTATGCCACATGGTCCCTGCCTCAACTACTTAACTCTGCAGTTACAGTGCAAAAGCAGCCATAGACAATATGTAAACAAATGTGTGTGGCTATGTTCCAATAAAACTTTATTCATGGACACCAAAATTTGAATTTCAAATAATTTTCACATGTCATGAAATACTCTTGTTTTTTTTTCAACCATTTAAAAATGCAAAAACCATTCTTAGCTCATAGGCCAAACAAGAAAAGGCAGTGTGCCAGATTTAGTCCAAACTGTAGTTTGTTGACACCTGCCTTCAACTACTAAAGCATGCGCTATAAGAATAACTTGTGAACTTCAAGACACATCGAGAATGTCAGTGATTCATTCATTCTTCATTAAAGAGTAGCTATTGAACACATCACCTATGCACTATACTTGACAAAAATGTTCACCCTGAGTTGAATAATGAAAACAACAACTAGACACATCCAGATTGTGGGTCATTCTATAAAACTGGCCTGGACTTTCCAGAAATGTCAGTTATGAAAGACCAAAGAAAGAAAGAATAAGAGCATAGGGAAACTGTTCAAAATGAAAAAGACACAAAAACTAAAAGCAATGCATGATTTTTGTTTGGATCTGGAATTAAAACAAAAACAACTGCAAATGGACATTATTAGGGCATTTGGAGAAATCTGAATATAGATTTGATATAGATTACCAGATATTCTATCAATGTTACATTCTTTGGGTGTATTGTAGACTTGTAGAATAATACTTTTGTTCTCAGATGATGTAGGCTGAAATTTAGATGAAGTCTTAGGATCTGAAATTTAATTTGAAATGGTTCAACACAAAGGTGTGTGTGTGTGTGTGTGTGTGTGTGTAGAGAGAGCGAGATGAAACTAATGGGGTAAAATATTAACAATATACAAATCTGAGTGATGAGTATGCAAATGTACTATTCATTCAGCTTTTATATAGGTCTGAAATTATTCAAAATAAAAATTGAAAAAATGTATAGAAAAAAGTTATAAATTTAGTTGTTTCAAGTAAAAAAATTTGAAATATAAGAATTATACGATGCTTGAAAAATCAGGTGTTCATCAAAATTCTAAAATAATACTAAACTCTTTTGGAGATTAAAATAATTTGACTCATAAGAAATAGCTGGATTATTTCAGTGTGTTTTGATAGTTACATCTAATTTGTTCCCAGGAATTTTAGCGTGGGTAAAACCTAAGCTGGATGACCCAAACACAACAAAATCATCAAACTCAGATTCTCAAAAGCCCTGAATTTAGATTGTTGTTGTGTAAGATGTGTATTTATTCAGTGACCAGAAATCTGAAAACTTTTTCTGTAATTAAAATTTTCAGATACAAAAAACATTTCACTTCTAGTAGTCAGACCCAGATAATTCTGCATACTATTTATGCTCGTTACATTTTTGAAAATGTAGAGAAACTAGATGGAAAACAAATGGGTCATCATTTAATTTGGAGAGATCACTCTATTCAAGGACATGAAAGGCACTTTCACAAGAAAAACTGTAAACCCTTTGTAGGCAGAGACTATGTTCTAGTTGCCTTTGTATCTCTAATGCCAAACACAGTGCCTCACACAAGTAGCCACTCAATGAATGTTTGTTGAATGACTGAATTAATGAATAAATAAATGAAGAGGGGACCCTGCTATATATGGAAACAGGTTAGGTTTGGATGTGATATAAGGAAAAGATTCAAGATGACTCCGGCACTAGACTGGGCCACTAAAGGACATGATGGATTATTTATTTATTTATTTATTGAAATTTACAATAATAGAATAAACATATATCTTGAATATATTTTTAGAGAAAACCACTTAAATATTCAGATATTTTTCTACATGTATGATGGTAAGGACAGTTCCTCAATTTCAAGGATTCTGTCTGCTAACATTCACTCAGGTTGAAATGGATCTGAAAATCATGACAAGTGAAGGGCAGTTCAGGGAATGAAGAACAGAAATCACAGCAGCTGGGAGAAGACAAGTGACTGGCCTCAGTTATCTTCAAGTATGCCATGAGAAAGAAGGGGTAAAAATACTCTGAGCAGCTCATCAGGACAGAACCAGAACTGGGAGCAAAATTAAAGGCAGAGGGAAGGGAGCACTATGGCACTATGCAGTTTTCAGCAACCGAAGAAAGAACCTTCTAACAAAGACACACACCCAACCATGGGACAGCTTGCCTTAACAAATAATGAATCACTCAGTGGAAGGTGTAGGCAGAGTTGGTGTGACCATTTTCAAGGATGACTAGGGAGGTAGTGCCCACACATCAGCAAGAGATTGAAGCTATCCCATCCCTTCCAACCAGAAAAAGTACAGTTCAATATAAGTCATTTTACAAATTTGGTGTTAATATTAAGTAGGTAATTAAACAAATATGTGTAATACCTCAAGGTCTTCAGTGAGCATATAACACGTAAATGGAACATCATGGTCAGTTTGTTCCAGTAGATGTAGACCTTGGCATTACCCAAGGAAAACTGAGGTTGTCTCAATATGTAAAATAATACCATACCTTAACAGAGATCCCAAATGCTCTTAGGTGTTTCAAAGACTCTAGGATTTGTTCTTTCTCTACATCTCGGGCCACTATCCCTGTGTCCTCTCTTATTTCAAGCCCAGCTAATTTCCTACAGCTGCCTCCTAATGAGCCATTTATCTCTAATCTCTTCCCCCTGTAATCATCTTGACCATCACTCCTAGATGTCTGCCTAGAACTTTTGAACTATTACTACCTATTCAAAAGCCTAGAATGATTAATCAATTTAGAAATATGTACGGAAAAGATTAGAAGACACATAACAATACAAATAGTTATTAGAATGGTAAAATTATAGGCTAGTATTTTTTTAAACGTTCTTGGTGTTGTACAAATGTTCTAACGATAAATAAAATCAGGTGCAAAAGAAAGACTTTCCTTACTACCTACCGTATTACATACAAAAGCTCCAACTTAACTTTTTTAAAGACTCTTCATTCAATCTCCCAGTTTACCTTCGCCCACTATCCCTGCAATAAAACTTCACTCATTTTCTATAGTCTAACTTGCTGTTCCCTTCTAGCCCTCCTGTTCTGCCTTATCCCTCTTTGCTACTTCTGTCTTTGCCTCTTTTACCACTTTGCTCTCTTCCTTGCCTGCAGGACACTATCTCATTTGTGTGTTCACCACATCCATGTTGTAGGTAAGCCTCCTGAGGGCAGAGCCTTTGTCCATCTATGCATCCCCCACATCTAGAATAGTCCTTGCAGATAAAATGTGTTAGTTAACTATCAGGTGAATGAATGATTGCATTACCTATTTTCCTAGTTGTTTATGTTTTAGTGTATGTCTCTCAAAATGAAAAGGTACGTGGCACCCATACTGCCTAATTCAATACTTAAATTCAGTAAATTTTTATTGAATACCTACTGTGTATCAGGCACTTTAGTAGGTGTTAGGATATAAATTAAAAACTGCATTTAAGAAGAGCAATAAAGACCAGATGGACTATTTCTCAGCTAATTTCTTTTAACACAAAATAAATACACCTGAAATCTACAGTCTAAGTCAAAATAGTCAAATTTTCTAGACTTTACTATCATCTTTCTAGCAAACCCATTCAAAAGAATTACATAAAATAAATATGAGACTGACTAGGTAGCCTGAAGTCCAATATTAAACCATTAATGAGAAGTAGAAATAAAAAATCTAGGATAGATTCTTATTGGCTTAGGGGAACTGGCATTTAATCATTTGTGTTCCAAGATCTTTATAGTGATCAGAAAGATTTTGAAAATTGTGAACGCTTCATGTGTAGTTTAAGTAATTTTAAGCTTCTTATGCAATATCGGTATTTTGGAAGCTACTACGTGTTATAGTTTTTCCAGAATCAGATGTAATAATTTGGTAAAGAACACAGGTAGAAGAGATCACTGATTTTCCTTTTCCCCCAATAAACTATGTTTATTATGCCAATTTTAATTACCATGCAATCTAATGGTTTAAGGCTTATATTTTCCACATCACTAGACATCATAAACATGAAAGCATTTTATACTGTCATTATACATCAATGTTTGTACTTGGTTATACATATATACAGAAATTATTCACACATCTTAACCTTGCTATTTCCTCCTTTCAAACCAACATAATTTTACCGTGAAAGCAGCTTTTTAATAAATGGTATAAGAAATACAGCAAGGCACACATTTTTAAAAAACTTTTTTCTCATTACCACCTCAAGAAGCATAAAAAACAAAAATGTTGTACATAATTTAACAGTAGAATGTCACCAGTTTATAATATACAACACCATATAGTTGTTTCTTGAAGTGCTGCATAGATAATTATTTTTAAAATAAAATAAATAAAATGGCGCTTTTAAAAGTTGCTTAATTTTGAAAGAAGGACCAGTGTTTCTTCTGTATGCTGCAATCAGATCAAATGTTGGCCTTTTAGGTAAACCTCTTTCGATAAACATAGGCATCATACCATAAAAAAAAAAAATCCAGATTGAAACATGAAATTGGTCAAGTACCGGCAGGGGGTCATTCCAGACAGGGGAATGTAATGGACCATCGATTTGGCGGACTGCAGAACTTTAAAGAGTAGATGGGGAGGGAGGAGGCAAACGGAAAAGTCTCGCTGGAGAGGCGGGGTTGGTAGAGGTAGCTTGGGATAGGAATCCGTGGGAAAACGAGCAGCTTGGCCGAACTTCAAAGACGATCACCTAAAGAAAACCAGTGCACAATCCAGATCACAAGGCTCATGTGGACAAATCGCATTCGGAGGGAAGATTCATCTTGGGAGAGGTCAATGCAACAAATGGCAGTGACGTGATGAAACCACAGACTAGCCCAGGGTGGGACTAGGAGGCCACCCCTGAGTTACAGCCAGGCTTATCTACAAGACACAAAAAAGAGATAGGAAACGGTATCAGAAATGTCTGTTTCATTTGTAGAACTGAGCCCTTTGAGGAAGCCTACCATTTTGGAACTACCTGCTGATATTCTGAAATAAAAGGATACATAAACATAATGATTTTAATAGCCCAAGGTTCACATTACTGACAAAAATGTTTCAGAATCAATTGAAAAATACATTTTTTTTAAAAAAAGACATGGTTTTAAAGAAAACAAAAAAAATCATCAAGTTTGACCTTTTCTCTGGATATCATCTACTCTTTTGCTTGTGAACTCAGTTTTGAACACTCAGGATAGCTTCAAATCACTATGAAAATGTGAAGCTGCTGGTGCCAAGCAACACAGCCGGGGATCCGCAGTGATTCACAGCCTGGGAACCTGAACCCTCAGGTGGTTTTAACCTTTCCCTCAGGGACTGTGTGTGTGTCAGTGGAACTGAACAATTCCACTATTATATAGTGGTGAAATATTCATAGCTTTGTTATCATTCCAAATGTTTCAGCCCCTTGCCGGTAAAAGGATATAACCTGGGCTTCTAGCTTGAATATGAATGCATTTCATTTAAGGCATAGACGCCCTGTGCAAATAAGAATGACTCAATTATTTCTGTACATCTTGATGGCTCAGATGCAAATTTGTTCCAAACTCAGTCAGTTCTGCCTATTTCTAAGGGGTTGAAAACAACAAGTTGGATGTGAAGAACAGCTAAATTCCAGCGACAGGCAGTACAGGATGCAGTTACTTTAGGTCTTCTGACCAGCTCTCAAATAAAGCAGGCGTTTGCTTGTCTGGGTTTAAACCCGAGTTCTGATGTCTGATGTCAAGTTGCTTTATTGTCTTTCTAGAACTAAATAATCTCATTCTCCATCTTTCTCTTTCTCTATAATCTTGTAACCTGTTTACAAGCCAGAAAAACTTCAGCAAATGTGGTTTGGCTGAAGTCATAGGAAGTTGGGGAGAGAAGGCAGGTTCTCAAGAACACGGAGAGATAGAAGAGATGGGACAAAATTTGGTACGCTCAAATACTGCAGTAACTCAAAAACGAGCATGGTGCATTGTTCAAATGCTGAGGACTTGACTCACTTGAAACATGGACACTGAGTAAGGAATCCTTAGATGAGGCAAAGCTGGTCTTACTAAATGCCAGTATTTAAATTCTCTCTGGCTAATCAATTATTTCAACTTGGCCCACTTGGAAAGGGGCAGGCAAAATTGATTGAAGCACAGATCTGGGGTGTGTGTGTGTGTGTGTGTGTGTGTGTGTGTGTGTGTGTGTGCGTGCACGATGGGTGATGACCAATAAAATCTTTGTTATTTAGCATGGCAGAGCTAGTTATTTAGAACTGCTGGATAATTAAAAAACATTTCACATCCACCAGAACCTTGACTTACTAAAGTGATTTTAAAGGTAAATGTGATAAGATTACACTTGCATTGTTTAGCGAAAATTTAATACACTATCACCAAGAGTAGTTTCTTAAACCTGCTTGGCCAGCTTTGGATCATATTAAACATTTTGTGTCAATCCAACTAAAACAGAATAAGAATTTATGTTGTATACATGAGAAATGTTTGCTCTTAAAGTTTTCTCAGTTTGTAATGATTGAGTAGGAGCAATTTTACTGTGTATGCGTATACTTGAGCATGCAAAAAATACAAGTAATTGCTGAAAATCTAAAATCTATGAGCTACCAACAATCACATTTGCAGACCAATATAACAGGAAAAGCAATGGAGCTTAAAAGTTCTGAAGGAAACATATGCATCCTAATACAGCCCCTCCAACACACACACACACACACACACACATACCCCATACACAGTAAAACAAAACTGAAAACCAGAGTAAACCAAAAAGGAAAAAAAAAAAAAGTACACACTGGCTGCATGTGATGAGTTAAATTTTTATACCATAGGATTTATCCAGCCTGAAGTTTACGGTTAAATCATTCACCAAAGATCAGAGGCTTATGATGAGGATTATGAAGAAATAACTGTCAGAATACAGCAAAAAGATTAGTGCAAAGTACATCTCTTAGGCAGGTCCTAGGAGGCACTCCAGACATACATTATGTGCTTCCTCCAAATTAAGCAGAAATATCCGGATCTATCCAGTTACCTTTCCTTTGATGTGATTTGCTATAACTGACCTCTCTATTTTGGTAGAAACATGGCACATAAATGAAAATAGTGAAAAGCACAGCAGTGTGCCTAGAAATCCATGCAAATGCATCCTGCGTCAGACCATGTTTAAAACTTCAACAGTTTCAGTGGGTTTTTAATTAGAACAGTAAATGAAAAACCTCAAAACTTTTTTGAAAAAAATTCTTGGTGTGGTTGCAGACTGTATACAGCTGGTGTTCTAAGTTGTAGCTCTTCCAGATGACATAACTTCATTATCTGAGAACTTATTTCTGGAAAAAAAAAAAAAGCCCAGCAAACTGAATGCAGTGTATTGTATTATTCTGAAAGAGCACCCCAACTGACAGTTTTGAGATCGCTTTAAAAAGTAGAGCTTTTGGGTGCCTGGGTGGCTCAGTCAGTTAAGTGTTTGCATTCGGCTCAGGTCATGATCCGAGGGTCCTGGGATCGAGTCCTGCATCGGGACTCGAGAAGTCTCTGCTTCTCCCTCTGCCTCTGCCTCTCTCTCTCTCCCTCTCTCTCTGTCTTTCATGAATAAATAAAATCTTTAAAAAAAATAAAAAGTAGAGGCTTTTTTCCCCTCTTTTGAATCTTGTAGGAAGAACAACGACAACAGTTAAGCTTTTAGAGACACAAAGTCTCGTATTTACCAAATAACTTTACTATGTATTCCTGATATTTAACACCAAAGGCATGTCAACGTTTTGAGATTAAATAACTTATCCTGGTTGGTAGTATTTTAACAAAACGTAAATATCTATGCCCAGGTACCCAATGCTAATGGCAGGTGAAAAATTTAGGCATCCAGATATTTGGTGTGCATGATATGGAAAAAACTGAATAGGACCAGTGAATACGGCTATTTAAATGGCCCTTGGCTGATCACAAGTCACTTGGGGGCGATGTGAGTTCTGCGGAAGTAAAATCTGGCTGCATCTCCCATTGCCTGAGGTAGGGCCAGGAACCACCTATCGGGGGCTCAACAAAATATCGCTGACTGGCAGCTGGGCTAGCGGATAGTTTTGCATTGTCGTGCCTGTGAAATGTGAGTGCTGCACCGATCCAACAGCACAGCACCTTGACTTGCCCAAGTCCAAAGATGGAGCTGCTTATCGTTTACATTTTGATTCTCTAGCTATGTCATGGACAGAAGAAACTCCCACAGTATCTAAAAGGGAAGGGTGCGGGACCCAGGGGCCTCATCCGTGCCAGCGCTTCTGGAGCTCCGGATCTCAGCATGACCGGTGACTTGAGGGTCCCAGTCACACAATATCATGCTCCGAGTGGTGTTGCTTTCAAGTCTTTATCCCCTTGTGGAAAACAGAAATCAGCCAGCCTCCACGAGCCCTTCTGCGGAGCTTGGATGAGCCAGCAGTACAATCGGTACTAATAGAACTTGTCTAGGAGCAGCTTATGGAATTGCAGTTCCTCTCCCTTAATGGTCAGCTTTACTGCATACTGATGGAGAATGTGATTATAGGTTGGACATATTTCACAGAAAATACATTTCTCTCTCTCCTACTTTTGTTCTCGCTTGTGGCCAATTGTAAATTGAGTCTGAAACATAGAAAATTAGTTGAGCTATATTAGTAAGTATGATGTCTTTCTTCAATTTTGCATACTGAGTTTATTTTTAGGGTATATATATGGTATATATCTCCCCCCTCCCCATTTCTAGCAGCTCTACACAGAATCACACATTTTAATGAGCTTAGGGCACAGGTGTTGCAGGAAAAAAAATAATGATGTTTGCCATTCATCTTTCAAATTAAATAATGTGTTTTTAAATAGTAACTTTTTTCATAATACATTATGGGAACAACATTTATCTGTCACATTTTAAAAGATGTATTTGTAATAAATGTAAATTACTTTTAGAAAATCAGTAATTAGGCTCATCAAAAAATAAACAATCTGCCACAAAAAAGAT
Source organism: Eumetopias jubatus (assembly GCF_037043125.1). Lineage (NCBI taxonomy): Eukaryota > Metazoa > Chordata > Mammalia > Carnivora > Otariidae > Eumetopias > Eumetopias jubatus. The sequence continues at coordinate 63,436,399 of NW_028274813.1, forward strand.
AATCTTTAGCATAGTTAAGTATAATAACTGTTATTTGAATAAGTTAACAAATTAGGGTAGATTGCTTCTGTAATTCATTTCCTATAGCACGAGTTTAGGTTACAGCATTAAGCTTTTGGAGTGGGGGGTGGAGATGGCATTCGGCACCTCACACTTGGGTGAAATACAACTCTCACATTCAAAAGCTCAAATTTTCTTCTTTAGACCTGATTGAGAAAGTATATTCATCACTGGGGCTTAGAAACGGAATATAACAGAATTTTTGTGTCACTTTTTGAGCTATATCATCATCTCAGAATTATCAATCAATAGCTGTCTCATTAAATATGAAGAGTGGAATGACTTCCTTAAAAATTTTGATGGAAATCAGCCTGTCACCTTCAGGCAAAATTCAAAAATTCTGTTTTTATCAAAATGCCATTAACTTGTCATGTATTCTCTCTGCATTTGCTTTCTGGGCCTCTTCTCGGTCTGTGTGTGGATAAGTAAGAGCCTCTTCTTCAACATCAACTTTCCCCTCCTGTTTGAATCCTCAGCCTTGGCCATGATTAGGAGCTGTGACAGCACAGCCTTCCACTGGGGAAGCAAATGTGATGATAGTTACATTAGACAGAAGCATAAAAGGAAGGCCCAGATCAGGAGATGCAGCTTTAACCTAATCACTGTTCATTTCCAGGCACTGGAGGGAGCGGGCATCTCTGTGTGCAGGAAACTGAAGTGGGGAGCATTGTCACTGTGTGTGCATTTTGATCAGAGGGTATAATTGCAATTGGGAGAACCTTTTTTCCTCCCTCACTGGAAGAATGTGAGGTCCTAAATTATTCGGCTACTTCCTCAAATTTTGTATCCTTCTTGCCAGAATGATGTAATAAGGATACTGTCACTAAAAATGTCGCTTGTGCTGGTCTCTCTCCCTTTTGCCTCACAGTTACTTACGTTGTTGGGAATGTTTCTTCCACCTAAATGTCTTATTCAGATAAATGTCTGCCGTGACCATTCTGACTAGTCTTCTCTCCTATCATGGCACTGTTGACTCAAACTCATCGTTGAAGTACATATGGATATATATGAAATGTATGTTAAAAATATATTAAGAATATATATTAAAACCCGAGGAACATAAATACCTTTCAATGAGATGATTTTCATGCGTGGAGAGGGTTGCATTCTACCTATGCATATTTTTATGTTGTTCTTCATGAAGATTTAGAAGATTTTCTTCACAGGTTAAAGTTTTGGGGTTGGGAAGCAATGCAGCCTTGTCTTTTGGCTGCTTTGCCTTCGAGGAGAGTTCTGGAACTCCAGATTTGGCTGAAGCAGTGTTACGTTCTTCTGGCATTCCTGATTCACCTGTGTTTTCACTGCCCAGCCTTGAAGTGGTTAGCTCTGAGCTTTCCCCACAGATCGCAGCTTGGGGTAAACTATCCGCTTCCTTTCCGACATCAGATTCTTCCTGATGGGGAGGACTTGCAAGAGCCACTATGTCTGCCTCCTCAGCTAGGAGAGAAGTATCACTGGACTTAGGGGAGCCTGCTGCTGCTTGTTGGGGCACAGCAGCCTCGCCGGAAACAGAAGGTTCATTTGGAGGAGGGCCAGAGAGGCAGGGCTCGTCTCCCTCTGGGTCATCCTCAACACAGGCCTCAAAGAAGCATTCAGGGTCCTCCTTGTCTTCTAAGCCAGAGTCGGTAATGTCTGGTGGCAATGGAGTGTTGCTCTTTTCTTCCACGTAACTGGTGACCTCGCCACAATCACTGTCATGAGAGGAGAGAGATAAGTAGGAATAAAAGTCCCCTTTTCTCAGCTGGATGGGCCGGTGAGAATGTTCCAACACCTTCTCCTTGATCTGACTTAACGAGGCAGGAGCGGCTGCCTCATTTTCAGGTTGAGACTTACTTTTTAGGGCCGTTGAAGCCATGTCGATGATTTCCTTAACAAAGTCGTGTACGGAACAATCCTCAGCATCTTTTTGATGGAAAACATCTGGCTCACAGTCACAACAGGAAATGTTATCACTGACAGCAACATTCTCCTCTGTTTCATTTTGTTCAAGTGCTAGGCAGCAATGAGCGGATTTTCCAGCCATGCTTGGTGCATCATTAGATGAAGACTTCAGTACATCAGAATCCTGTCTGTTGATAACTCTGGTTTCTGAAGGCAGCTCTGGGCAAGACTTCTCAGTGGGAGTAGAAGCAGTTGTTGGATTTTCAAAATGGTGGTGGCCTTGACATTTCTTTGGACGATGTCTAACAGTCTGGGGAACAAATTCATTTCCAGCAATATTTGCATCATCTGAGCTATCCATAAATACTTTACACTTACAATGCTCACTGTCTGAATTCTTCTTCCCCGTTGTACCAAGATTTTCTGATTCCTTCAAAATCCCATTCTGTTTGTCTTTCTGCCTTTCTGGAGTGCTTTCAATATTGCCATTTTCCATGTCAGCTACATATGGGTCTTTATTAACTTTGAAAATATTTTTCTTATTTTCACCCTTTGTCCCTAACTCATGGGTGTGGGATAAACTCTTACCATTTCCATTACTTTCAGAGAGACATTTTATGGAGCTGTTTAGTAGAGCCTCAATGTTCAGGGTATCAGAGGGATTGGTCATCTCACTACTACTTACATCCTTACTGCCCTTTATTTCATCACTGAGATTGCACCTTCTCTTATCTTTTGTCAAGGAAAACTTTGGTCTGATCCACGTCTGCAGTTCATTCTTTATATAGTCCAGCCCTGACATCAAGTTGCATTCTTCATAAATTTCATCATCTGTTGCAATACTGGAGTCGTCATCCTCATCTTTGATGCATAGCTCTTCTTCTGTCAAGGTGAGGGTAGAGCTAGAAAGGAGGTCACTGTCATCTTCATCATCAGTGCAAGCAGAGGTGCAAGAGACATTAACAATCATGCTGACATTGACGTCGCTTTCATCAGCCACCGACCGAGTCAGGCGCTTCCTGAATGATGCATTTGATTCCGGGATCTTGCTCTTGTGTAATACAATATCCTCTGAGCAAAGAGAGAGCTCATCACTGCTGCTAAGTTCTGTAAGAGACGCTGGCGAGTCTTCATTGATAGAAGATGCTAAGTCCAGTGATAGCTGGCCAGTAAAGGACATCTTTTGGGAACTGCTTTGGAGAGTCATATCAGAAACACTCCGCTTTATCTTTTGCTCTGAAGGGCTCTGGATATTCTCCAAACGATTCAGGAGATCTAGTGTCCTTTTACTCAGTTCACCAACTGAGCCACTGCTCACGCTTATGTCCCCAGAGCTGTGACAGCTAAAAAGATCCTCATTGCTTTTATAGGATGTCAACCAACTTTCTAAGGAAGTGCTTCGCTGGAGGCTGTCACCACCATTTTTAAGGATGCCCAATCCAAATAAATCACCCCCTGGAGAAAGGGACTCGATAGATGAACTGTGGGATAACAGGGAGAGCTGTCTGCCATTCTGCATGCCAGTGAATGTCTTCTCTACATCACTACTTCTTTGTGAAGTTCGATCCATTTCATGGGACGTACTTGCCAAAAGCCTTTCATGGGGAAGTGCATCTGGTTGTAACTCTGTAGCCTGATGTTTAGATTTGCAGGACTTTTTATCAAAATAAAAACCATGAAGCAGGGGATCCTCCACATGTGCTTTTTCACTTTGTGACTGTTTCATTATCATTGGTAATTTGAGTTTTGAGCCTTGGAGGTAAGAGTAATCATAAAATGTAAACACATCATGTTTTCCTTGTAATTCTTCTCCCAAACGATCAGGGGTATATTTGGTAACACTGTTTAAATCTCCAACTTTTCCATTTACACAACCCACTGGTGAAATGGATGACTGAGAGCTATTTGGAAGCTTAATGTGTTCCTCCTCATCTTTAAATTTTTGCTTTAACACGTTAGCAGCATCTCCCATTTGTGGGTCCAGATGTTCAGTTTCAGGGTTACTTGGGGACCCATCTACTGCATTTAGCAAGCACATTTCAGAGTTGGTAGTGGTTTCAGTGTCTCCTTCACTCACGATTCCACTCTCACTGCCTGAATTCTGGCTCATGTCGCCTCCATGGCACGGGCAAGGCTTTACCAAATTGGAACCTCCTACGAGGTCCGGCAAAGATTTGGTGGATGAAAACGAAGAGTCTTTACTGAGACTCTTCGTTAAAACACTAGGCTGTGTCACGCTGGTGAACTTTGGATTGTTCTTCAGAAATGGCATGTGGTTGTCCTCATAGAGTTCAACATTGTGGAGGCTGTACACTTGGTAAATGTGTGGACTGGAGGGGGCAGTGATACTCGAGGCATACTGAGATCCCCCATGGTCACCTGCCTCTTCTTCATAACCGGGGTCCTCGCTACCTATCTCTTCAAGCTTTAAGGAAGGCATGACAGGTTGGGGTTCTTGATCAAGGTCATTTGAGTCTTCATTCAAACTAATTAACTTGTTACTTATGTCAGTTTCATCCCATTCCAGGGCATCCTCACTCGTCCCATTTAGATCCATTAAGCCAGGATCAATCACATTCAAAGTCTCCTGTGTAGGAGGAAGGAAAAAAAAAGAATTAGGGAACACAAGCATGAACATTTCGTCCATTCAAAATCTCTTGGAAGAGTCAGGAAGAAATTTGCCCCCAAGCATGGATTTGAAAGATAGCATAATTATCAGCTCTATTCTTCTCTGGAATAGCATCCAAAATTATTGAAATGGGTTTTTCTATCAATAGTAATTTGTCACTGAAGGCAATAATGTAGATTAAAATGTAAGATTATTACAGTCAAGTTGTAATTTTTGGAATTAACGATTTCCTATTGATTCTTTAACATTTTTAACCTGGGATTGGGTGAAGATAAAACTGTCAGGTAAATGAAGGTAAAAAGAGCCTGTGACATCTTTAAGGCACATTGACTCTGATACTCTTAGTTCTGCAGTCCACAGCGGAATACCATCTGCAGCCATAAATGGCAGACCCCCATACACGCTTCTATGCCTGGGCTTTCCACTTGACACAGCCTTTGCCTTGGGGAAGTAGAATGGACTTATAGCCACCTGTAGAGCAATTCACAGTCAGAGACCCTTGCTTGTCTATCTTTTTGTCTGCCTTCCCTTTCGGAATTTGGCCCTCTCCCAGTAGACCCAAGATAAACAACACTTGACTAGTTTCCTCACCTACATCTTACTGGACCCTGAGTCTTAGGCCCCGGTTCTCTCAGTGTCTCTCTCGCTTCCCCAGTCTCTTCCTATGACAGAGATTCTACTTTGATCTTGTTAACGTGCCTCACTCTTGTCAGTCCTGCCCCTATTTATTATAAGCAGGAACCCTTCCCTCCAGCCCACCTCCAGCCCTAGAATAACAACTATCTGAAGACTTTCCTGACTCTCAAGTTTGACTCAGCCCAGCTTCTCTTACACTGCACACTGCATACTTGGGATCCTTGATCTTTCCTTGGACATCCTGGTTTTAACTTGGTTTAGGTAGAGCTTGACACGTTATTCTGGGACACAGTGGTTGAATGGATTCCTGGACTCTGTCCAGATTCCCTCACCATCCTCACTTGCTGCCCAGCTGTCCGGATTCATGCTAGAGCCAAGAGAGGTGATATAGATATGCAGGCCCTGACAGGCTCACCTACAGACAGAAACTCAAATAGAACTCTGCAGCTCAGCTTATGTTTATGCAGGGTAGTCAGGCAGATAAGCGTGGCTCTAGAACTATGCAAAGTGGTTGAAATGCTGACTTTGCTACCTACCAGCTGCGGGGCTTTGGGCAAGTTGCTTAACCTTTCTGAGTACCGATCTCTTCGCATCACTTGTGAAGGGGGCTAGCACAACCCATCTTTTGAGATAATTCTGAATATTAATAAGCTAATGCTTGTGAAGGGCTGAGGAGGCAGTCAGTATAAGGTAGCTATAATTCTCAAGGCCTTGAGTCGATTCATAAAGGGTTCTCTCTGCCTACCTTCTCTTCTTCTTATCATTTCTTTCAATTTGTCCTAAAAACCATAATGGATTCATGACATGGTAGGTAGAGAGAGATATCACACAATATGAATAGGTCAGCATATATGCATTACAATTCAGAATTATTTTAACAGCCTGGTTGAAAAACAGGCCATGATGTTTTTATTCCTCAGAAGTGGGGAAAAGGCTTCACCAGCAATACATTCACAAAACTTTCCCAAGAAGCCCTCAGTCCTTCCTGGAACTGGTAGTTAAAAGATACCACACAACCTCATTAAGGGTAAAATACCCATTAGCACTTTATTATACTGGATATGTAAGAGATTATCTGTATAGCCTACTAAAATTTAAAAGAGTCCAGTTACAAAGTAAACATTAATTAAGGGATATTTTTAAATTTTATGACAGAAATCTTTCATGCTGCCAATGTTACAGCAGTTAATCTAGAACACTGGCAGTCATCATACTCACTTAGGTATGGAGTACATTCACTGTGATGAATTTTTATTAGGATTTCTGTTTATTCTTTGCTTGCTGATAAAGGAAGTACTAATGACCGGTTAGTATAGCTAATGAATGTTAAAATCTTCAGCTGTAGAAACAATCAATCAGTCTAATCAAATAGTGTATTAATTTCAAATACTATCTTGCCTGATACCAGACTCTGAGAGCGCTAATAAATAATTGAACTGGTCTTTCAGAGAAGCTCTCTTTGTAACTCTCTGGTTGACTTCAACATTTAGCGGCACGGATTTTCTCTGCGAGTCCCAAACCCAGGGGCTCACACTAGACGCAGGAATTGTGCCGTCTGGGTGTGCGTCAGGAGCTTAGCCCAACTGACGCCTATCACTTGGACTTGTCTTCCAGGACACAGTCATTTTCTGACCAAATGCTGTCCTTTGTGGCTTTACAAATGCAAGCCTCAGGAAGTAGAAAACTTACAGCAGCTCCTAAAAGAACAAATCCTTTGCTCAATTAGTAGTTGTAGTGGAGATTTTCCATAGGAAAAGGGGAGACTTTTAGATGTAATAGTGTCTTTTCCCCTCCTTAACTCTCTCTTCCCATACATCTCTTAAATTTATTGTAATTGCTGAAATTTTTTGTATGTCAATTCCTGGGACTATCTGACAAGATCTTTTAGAAAATCATTCACTTCGGACTTTAAGTTTTACATATTAAAGAAGTGCTATTTGTTCTGCCCTCATTCACTCCCTTCTGTTGTGGATTAAATTCTGTCAATATTTTCAATAAAATCTCCATTTCCTCAAGATTTAACCTCAAACATAAAATAACTCCTGGGGGCAAGAAAGTACGGAAAGTTTCCAAGAGGAAGGGCATTTGGATATTTATATAACTAAAAAGTTATCTTTGAAAGAAATGATATGTATATAGAGTGATGTAACTTGCAGGAAAATTATTTGGTCGAATGCTCTCTTTGATGATAGCTCAGCAGCCAGTAATGCTCAAGCTAATTAACCATTTGTTGTTGTTGTTTTCCTAGAGAAACTGGTGCTTTTTTAAAAGGCACAAATGTTCTTGTCTTTGATAAAGTGATAAATCAAAAATGGATTTAGACAAAATCTAAGAATATTTGACAAAAACCAAAAGGATGCTGAGTAGTCCATGAGGTTCCAATAGAGAGACTGCAATTCTAGAGATAATTCTGAATTAAATTAATTTATGTGAGGCTCTTTCATTCATAAACTTGCTTCATTGGTGCAGAATTTGGCCTAAACCTAAAGTCTATATAAATAATTGCACACACATACACACACCCCTTCAAGATCTGCTCAAGAAACAAGTGGAATTAATTGGTGCTGGGTTTTTTGTTTTAATTCTTGGAAGCAAGTTATTTATTTCAGCACAATATATACAGAGAAAGTAAAAGAGGCTGGAGAAAAGATGATGATGATGAAAGAATCAAGGTTCCAATTGTAGCAAGTAACATACATCAGAATTAACTTCCTTCTATACTTGTATGGCTTTAATTGAATTAGGTCTCCCAGGACTGCATTTCTAGGATTTTCTTAAAATTATAGGTTAAAAAAATGGGTTTTTATAAGAGATGAGAAACCATTACCAGCTAAAGTGTGGGGATGAAGGAACCTGACATTGTATAAAACAACCCAACAGAGATATGATAAAGCTACCTCTAGATTCCTTTAATTTCCTTTAAAAATTTGCATCTTTTGAAAAAACTAAAGGAGGTCAAAAAGATCAGCATGAACTGAATGTCAGTCAAGTTTCTGGTGCTCTAAATGGGCAAAACCATTAGGAGGTCTTGTAATTTGTGTTCCTCCTATTTATTCCAGATCTAGGAGTTCATTAAGCAACACCACTTGCAAAGTCCTGGGAATAGAGATTTATCTATAGAAAAGTGGAATATAACAAAAACATACAAATAAATAAAAATGATAAAAACAGAAACATCATTAACTGTAATTGAGTAAAGATCTGCGTATTTACCTTAGAGCAAAAAGCAGACCACATGGAAGTTTGAGATGGTGGACAGGAGGGAGAAATAATACATATAGATCAGGGTGGGGGAATCAAATTAAACAAGGGGAAATTCCAACTTTCATCTATTTGCTCTGTTTTTCTGATGCAATTATTTTCTCTTGCCTCCCCCTCCAAATCTAAAACAAGAGTTACTGAGCATCAGATGCGAAATTGTTTTCCTAAATTTGACTTAGGTGGAAATTTTTTAAAAACAAAAACAACATCAACAACCATAACAAATTGCTAGTTCTCAGAAAATGGAAAGACAGCTTTTAAGAGAACGCGGAGTTTGTCGTAATCTGCCTCTTTTAGGGGCAGAGTTAGATTCAGAGTTAGATGAAAAAATATAGATGAAAAGGAAATGGGATGAAAAGCAAAAATGTTCACTAAATGTTTATCAACCATTTGGGGATTTAGGGCAGAAACTCAAATAGATCTGAGTGTAAATCCTGGATCCCCTCTCTCACATGTTAGCTCTGTGGTCCTGGGCAAGTTATTTAACAGTTAGTAGTTACTTAGTTCAACTATTTAGTAGGCCTTAGTTCCATCAATTGTATATGCAAGATAACCACAGCACATTGGGTCTACCTTAGGGAGTGTTGGGACCTTCAAACGAGAACATCTATGTCAAGTCCTATGGGGGGGGGAGTCAGGGGGTTGGCACACAGTAAGGCACCAATGACTGGCAGCTATCAGCATAGATTCCCTTTGCTGAAGTGGGACAGGATAGACAATTAAATAACCATAACTCTGTTTGCATGAAGACCGATGGTTGGTTGACGAATCTCTTTAGTACAACCACATGCATGGAATTTAATGAAATAAACATCAATTAGACCCCTTACTCACTCCCACTGCTGTAAATGGGGTGTGGGTTTGTCTTTGTCTGTCCTGACTGGGCTTATCCCTTAGGAATAACCAGATGAGAAAAGACACCTGCCCAGTCCTCAGCAAGGCCCATAACTCAAGCACTTTCTATTTCCTGAAAATAATCTTTTTTTTTTTTAAAAAAGGCAGGTCCATTGTCTGTGAATTTCTATCACAACTGACACATGAGAGCAATCAAATCCTGCTCACTATCTATCAGATTGACAATAATGTTAAAGTAACTTGTCTCAGCTCAGAAAATGCTTTGAAAGTCTATCTCACACTAATGATCAAAAACTGTTCTAGCGAATGCTCTTTTTCCATAACAAAGCTGATCAGAAACTCAAAACAGACAAGTAAAACCCAAAGTCATCTCACAAATCTCACTAAGATGAGTACTGACATGGACATATTTCCTAGTCTTGACGATACAGACATTTCTGAAATAGTTGAAAATGAAAAATCCATTAAATGTTGTTTTAAAGTGAGTTTAATAATAGCAAAAATTGCCTTAGTTCTCAACAGGGCACTGGGACAAAACAGAGTCCAATATTAAGAATCAGGGGCTTTCCTCCCGATGTAAACTCCATGAGGGCAGGGGCTCTGTCTGTCTTGTCTCCACTAGAGCCCCCAAACCTGAATCAGTGCCTGACCCAGAAAGCAGGTTCTCAAAAACCTTTACTGAGGTAACTGCATGAAGAAAGACTTGGCTGTGGTCTCATGAACTACTGAAGAGATCTGGGGAAAGGTCCCGAAGTTACATTCTGCCATGGTGAAACTACCTAGAAAATTTCTGACTTTCTAGCTGGTGCCACCTCTCAATTATAAAAGCTAGTATCCTTAAAAACATTATGCTCAGTGAAAGCCATAGAGAAAAAGTCATATGTTGTATGGCTTCATTCATATGAAATTTCAGACTAGGTAAGTCCATAGAGACAGAATAAAAATTGGTGGTCACCAGGGGCCTGGGGGAAAGAAAAGGGAGGCAATTGCTTAACATTTCTGGGGTTTCCTTTTGGGGCAAAGAACCTAGATAGAAGTGATGGTTACAGGGGCGCCTGGGTGGCTCAGTTGGTTGGGCGACTGCCTTCGGCTCAGGTCATCATCCTGGAGTCCCGGGATCGAGTCCCACATCGGGCTCCCTGCTTAGCAGGGAGTCTGCTTCTCCCTCTGACCCTCCCCGCTCTTGTGCTCTCTCTCTCTCTCTCATTCTCTCAAATAAATAAATAAAATCTTAAAAAAAAAAGACGTGATGGTTACACAACACACGAATGTACTCCATGCCAGTGAATTGCTCACTTTAAAATGATTAATTTTATGTTATGCTAATTTCACCCCAATTAAAAAAAAACAGAACAGGCACCTGTGTGGCTCAGTCACTTAAGCATCTGCCTTTGGCTCAGGTCATGATCCCGGAGCATTGGGATCGAGTCCCGCATTCGAATCTGCTTCTCCCTCTCCCTCTGCCTCTCCCCCGACTTGTGCATGTGCATGCGCTCTCTCTTTCAAATTAATAAAATCTTTAAAAAATAAAAGTAAAATAAAATAAACAAACAATCTAATAGGAGTCTTCAGTCCTTTTGAGTTTCAGAGCCTGTAACACCATCAAACATAACAGGACTTCATCACTATATCGAGGAACTTGCTTATAAAAATATTACAACAGATAATATTTCTGAATTCATTTATATCTCGGTGCATATATTATCAAATAAAGATAATTTTTTATTGCAGACTCCTTTGTTTGGTCTGTGCAAATGCTCATCATTCTCAGAGACGCTGAAGAAAAGAGCATCCTGTGTATACTACTTCTCTTAGTTCAACTTCATTTGTTTTGATGCAGCAGTCTCTTTTGAGGAGAGACGAGTGGGATTAATAGAGCCCTTATTTGCTGGGGTAGTCCAATCTCCTTTGACCTTATTTTACTGGATTCCTCTGTAGTATTTGACTCAATTTTTCTTGAATTTTTTCCTCTTTTGATTACTTTGATGCTAAGCCTCCTCATAAAATCCATTTTAGCTGCCTTTTAGATGACAGTATGTCTCACAGTTCTGTCTTGCCTCTTTTCACCCTACAGACTCCCCTGCCTTGAGTTTAGCCACATTGCTGTTGTCTATTATTTTGAAGGGTATATAGGCTACGCTGAAGAGAAAGGAACTCAAGAGAAAGTATGGGGGGGAGGGGGACATTGCAAGAAGAGGGAACAGTAAGAAGAAAAGGCAGATGGGATAGAGATTTATGGGTACTTTCATAGGAGGGAAGAGCAACCAGCAAAGGAAACAAACAGCAGGAAAATCCAAGTAGGACTGGTATAATATTCTGGGAGCTGAGAGAAGGGGACATTTAAAGCAGTGGGTGGTTAAGAGTGTTAGAAGAGCAGAAAAGATAAGAAGAATGGGAGGTGAGGGAAAGCCACCGAATTAGCAAGAAGAAAGTCATTTGTAACCTTAGAGAGGGCAGGTCCTAGAGGCTGGGAGGTGAGGAAATGAGCATCGGATGTGCCAGCCTGAAGGAACCCCGGATCCACAGTAAAACTGCTGTTGAAATTGGGAGCCCTGTCCTACCAGGTGCTCTTCACCACCTTTCTTATCCTCCAGCATCAGTCTTGGAAGGAGAATAGAAGTGGAGCAACCACGGAAGCCAAAGAATGTACAAGGTTCAATAAACAAGGTGATCAAGAGGCTGTAGGAAGGAATTCCACAGAAGAAAGAAGGATCCATAAAATATAAGCACTGCTTTCTTCCCTTTCTACAACTTCAGTTTCACTGGAGAGCCGCCCCACAGGGGTGCTATTTAGACTAAGAAGCAATATGTTTGCACCAATCAATTAAGGACATTTAGACATTGTCACAATCACTAAATAACTCGTAGGTGCAGTCGCCTCAGCGTTGGTAGTACTAAAGCTATGTAGCAATAGTCAGATGCCTTGCTTCAAGCTATGTTGTCCTTAAACACATTAATTATTGTATAAATCATTACTCGTTATCTCTTAGGCATCCACTGTAGAAAAAAAGGTACCTTCCCACCCAACTCTGAGTGTTTTACTAGAAGTAATTAGAAAAACCATCTACTATCATTGGTAAATAAATTATTCTGTCTTGACTGTTGCATTATATGCGAACATATTGACACTTTCATCATATTCACAACAGACTAAATAGGAAAATTACTTATTTTTCTCTTCTTCATCCCTATTTTGTTTCCCTGAAAATTTTTCCCCAGAGTTTCAAGAAAGTAACTAAATTCAGAAATGCTTAAAAATGAATCAAAAAGAGAATTTAGGAACAGATTTTTAAACAACAGAATGTCTTTATCTGACCTCTTCAGTATTAGAAAGAACTGAAACAAATAAAAGGAAGTACAGAAGAAACATAACTTCAGTAAAGTTGTAAAAACCCAACCATAATAAAATGATGGCATTTTCTACACTCTAGCACGTGGTAAACCTACTTGGATGACAATGACTGGAACCACATGTCAAGTCTCGTAAACAACTTTCTTCCCCCTAATGATAACATCGGGCCTCATTTTTCTGGCATTGTTTTAGCTGTTTGATGTTTGGTGTTTGTCTTTTGACTGTCAGGACTGACATAACATTTGAGTTTTGTGCCTCTGAATGTCATTTTGCCTCACCTTTGCCTTAGTGAAAAGTAGACTCTTGTCCCTCTTTTATGATAAGGATCTCCCATTAATAAAAACCTGCATTTTTTAAAACCTACAGAGCATGTTCGTAGTAAAGAGGAGGTGAAGGGTGCTGTCAACAAATGAAGTTTCCTAGCACACACGCTTTTCTGTGATACAGACTTGGGTTTCCAACTTCAGACTGAATTTTAAGAACACAAGATTTGTGGCATGCTCCGAGGTAGCCTAATGTATAAGGAGAGGCTTGCCAACATGCTGAGATCTGCCTGGAAAGCCAAACATTGGATAATGCCCTTTACAAAGCACGTATTAGTTGAGAGAATTGTGTGTCTTTTCATTCTCAACAAGGTACATATTAAGAGCTAACACGGTGTTATTATTGTTCTTAATTGTTTGCTCCTCTCAGATAAATAGGGTGTGGGTGGTTTTGTTTTGGTTATTTTTTTAATTCTAAGACTGTGATTACAATGCAGTGTTCAGAGAAAAAAACTAAGACTAAAATGTTGGCCAATTTTGATAAACCAGATTATCAAAAATGGTGCATATAATTTTAGTCTCTTCTCCCTCCCAATCAATCAACCTTACCTTGCTTTTCTGAGTTTATCATCTGATTGGCCCAAGGTTTAAGATGATTAACAGGCAGCTCATCTATGATTCACTTTCTTATGATGGCTTAACCCTTGTTTCTATTATCTGATTTTATTTCATTTGATTTATACCTTTAACAGACTTCTTTAAAGGTAACTGCTTTCAGACTTAGGGAGAGCTAAACATTCTCAGGATTGCTAGAACACCTCCCTGGTATTGTCACTATTCCCTCCATAAAAGTGATGAGAGAGTATACAAGTTACACTTGATGCTGGAAAAGCTGCTTGAAATTTCAGGATGAATTTTCCTATAAGGTAATAAACATCTTGGAAGTAAGTTTCCAAGAGCTTTTATACTTTTGATTCCTAGAATCCTTAGACACGTTAAAAATGCAGAATCCCTGGGGGGATTTTCTTTTTGCGATCTCAAGAAATACTAAGGATCCTAAGATCCGATTAGATTTAAAAACTCCGTCTTAATTGCAATAGGAGCTCTGGTCCTGGTCTCTCATGGAGGAGGCACTTGAGAGTTTTGAATGTCAGGACATTAATTCAAACTGTAACCCAAATCAAAGGTTCCCAAGTCAAAGACATGTAAATCTCTTTCTAGAGGAAAAATGATCTCAAAATGTGAATTCATTTTGTAAATTAAAAAAAAAGAAAGCAATATTAGAGGTTTAAGGTCACCTTAATCCCTTAAAATCCTTTTGCAAGGCAAAGGCAAAAATAACCAAAAATAACTCTAAGCCCCAAACCCTTCAGATAGGGGTCCTTAAGATGGCAATTTTAGAGAATATGCTGAGTTTATAGTCCAGGGAGGCAAGACACCAACCGGCCAGTGGAGGTAATTACCTGGGCACGACCTGCTGAATTTTCTACTCTAGGCACTCGACAATGGTAGCATTTGTGACTTATCCCTGCTTTGTTTGCAGTCCATGCATGGCGTTGCATATGTTGACTACATAAACCTTGACTGCTTTTTTTTCCCTTAATAAATAGCAAGTAATCAGGGTAATATAATATAGGTGACCTCCACCTCTTACCAAATCAACAATATTTTTCAAAGGTCTACTTTACACAAGACATTCTCCTGGCAAACATCACCGCTGCTATTAGGAAGTGTGGGGAACACATGGAGAACTAGAGATCCCTTATGTTTATCTGCAGATAGGCTCCATACCAAGGTAACAAAGTGTGATTTTTTTCTCCAAATTTAAAGTCCCTCCTCCCACCAAATTAATCATGTTCTCTCGTTATTTAGTAAAATCACTAGATGAGCTGTGACTCCATAAACTTTAGGAACTCATTTATTATGTTGCCTGATCAGACCTTGCATTTATTTACACAGTGTACCCATAAAACCCAGCTTTCATTAGTGCTGGGGAGGAACAGTCCTGCTCCCTACGCTGGGGAAGGTGAAGCTGGAGAAGATAATTAACCATGAAACAATAAGGAGGCTTGCCGGGTAAGCAGTAGTGTGAAAACAGTTACTACTCACAAAAGAGGGGAAATTAGCTTGCTGGATAAAAAAGGAAGTGTCAGATTGAAGACTGAAAGGCCTGCCAACAGAAGTAGATAGCTCTATGCATCATTAATGAAATTTTTTAACACTTAAACGCCACAGCTGTCCACATTTAAATGCATGTAAATGCCATGTGTTTCCAGAGATTAATATGCATGTTGAAATATTTCTTTTCCCCTTAAACTTCGAGATGTTGTCTCTGTCTGTTTCATTTCACCTACTTTCTCTCCAAGAATAAAAATGCACCAGCTCTCTCAGCACTGTGTCCTCATTTCCAAAACCCACGTACGCCGAGCATCCCGGAGATGGGCAGCACGCTCATTATATTTTAACAAACACATTATTTTACATTCATAATACCGATATTTTAGTAAACAGAAAGTTTGTTTTGATTTTGCTGCTTCACAGAGTGAAGACTTATGATGTGCGTTTCCTTTCAAAACTTCCTCCTGGAGCATTAGTGCTCCCAAAGCAGCCCCATTTTGGCAGAAATTCAGTTCTGTGAAGTGCCCAAAGAAATAGAATAAACAAACACTGCTCCATGCAGCTGGTAAGATAATTTACATATTACTGCACACCAAACATGAAGACCTGAATATGGATTAGAGCGCCGGTGATGACACAAATGTCATATAGATAAAGAGAAACAAAATCCAACACATCGTTGTTTATTTTACCACTGCTACTGCATGAGGGCCGCTCAGAAAGAAAAAAATAGGAATTGCTTTTGGAAAATTGGATTCCCTTCCCTCATTTGAAGTGGCTTCTTTCAGACCGTGAAACAAGAAAAAGAGCAAAAAGGCCTGGATCCTTTGGATCCCTTCATATTCTGTGCTTTTGTCTTGTGAGTTCAACGGATTGCAATTATGCCTCGATTTGAATGACATGGGTTAGTCATCTTACAGGAATGACCTTTAATATACAGACACCTGAATCCCTACCTTGCCCTTGTGCTGCCCTTGACAATTCTGGCTGAGCGCATTGCTCTTTAACTGAGAATTTAAGTCCCCTGAATGGGATCCTTGGGTAGGCAGGTCAGGTAGGCCAACTGGGCCCATTAAAGCTCTAGCTGGGAACACCACAGAGTGGACAGAACTTGCCTAGAGTCCTTAGCTAACTTCTCGTCTCTCCTCATTCCTGCACATGCTGATGGCTTGCTTGCTTCAAATGAGTTGACCCTTCTTGTCCATGGCTAGATGTATGAGCATCCTAGGGAGGAAGGGACAACTCTCTAGATAGTTATTGCCATAATAATATGGCATCCTTTCCAGTTCTTGGGGATGGCAAGAGCTATATGAAGAGCTAAGAAGGTAACAACAAGTGATGATGGTGACAAGGTGAGGAATAAAGAGAATGCCAGATATTTTTAGCTTCCACCAAATTAAAAATTCTTTATCCCACATTGGACAAGGTTGACTTTTCTTATATGCAAAAACTGCTCTTGAAATGGGATTATCTTAGGAGCTTCCAGTACTTTAATATTTAGAAGTAATTGTCATGATACTTTCGCTTAGGTGTAAAAACAAGGGGAGAAATCAGGGCCATGTGGGAGAATCTAGTTAGTTAGATATCGTTAAAGTTTAATAGTCAAGGAATGTTCTTTAACATTGAAGAAACAAACCATTTGAGAAAGGTCAAGGGAGTTGGGAGTTCTTTTACCTGGTGGGGAAAAGGCTATACAGGGACTTATTTTCCACAGCATTTGGAAGGTTACCATGACTAGAACAATGAAAAAGTTCTCTCTTTCCAAAACTCCAAACTCCAAACTCAAGAAATTTAATTACACTGCAGCAAGAAAAAGAAGGTGAGATTCACCAGAAGGATTTGCTATTGAAAGGGCAAATAGACACTCTCATAGATTCCCATGAAAGTTTGTGAAAAATCTATCGCTAGACTTTTTTAAAGACAGAAGGGAGAACAGTGTGGTTCAGGATAATCCTACATACCACTTCTCAAACCAAGCTTCCTAAAATAAATCCTTTCATGGTCTTACTCCTGTCATTAAAAACAAAACAAACCAAACCAAACACCAACAACTTTCAGTGGCTTTTTCTCTTCTAAATTATTCTGACTGACTTTTAAGGCAGTCCATAATCTGGTCATATAAAAATGACCAAAATTTAATTTAATGCTTCCAAAGCTGACCTTCACCACAGTAACTGCCTCATGAATATTCCCTGCTCACTCATGTCGCCATGCTCTGTTCATAGCAACTATTCAATAAATATTTTCTGAATGAATGAATGAATGAATGAATGTAGTTTCTATTGCCCTCACCAAGTCTCCCAAAATTCAGTCTTAAACTCCTCTATAAAGATTTATCTGGATACTCTGCCCTCAGCAGTTTCTCTCTCATTTGATTCATACACCAGTGATAGAATCATACAATTTAGTACTGACATTTGTTTAATCATTCAACAAATGTTCACTGAACACTTACTACATAGTACGGCCCAATCACTGAGCAGATAGAAAGGTGAACTGAGCACAGACTCACCTCTCAAGTATCTTGCAGCTTTGTATTTAGTTTTGTAATTGGTGCTGTCATTTTCAGCTCAAACACAGACTGGAATGATTATTGTCTCATTTATGTCAATATTATCTTACTGTCGCTCCATATAGCTTGCCAATTTCTTCAGAGTGAAGATCATGTCCTGTTGTACTTCTGTGTAGATAAATCTCTGAACAATGCTGAGCATATAGCAGGTACTTAAGGTACTCTTGATTATGTACCTATAGGTTCAGTCCCTTCCAATTCCACGATCCAATGCAATCAGACAACAAACCTTCCTTGCAAATAGGTTAAATATTCAAAATCCAACTCTTGCATAATCAGCAATGATATACTGATGGTATTATGACTATGGGAAAAATATTAAACCTAAGTTAAAATACTTTTGGTTTTTCAGACTTAGGGCCTATGGATCTGCCTTTACTGTCTTGCTTTACCATACTCTTTTATGAAAAAATTTGCTTTTTCAATATTGGTATTTCAATTTTAACCCCCTCGATGACAAAAAAAAAATCTTTTTTTGACATTCAGCAAACTTAGTCATTTATATGTTAAAAAATCATAAACACAAAACTCAAGTGAAACAACAGACCTATAATATTAGACCTGAATAAAAAAGAAAATTAGAGTAAATCTGATCTTCCTATAGCAGGATAAGAAAATTATTTGACCCTAGTGGCATTTTCAATTAAATGTTTTCTCTTCAATCAAAATTTAAATGTGACTATTGCTTCAAGATCAGCGGTTTGGTATTGAGGCTTAATACCTATTATTTCTAGACCAGTGCTTCACAATCTTTTTCAAGTTATGACATATGGAAAATGCTAATACAGCCTTGCTTACCAGGAAGGAAGGAAGAGGTGACTCACTTGAGGAGGCAAATGGCCTGGACTCCTCCCAGGCCCTGTCCAGCATCACCCCTCACCCCCACACCAGGCGGGAGGAGGGTTTCAATGTTTTAGCTCACTTCTAACTAATTCAAGGTACATGGATGGGAAGCTATACTTGACATAAATTAGAGGTTTCATTGGTTGGGAAAACCATGAATATATGAGAAGGTGGAGAAGTGGGTCAATGAAGACTGAATTAATGGCAGTTTGATACAGGAAGAAAAAATAAATAAGTAGACTAAAGAAAGTTAATATGAACTTTGTAGAAAATGTCATTCATTCAACGAAATATATTCAGCAAATTCATTCAGCACATATTTATTGAATGCCCTGTCCTGAATAAAACAGACAAGTTTTAGTGGGTAAGATTTACCTAGTGGGTAAGATTACAATCTGTGATAAGATATAAGAAGAGAACTTGATCTACTCCAAGAGGTCAAGAAAAGCTTGCCTGAGGAAGTGGTTCTTCAGCTGATTTGTGAAGGATAATAAGAATTTTCTGGGAGGCAACTCACAGCATGGTGAGTGGAGAAGGCAGAAGGAACAAGGCTCTCAGGCAGGAGGGAACATGCTGCATGTGGGGGCCTGAGAGCAGGTAGTGGGTCTGGCCTGCAGAGACAGGATATGTGTCTGGAAGTAAGTCTGGAGAAGCAGGCAAAGTGGAGTGATGAGATGAGTGTTTTTTAAAAAATTACGTGGGATGCAGGGTAGAGATCAGACTGGAAGGGGGGCAAAACTTGATGGGAGGAAGACAACTTCAGACGTTACTGCAGTGGTACAGGTAAACGGAATAACTAATTTTTACTGAGCACTTTCTCTGTGTCAGGTAATATCCAAAACACTTTATGAGAGATGCCAGTAGCTCTGACTAAGGTGGCATAATATTAGGGAAAACTGGATGGACTTCAGAGCTCTTTTGAAAGTAAAACTAATGGGGCGCCTGGGTGGCTCAGTTGTTAAGCGTCTGCCTTCAGCTCAGGTCATGATCCCGGAGTCCCGGGATCGAGTCCCGCATTGGGCTCCCTGCTCAGCAGGGAGTCTGCTTCTCCCTCTCCCACTCTCCTTGCTTGTGTTCCCTCTCTCACTGTGTCTCTCTCTGTCAAAAAATAAATAAAACCTTAAAAAAAAAGAAAGTAAAACTAATAGGACTTGAAAGACATTTCTAAAAAACATGATTTTTTTTAAAGATTTTTATTTATTTATTTGAGAGAGAGAGAATGAGAGCCAGAGAGCACGAGAGGGAAGAGCGTCAGAGGGAGAAGGAGACTCCCTGCTGAGCAGGGAGCCTGATGTGGGACTCGATCCCGGGACTCCAGGATCATGACCTGAGCCGAAGGCAGTTGCTTAACCAACTGAGCCACCCAGGCGCCCTAAAAAACATGATTTTAATGAGTTTAAATATTCCAACAACTTACAGTTTACTTAAATACATATTATAAATCCCCATTGTTTTCATTTATGCTTGATTTTTTAAATAAGACATGATAGACATATTCATATAAATGGCTCAGATTATTTTCTGAGAGTAAATTTAAGAAGAATAAATACTAGGCCAAAGGGTGTGACAATTTTTAGGATATTGATAAGTACCTAAACACATAATTATGCCAGCTTGCAACCCATTCTCTCCTCTTTAACATGGGAATATGTCATTAATTTTCCCTCCTTTTGATGGGTAAGAAATAGCAATTGACAAACTATGTTACTTTGCATTTTTTTCATTACTAATTGGATTGGATATTTATTCATGGGATTAGTTACCATTTGTATTTATTACTTTGTATTTATTTATCATTTGATCATACCCTTTGCTCATTTTTTGAGAATTTAGAACTAACTGGATGGGCAATTATTAGGGCAAATGGTTTATGTAGTGTGAAAGGATTTTAATACAAAATGGAACTGGAAGATAGAGCCTGGAGAATCTCACACATTCTCCCTCAGAAGAACATAACTTAGGAACTGAGAAACTGATTTATCTTAAATTCCTGACTTACACAAGATTGACACTTATCTCCTGATCAATGATCTGCCAAGAATTTCTCCCCATCCTCAAGCCAATGAACTTATTGCTTGGACTCTGGCTGGATTTCCCAACCTTTGCACTCTTTGCCTATAAATACAGCTCACCCCAAACCCTCCATGGACTCACCTGTAGCTTGCTACAGCATGCATTTCCTGAATTGCAGTTCCTCTGCTATTCCTGAATAAACTCAATTTCTAGTCATTCGAGGTTACCTCAGTTTACTTCCTTACTTAGGTTGATAGTAGTCAGAGTGGGGCTAGTCTATGGTGGCTTGGAAGTTTATGAACTCAAATTTGCAAGCAAAATGGAGCTACAACATATCCTTGTTCAGTGGGATAACATCATTCCAACAGTATTTCTGTCAGTAAAGCCAGACAGTGGTATGCTGCATGACTAAAGAGGCTAGTGAGAAATCAACACACTGACAAGGAGTCTACTCTAGCCATTAAGCTGTGCCAGGAGTGGACTAAAATTAAGATGGTGAAAACAGAAAAAGGAGAGTGTGACTTTTCATCAACTTGTCACTCCCAAACTACTCAGGGAAATGGAACCCTACATCCAGCCCCCAACCACTTATACCATCAATAGTTCCATTTCTACAGATTCTCTATCAAAAAGGTCCACACTCCTTTGGGAATCACTCTCACTGCTTCGGGCTTACTGTTCATAAGCATTCTGCTTCAATCTAGGTTTGAAACTCCTCTGCTTGATCCTATCCTACATTTTAGATTTCTCCTGGATTTACAGCCTGCAGCCTTGGATCGGGTTTGCCTTTCTCCTGCACCTAGGACTAAACTCTGGAGCCCTAGTTTGGGTTAGAACACTTCATTTCTTATTTTTCTTTCAAAGATTTTTTATTTATTTATCTGAGAGAGAGTGAGAGAGAGCATAACAAGGGGAGGGACAGAGCAGAGAGGGAAAAGCAGACACCCTCCCTGGGCAAGGAGCCCGATGTGGGGCTCGATCCCAGGACCCTGAGATCATGACCCAAGCCTAAGGCAGATGAGTAACCTACTGAGCCACCCAGGCACGCCCTAGAATACTTCATTTCAACTAGTGCTGAGAACTTTTGATTTTAGCTCTGATAGGTAAAGAGCTTTAGATGTTGTCACTCCTGTCTTCAAAAGAAGGAAAAGCTAAACAAAGTGAAAGTCAATGACTTTTTTTGGACCCATCCAAGCACTGAGGTTGCCAGGAAAACTGACATTCTGAAATCTTAGAAGCAGGCAAGTCCAAATAATCACAAATGAGATCTACTTACTGAAAGCAGAAGCTACTAGAGCCATAAACTGGCTGGAACTCCTAGCTTTCCTGTCTCCCCTAAGGGTAGAAAAGCTAAGAAACATTTATGAAGGACACAGCCCAAGGGCACACGCCGACTAAAACTGAGAGTTAATCTTTTTTTTTTTAAGGATTTATTTATTTATTTGGAGAGAGAGAGAGTGTGCACGAGTGGGAAAGGCAGAGGGAAAGGAAGAGAGAATCCGAAGCAGACTCCACACTGAGCAGGGAACCCAATGCGGGGCTTGATCTCATGAGCCTGAGATCACAACCTGAACTAAAACCAAGAGTCAGATGCTCAAGTGACTGCACCACCCAGCTGCCCCAAACTGAGAGTTAATCTTAAAATTATAAAACACTTCTCCTCCCCCACTCATTATCTACACCACATAGAGAGCCAGTAGAGAGTGGATTGCAGTTAAAAGAGTGGCAAAGTATCTGAAGAATTCTTAGGAAACCTCAAAAGCAACAGAGGAGATAAACACAAGGACACTAAAGAAGTTTAAAGTTCATCACAAAAGAATTACAGCTATGGCAAACATGAAATGCAGCCTAACTCCTAGCCAGATTAACATAAAACCTTACACTAATGTCCTTTTTACCTGAATTCCTATTACCTGATATACTCTGTCCAGTTTTCACAAAAATATTATAAGACATGCTAAAAGGCAAGAAAAAAAATAAAACAGTCTAAAGAGACAAAGCAAGGATCAGAATCAGACCCAGCTATGACAGAGATTTGGGGATTAGCAGTCAGAAAACTTTAAATAACTATGATGAACATATTAAGGGCTATAATGAAAAAAGTAGACAACATGCAAGAATAGACAGGTAGTATAAGCACGGAGATGGAAACTCTAAGAATGAATCAATAGGAAATGTTAGATAAAAAAAACTGTAAAAGAAATGAAGAATGCCTTTGATGGACTTATCATTAGACTGAATACAGCCAAGGAAATAATTGATGAACTTGAAGATAAGTCTACAAAGAATTCCAAACCTAAATGCAAAGAGAAAAAAAGTGATAAAAAAGAATGGAATGTCCAAGAACTTTGGGATAATTTCAAAGGATACAACAGATGTGTAATTGGAATACCATAAAGAGCAGAAAGAGAGAATGGAGGACAAGAAATATTTGAAGTGGAATGAATGAGAATATTCCAAAATTAATGACAGGCACCAAACACAGAGCCAGGAATCAAGATAAACACCAAACTGGCCTATCATACTCTCAAACTGTAGAAAACCAAAGACAAAGAGAAAATCTTGGAAGAGTCAGAGGGGAAAAGTACCTGACCTATGGAAGAATAATGACAAGAATTACAGTGAACTTCTCATCAGAAACCATGCAAACAAGAAGAGACTGGAATGAAACAAACAAAAACTGAGGAGATTCATTGTCATCAGATTTTCCCTTCAAGAAATGTTAAAAGTTCTTCAGGAAGAAGGAAAATCACATAGATCAGAAACTTGGATCTCTATAAAGGAAAAAGCAATGGAGAAGGAATAAATGAATGTAAAATAAAATCATTTTTCCTATTGTTAATTGAGCTAAAAGATACTGTTTATCTAAAGTAGTAATAGAAACAATGTTTTGGGAAATGAATGGCAGTGGTGTTATAAGGAATAGCAGGAAAGAATAGAGAAATCTCTTGCTATAAGTCACTTGCACTACACTTGAAGGCAGGCTTGGATTAGTTTAACATGTGTCTTGAAAGTTCTAGCACAACCACTATAATTTTTGATTTGCTAAAAGAGAAGACAACATGAAACGATACAAAATGTGCCATTTAAACTTTAAAAAGCAGGAAAACAAGGAAAAGAAATCAAGAACAAATGCAATGAATAGAAAATAGTTACAAACATGATATTAATCCAATTATATTAATAATCACTTTAAGTGTGAATGGTCTAAGTACTGCAATTAAAAGACATTTTCAGAGTAGATAAAAGAAGATCCAACTATATGTTGTCTACAGAACTCGACTTTAAATACAAAAATTCAGAAAGGTTAAAAGAATGCCAAAAGATATACTATGCTAACATCAATCAAAAGAAAGCTGGACTAACTTTATAAATTTCAGACAAAGCAGACTCAGAAAACAAGGAAAATTATCAGAGATAAAGAGGGGCATTACATAATAATTAAGGGATCAATACCCCAAGAAGAAGCAACAATCCTAAACATGTATGCATCTAACAAGAGGACATCAAAATGTGTGAGGCAAAAACTGATAGAACTGCATGGAGAAACAGAAAATTCATTATAATAGCTGGATTTCAACCAGGGCTGAGGACTCCACTTTAGCTCTATTCTTTCAATAATTGATATATCAATCAGGCAGAAAACCAGTAAGGATACAGCTGACCTGAATATCACTATCAAGCAACTGGATCTAATAAACATTTATGTAAATTTCACTCAAAAACAACAGAATACACATTCTTCTCAAACTTACATGGAACATTCACCAGGGCAGACCATATTCTGAGCCACAATATACATTTTAACAAATTTTAGAAAACAGAGATCATACCTACAATGTATGCTCTCAGACCACAATGGAATTGAACTAGAAATCAGCTGAATTTCTGTAACAGAAAGTCAGCTGAAAAATCCTCAAATATATGGAGTTTAGAAAACACATTTCTAAATAAGACATGGGTTAAAGAAGTATCAAGAGAAATTTATAAACACTGTAAACTAAATAAAAATTAAAATACAATTCATCAAGATTGTGAGATGCAGCAAAAGTAGTGTTTAGAGGGAAATTTATAGCATTAAATACATATATTAGGGAAAGGAGAGAGATCTAAAAATTAATAAACTAAGCTCCTATCTTAGAAAACTGAGGGGAAAAGATCTATCAGCCTAAAACAGAAGACATCAATTAAAGTAAAAATAAGAGAAAAATAGAGAAAATAAAATCAACCTGAGAGGGGTGTGTCTAGAATTAATTTAACTGGTTTAGGTTTGGCCAATTCTGGCTGGAATGGAGAAGTTATGTCAACCATGGAATCTATTGCACAAGATTTCCTCAGCTACTACTCACTTCTCTTCCATTTGCTCATGTGTTTATTAAGCAAAAATATATTCATTGCCCAGTATGCCAGGCAATGTATTGATTTCTAGACAATTACAAAGATAAATAAGACTCGGTTCCTGTAATAAATAATAATAGCAGCTAACATTTATTTACTCTGAGGCAGCAGTTGTTCAAAGAACTTTGCAACTATTAATTCATTAAACATCACATAAACTGAGGTGGATATTATTGTCTACCTCTATCTTATAGATGAAGAAACTGAAGCACAGAAAAGCTAGAAAATTTGCCATGATCACAGTGCTGCTAAGTGGCAAAGTCTGGGCTAAGCTCTTGGTCACGGCATTCTACTGCAATACTCAAGGAAAGGAAATTACTCAACTTCCCTTGAAAATCTACTCTTGTCTACTGGACATCCTTACACTAAGGACATGTATCTTACATTTAACATCAACCCCTTCAACTTTCCTTCTTTATTCCTTCCTTCCCCTCTCCCTTCCTTTTTTGTTCTCACTGAGTGGAAACAGGAGAGAGGGAATGGAGAGCTGTGTATAAAGCACTTTCATATATTTGAAAAAAATGGTAAGGAATTTATGAAAGAAAAAGAAACTTCTTGGAAATTACTTTTAAAAGAGCTTTTTGGTATTTGAAGCTTGGCTAGAAATACTCTAAAGAAGAAAGCTGTTTTTGACATGTATAAAGATCTTTTAACAACCATCTCTCTTGTAAGTAATTAAGTACAAGTAATTACATAATTACTTGATTATGTAGCAGCACTAAAATTTTACAGGAGGTTTTTCACTTAAACTCTAGCCTTATAAAAATAATTGCCCCAAGTCAAAATTATTTTCTAAATGCAGTAATTCTTTCTGCCTTTAATTTTTTGAGGGGGGTGGGTGGAATCTAAGTCTATTTTTGTTTAGCAACCAGAGCCAGAGAAATATATAATTTAATAATGTGTCACTGTGTTCAGACACTGACTTAAAACTTAGAATGAATCTCCAAGTTACAATGGTGAGAAACACTTAGATAGGAAATGAAATTATAAGCCAAGGCCACTTTCTAGAGAATTTCTTTGGTCATAAATTTCTAAAACCATCAGTCATATTTGGGTAAGAGTGCTATTACTTTAGTCACAAAAGAGCATTTTAAAATACTTGGTTTCTCAAAGCACATCACCAAATAATAAGATTGAGAGATAGAAAAAGCATTAAAAATAAAGACTCACAAAACATCATTTTATGCAACCTCGCTTACAAGAAACAAGCTTTGAGTAACCTATTATGTAGACAAGCCTCCCTTCCTTCCCTTCCTTCCTTCCTTCTTTCCTTCCTTCCCTCCTTTTCTTTTTAAAAGTGAGCTGTCTCATCTTTGCAAATTTTCTCAAGTTCTTAGAACTCTAATTAAAATGTGGTAATTGGTTATGTTACCTCAATTACCACGATGCATGGACATTGATGCAAAGTGACACCAATTGAGTCCCTTGGGTGTTTTACCCTGGGGCCATCCCATTTATTGTGGCCTTATTATTTTCAATTATGTGGCTAGATGGTTGCATAGTTTCAAGGCCAATAAATGTGCAGGGGTTTTCTGAACTCCAGGTTCTGTTTTCAATGCTAGAGCTCTGGAATGCCAGGGCAAAAAGAAAAAAATAGAAATATTTTGTGAAGAATAAGAATGTAAAATCCTACATCCACTAAGGAGTTGAAGGTACACTTGCTAAAATAAAGGTATTTCAAAAGAATACAGATTTTTCTGTTTAAAACATCTGAAAAGCAAGAATGATTTATTTGCTACTGATAACTACTCCTCCTAACAAGGAAAATAGTGATGGGACCATTCAGAGACCTTATATGAGGAGTTAGACAGGGGAAGAAACTGAGATAGAAAAGATAAATTTTAAAGGTTTGGGTTTTGAAAAGGGCTAAGCAGAACTGCACTGAGTACTGTACAGGCTTATATTACAAGCATTATAGTATTTTACAGAGATGGGTCCCAGCATGAACGTGAAGGCAGGATCAATCTGAAATGGTGATAGTATACAGTGTTGCCCCATGGGGGTGTTTGTGGGTAAAAAGCCATTGTTTGTTCAATGCACTGTTGTTGTCCACCATGTGCATCCATTCAGTGCTAGTGGTGTCTGCAGGAATGACTCCTGGACATTTCTCCACAAAATTCTAGGAGTGAATTAGGAAATTATTTGGGGACATCATCGATAAATATAATTTGACACTATGTCAAACCAGTTTCAGTTCCTGAGTATGATTCCCGTGTCTTCACAAGGTTTTATTTTTTTTAAAAATCACACTCTCAGATTTCCAAAAACTGAAGAAAATCTTCTGTCCTTTTACTTATTAGTTTATATCTTGATTTCCTTTGAGTGTTTCCAAACTGGTACAAAATTTGTTCAAATGTTGCAGGTGACAGAGGAAACTAAACTGGGAAAGTTGTAAGAGAAAGGAGGAATTGTACTGCCCAAAGACCTCTTACTTGATTTTTCAAAATTTTTATTTTTTAATTGAAGTATAATAGACATACAATACTATATTATTTTCAGGTTTACAACAGTGAATGACATTTATATACATTAAAATAATCACCATAATAAGTCTAGTTACCATCTGCCACCATACAAGGTTTTTAGAATACTGTTGATTGTATTGCCTACGCTGTACATTACACCCCCATGGTCTTATTTCATTTTATACCTAGAAGATTATACTTCTTAATTGCCTTCACCAATTTTCCTATCCCCCACTTCCCTTTCCTCTGGCAACCACCAGTTTGTTCTCTCTTTCTATGAGTCTGTTTCCATTTTGTTTTGTTTGTTCATTTGTTTTGCTTTTCAGATTCCACATATAAGTGAAATGATATGGTATTTGTCTTTGTCTAATTTATTTCACATAGCATAATACCTTCAGTCTAGGTCCATACATGTTGTCACAAATGGCCAGATTTCATTCTTTTTTATGGCTGAGTAATATTCCATTCCATATATATTTGTGGGTACACACACAAACACACACACACACACACACACACACACACCTTTGTCTATTCATCTATTGATGGACACTTAGGTTGCTTCCATATCTTGGCTATTGTAAATAATTCTGCAATGAGCCTAGGGGTGCATATGTCTTCCCAATTAGTATATATTTTTTCCAAATAAATAACCATAAATGAAATTGCTGAATCATGTGGTAGTACTATTTTTAATTTTTTGAGGAAACTCCATACTGATTTTCACAGTGACTGTACCAGTTTAAATTCTGACCAACAGTGCATGAGGGTTCCCTTTTCTCCACATCCTTGCTAACATTTATTTCTTGTCTTTTTGATAACAGTCATTCAGACAGGTGTGAGGTGATATCTCATTATGGTTTTGATTAGCATTTCCCTGATGATTAGTGCTGCTGAACATCTTGTCATGTGCCTCTTGGCCCATCTGTATGTCTTCTTTAGAAAATGTCTCGTTCTTCTGCTCATTTTTAATTGGATTTTTTTCAATATTGAATTGTGTGAGTTCTTTATATATCTATTTTGCATGTTAACCTCTTATCAGATATGTCTTCTCCCATCCAGCAGATTGCCTTTTTGTTCTGTTGATGGTTTCCTTCACCGTGCGAAAAAGATTTTAATTTGATGTAGCCATATTTGTTTTATGGCTTTTGTTGTATGTGCCTGAGGAGATAGAGGTAAGAAAATATCACTAAGACTGAAATAGCCAATAGCTATTTGATAATAGATTACTTACCACCTATGTTTTCTTCTAGGAGTTTCATGGTTTCAAGTCACACATTTAGGACTTTAATCCATTCTGAGGTTTGTTTGTTGTTGTTGTTGTTGTTTGTATATAGTATAAGAAAATGCTCCAATTTCATTGTTTTGCATGTAGTGGTCCAGTTTTCCCAATATCATTTATTGAAGAGAGTGTATTTTCCCATTGTATGTTCTTGCCTCCTTTGCTGTAAATTAATTGACCATTTAAGTGTGGGTTTATTTCTGGGTTCTTTGGAATGTTCCATTGATCTGTGTCCGTTTTTGTGCCAGTTCCATACTGTTTTGATTACTATTGTTTTGGAGTATAGTTTGAAATCCAGGAGGATGATACTGCCAGCTTTGTTCTTCTTTCTCAAGACAGCTTTGACTATTCAGGGTCTTTTGTGGTTCCATACAAATTTTAGGATTATTTGTTCTAGTTCCGTGAAAAATGCCATTGAGATTTTGATAGGAGATTACAGATCTTTACATTGCTTTGGATAGTATGGACATTTTAACAATATTAATTCTTCCAATCCATAAACACGTTAATCTTTCCATTTATGTGTGTCATTTTCAATTTCTTTCATCAATGTCTTAAAGTGTTCACAGTAAAGGTCTTTCATCTCCTTCATTAAATTTATTTCTAGATTTTTTATACTTTTTGATATAATTCTAAGTGGCATAGTTTTCTTAATTTATCTTTCTGATAGTTTATTAGTGCAAAGGAACCTAACAGATTTCTGAAAATGAATTTTGTATCCTGCAATTTTACTGAAATCATTTATTAGTTCTAATAGTTTTTTGGTGTAATTGTTAGGATTTTCTATAGATAGTATTATGCCATCTGCAAACAGTGACAGTTTTACTACTTCCTTTCCAACTTGGATGCCTTTTCTTTCTTTTTCTTGCCTAACTGTGGTGGCAATTCCAATACATTGTTCAATAACAGTGCTGAGAATGGGCATTCTTTTTTGTTCCTATCTTTCCCGAGGAAAAGACTGTGATGGTACCTGTGGGTTTGTCATTTATGGCATTTATCAGGTTCAGTTTTGTTCTCTCTATACTTACTTTGTTGAGACTTTTTATCATAAATGGATGTTGAATTTTGTCAAATGCTTTTTCTGCATCTACTGATATTATCATATGATTTTCTTCCCTTCATTGTGTTAATGTGGTATGTCACATTGATTAATTTGCAGATGTTAAATCATCCTTGTACCCATGGAATAAATCCCATTTGATCATGATTTATGATCCATTTAATGCACTGTTGAATTCAGTTTGCTAATATTTTGTTGAGGATTTTTGTATCTGTTCATCAAGAATATTGGCTGGTAATTTCTTTTCTTTTCTTTTTTTTTTTTTTTGTAGCATCTTTGTCTGTTTTTTGTATCAGGGTGACGCTGGCCACAGTAAATGAGTTTGGAAACATTCCTTCCTCTTCAATTTTTTTGGAACAATTTGAGAAGTATAGATAATAACACTTCTTAATGTTTGGTAGAATTCACCTGTGAAGCCTGGACTTTTTTTTTGTTGGGAGGTTTTTGATTACTGATTCAATCTGCTTGCTAGTAATTGGTCTATTCAGATTTTCTATTTCTTCATGATTCAGTCTTAGAAGATTGTGTGTTTTTAGGAATTTATCCATTTCTTCTAGGTTTACTTTGTTAGTGTATAATTGTCGGTAGTAGTCTCCTAAGATCCTTTGTATTTCTGTGGTTGAACTTTTCCTCCTTCATTTTTTATTTTATTTATTTTGGGCCTCTCTCTTTTTACCTTGATGAGTCTGGTTATAGGTTTATCAATTTTGTTTATCTTTTCAAAGAACCAGCTCTTGGTTTACTGACCCTTTCTTTTTTTGGATCACTTCTCTATTTCATTTATTTCCATTCTAATCTTTATTCTTTTCTCTCTATTAATTTTGGGCTTTGTTTTTACTTTTACGAATTCCTTTAGGTGTAAAGTTAGATTGTTTATTTGAAAAATTTCTTGATATTTTAGGTAAGCCTATATTGCTATGAACTTCCCTCTTAGAACAGCTTTTGCTATGTTTCATAGATTTTGGAGTACTGTGTTTCCATTTTCATTTGTCTCAAGGTATTTTTTGATTTCCTCTTTTAGTTCTTCATTGACCTATTGGTTATTTAATAGTATGTTGTTTAGTCTCCATGTGTTTGTTTTTGCTTTGTGGTTTTCTTCTTGTAATTGCTTTCTACTTTCATAGCATTGTGGTCAGAAAAGATGCTTGATATGATTTTAATCTTCTTAAATTTATTGAGACTTGTTTTGTGCCCTAACATGTGGTCTATCCTGGAGAATGTTCCGTGTGTACCTTAAAAGAATATATTCTCATGTTTTTAGGTAGAATGTTTTGTGTGTATCTATTAAGTCTATCTGGTCGAATGTGTCACTTAAAGCCAATGTTTCCTTGTTGATTTTCTATCTAAGTGATCTATCCATTGATGTAAGTGAGGTATTAAAGTCCCCAACTGTTATTGTATTGCTGTCAATTTCTCCCTTTATGTCTGTTAATAGTTGCTTTATATGTTTAGGTGCTCCTATGTTGAGTGCATAAATATTTACAAATGTTATATCCTCTTGTTGGATTGACCATTTACCATTATGTGATAGCCTTTATCTTTTACTATGGTCTTTGTTTTAAAGTCTATTGTTTAATATAAGTATTGTTACCCTAGCTTTCTTTTTATTTCTATTTGCACAGAATATCTTTTTCCATACCTTCATTTGTGGTCTTTGTGTATCTTTAGATAAGAAATATGTCTCTTATAGGCAACATCTAGATGGGTTTTGCTTTTTTTTTTTTTAATCCATTCAGCCACCCTATGCCTTTTGATTGGAGAATTTAGTCCATTTACATTAAAATAATTGATAGGTTTGTACTTACTGCCATTTGTTAATTGTTTTCTGACTGTTTTTGTAGTTCTTCTTTATTCCTTTTATCTTCTGTTGCTTTTCTTCCCTTGTGGTTTGGTGCTTTTCTTTAGTGTTATGTTTGGATTCCTTTCACCTTGTTTCTGGAAATCTATTATAGCTTTTTGGTTTGTGGTTACCATGTAGTTCATATATAACAATCTGTATATATAGCAGTATATTTTAGGCTGATGGTTGCTTAAATCCGAACACATTCTAAAATACTATACTTTTACTCAACCCCTCCCCATGTTTTATGTTTTTGTCATCATACTTCATATATTTTTATTGTGTGTATTACAAAAATGACTAATTATTGTAAAGTTGATTTTACTTTTGTCTTTTAACCTTCACATTAGTTTTGTAAGTGGTTGATCCACTACCTTTATTATATAATTGCCTTGACCAGTGAGAATTTTGTCTTTCAGTTATGGCCTTTTCTTTTTGCTTAAAGAAGTCCCTTTAGGGGTACCTGGATGGCTCAGTTGGTTGAGTGTATGATTTGTGGTTTCAGCTCGGGTCATGATCTCAGGATTGTGAGGTCAAGCCCTGTGTCAGATTCTGTGTTCAGTGGGGAGTCTGCTTGAGATACTTTCCCTCTCCCTCTGTCCTTCCCCCTGCTTGTGCATGCTCTCTTACTAAGAAAATCCTTTAAAAAAAGGAAAGAAAAGGTCCCTTTAACATTTCTAGTAAGGCTGGTTAAACGGTGATAAACTCCTTTACTTTGCTTGGCTACGAAACTCTTTATCACTCCTTCAATTCTGAATGATAACTTTGCCAGGGGGAATAGTCTGTGGTGTAAGTTTTTCCTTTTCATCGCTTTGAATATACCAGGTCACTTTCTTCTGTACTGCAAAATTTCTGTTGAAAAGCCAACTGATGGCCTGATGAGGGTTCCCTTTTATCTATTTGTTTTTCTCTTGTGGCTTTTAAGATTCTTGTTTTTTATTTTTAACATTTGACATTTTAATTATAATGTGTCTTGATCTGGATCTCTTTGGGTTCCTCTTGCTTGAGACTCTGGGTGGCTCCGGAACCCGGATGTCTGTTTCCTAGGTTAGGGAAGTTTCCATCCCCTTTCTCTTTCCTCTCTCCTTCCTGGACCCCTGTAATGCTAACGTTAGTGTACTTGATGCTGTCCTAGAGGTCCCTTAAACTAGTCTCATTTTTAAAAATTCTTGTTCCTTTCTGTTGTTTTGACTCTGTGATTTCTATTACTTTGTTTTCCAAGTCACTGATCTGTTCTTCTGTATCATCTAATCTGTTGCTGATTCCCTCCAGTGCCTTTTTCATTTTAGTTATGGTAGTCTTCATCTTTAACTGGTACTTTCTATCTCCTTGTTGAAGTTCTCACTGTGTTCATCCATTCTCTTCCTGAGTTTGGTTAGCATCCGTATGACCATTGCTTTGAACTATTTATTAGGTAGATTACTTAGCTCTGTTTCATCAAGGTCTTTTTCTGAGGTTTTGCATTATTCTTTCATTTGAAATATAGTCCCCTGTCTCCTCATTTTGCCTGACTCTCTGTGTTCGTTTCTATGTATTAGGCAAATCAGCTACCTCTCTCAGCCTTGAAGGAGTGACCCTGTGTCAATGTCCCATAGAGATCAGAAGCACAATCCTCCACCGATCACCAGATGCAGGTGCTCAAAGGGAATCTCCTATGTGAGCTGTGTGTGCAAGGGGAGCAGCAGAGGGAGAAGCAGGCTCCCCACTGAGCAGGGAGCCCAATGTGGGACTTGATCCCAGGACCCTGGGATCATGACCTGAGCTGAAGGCAGACACTTAACCACTGAGACACCCAGGCGCCCCTATCCATTCGTCTATTGATTGACACTTAGTCTGCTTCCATAATTTGGCTATTGTAAATAATGTTGCAATAAACATAAGGGGGCATATATCCCTTTGAATTAGTGTTTTTTTTTTTTTTTGTATTCTTTGGGTAAATAGCCAGTAGTGTGATTGTTGGATCATAGGGTAGTTCTATTTTTAATTTTTTGAGGCACTTCCATACTGTCTTTCCCAGTGGCTGCACCAGTTTATATTTCCACCAACAGTGCAAAAGGGTTCCTTTTTCTCCACATCCTTGCCAAACCCTGCTGTTTCTTGAGTTTTTGATTTTAGCCATTCTGATAGGTATGAGGTGGTATCTCAATTTGGTTTTGATTTTCATTTCCCTGACGATAAGTGATGTTGAGCATCTTATCATGTGTCTGTTGGCCATATGGATGTCTTCTTTGGAAAAATGTCTGTTCATATCTTCTACCCATTATAAAACCAGATATTATTTTGGTGTTGGGTTGTGTATATTCTTTATATATTTTGGATACTAATCCTTTATTGGATATGTCATTTACAAATATCTTCTCCCATTCAATAGGCTATCTCTTAGCTATCTCAATAGGCTATCTCTTAGAATAAGAGATAGTTGTTCCCTTTGCTGTGCAGAAGTTTTTCATTTTGATGAAATCCAGTTTATTTTTGCTTTTGTTTCCCTTGTCTCAGGAGATACATCTTGAAAAATATTGTTTCAGCCACTGTCAGAGAAATTACTGCGTGTGGTCTCTTCTAGGATTATTATGGTTTCATTTAGGTCCTTAATTCATTTTCAGTTGGTTTTTGGGTATGGTGTAAAAAAGTGGTCCAGTTTCATTCTTCTGCATGTAGCTGTCCAGTTTTCCCAACACCAAATGTTGAAGAAACTGTCTTTTTCCCATTGCACATTCTTGTCCCCTTTGTCAAAGATTAATTGACCATATAATCATGGGTTCATTTCTGGGCTTTCTATTCTATTCTATTCTCTTGATCTATGTGTTTTCTTTTGTGCCAGTACCATACTGTTTTAATTACTACAGCTTTTAAAGACTGTCAGAGCAGGAATATTTATGACAGAATCCCAGACTTTATTTCCAAATCTACACCCAGAAAGCCTTGATTTTAAAAGTCCTTTTCCATCTAAAGTCATGCATATATTAACTGTTAGGTCATTTTTCCCCTTTATTTTTGTCTTTGGATTCAACAGCAAACTCAAGAAAGTTTTACAAAGAATTTATCCTATTACTTTTAGAAATACTTTCGGAGTAAAAAATATGGAATGATGATATATGATGACCTTATCCAAAGCATTTCATTCATAAAAATACACGCTGAAATCTAAACTTTATTATTCAAACTTTTCAATTTTTCAAAAGAAACTATTTTCCTCTCATGTTTTTTCTTTTTTTATTCAGTGATTTTTCATTATTTTTTCCATATAATCCCAATACTTAACTCTATACATGTATTCCTTCCAGTGAATCCAACTCTTTCTTTACATAAGAGCCAAAGGATAAGAATGCAGGGAAGCATTGGGTTTACTTTCAAATGGAATGCTCTAACTAAATCTAATTTAGCTTGAGTCTTAGATCTCTAACATATCATTCAAAAATTCTTAGGACTGGCAAATGGCGGAGGAGTAGGAGACCTAGATTTCGCCTGGTCTCAGGAATTCAGCTGAATAGGGATCAAACCATTCTGAACACCTACGAACTCAACAGGAGTCCGAAGAAGAGAGTAGCAACAACTCTCTGAACAGAGAAGCGACCACTTTCTGGAAGGTAGGACGTGCGGAGAAGTGAATCCGAGGCGATATTCGGGAGGATAGATGGCGGGGGAGAGGCCTCTGCCGGCCGCTTCTGGCGAGTGATAGAGTCGCGGAGCACAAAATCGGAACTGTTAGAAGTCGGCTCCACTGAGGGACATCGCTGCAGTGGCTAAGCAGGGGGTGGAGTCCTCCCGGGACAGTGTGGTCTCAGGACCCTTGGGGTCACAGAAAGACTGGGGGAGCCTGAGTGCGCCAGAGCTCCCAAGTATTGGAGCGGGGAAGCCAGCTGCAGAGACGGAGCTGAGGCTTGGGCTCTCAGCTTGGGGTTGCCATAAACTGTGATCCGCGGCCCTGTCGGGCCACTGCTCCTGCAGCAGGGACCCAACAAGTGGCAGATCCAGGGAGACTCCCCTCTCTCCCCTGGGAGGAGTGGTGCGGGAGCGCACCGCAGGGATCTGCTGGGTTTGGAGACTCCACACGGGGTCGGGTGCCAGAGATAGCAACGCTTGGTCACAGGCCGGGTGAGCACGGAGAGCGGCTGGAGACCGGGGACAAGGGAGTGACTGCTTTTCTCTGGGGGCGCACTGAGGAGCGGGGCCCCGAGTTCTCGGCTCCTCCGGGTGGAGATTGGGAGGCCACCATTTTTGCCCTGGTCCTCCAAGGCTGTACGGAGAGCTTGCAGGGAACAAAAGCTCCTGAGATCAAACCCGAGCAGCTTGCTTAGCCCGGACTGACAAGGGCGGGGCAATTCAGCCTCCAGCAAAGACATTTGGAAACCACAGCAACAGGCCCCTCCCCCAGAATATCAGCACGAACAGCCAGAAAGCCAAGACCAAGTTGACCGATCAAGGAGAACGGGAGAACTCCAGCGCTAGGGGAATACTGCACATAGAATTCATGGCTTTTTTTTTACCATGATTCATTAGTTCATCAAAGTTAATTTTTGTTAACTGTTTTTTTTCTTTTTCACTTTTTCAACCAACATCTTATCAATCTCTTTTTAAAAAAAAAAACATTTTTTATTTTTCATTTTTAGAGTCATATTTTATCCCTTCATATTAGTTACCCTTATTTTTGGCATATATATATAAGTTGTTCTCTCTTTAAAATTTTGAGATACAGTTTCTTCTAACAGATAAAAATATACCCTAAATCACTAGTGTATGGCTCTGTTCTAGTCTCCTGCCTGATCACATTCTCTCCCTTTTTTCTTTTTTTTTTTTAAATCTTCTTTCTTTTTTCAAACAACTTCTTATCTTATCAAGTCCTTTTATAAAATCTTTTATAATTTTCATGTTTACAGTCATCTTCTATCCCTTCATTGTATCAACCCTTATTTTGTACATATATGTCTTTCTTCCTTTAAAATTTTAGGAGGCATTTTTTCTAACAGACCAAAATACGCCCAAAATCTAGTGTGTGGCACTGATCTATGCACTAGCCTGATAATATTTGATCACATTCTGCTTTTTTTGTATTGTTCTGTTTTTGTTTTTATCTTTTTTTTTCTCTCTTTCTTTTTTCTTTCTTTCCCTTTCTTTTCCCCTGGTTTCAGGTCTTTTCTGATTTGTATACAGTATATTTGCTGGGGACGTTGTAAACCTGTTAGCATTTTGTTCTCTCATTCATCTGTTCTCCTCTGGACAAAATGACAAGAAGAAAAAAATCACCTCAGCAAAAAGAACAAGAGGTAGTTCCGTCAGCCAGGGACCTACTCAATACGGACATTAGTACGATGTCGGACCTAGAGTTCAGAATCATGACTTTAAAGATACTAGCTGGGCTTGAAAAAAGCGTGGAAGTTATTAGAGGAACCCTTTCTGGAGAAATAAAAGAACTAAAATCTAACCAAGTCGAAATCAAAAAGGCTATTGATGAGGTGCAATCAAAAATGGGGGCACTAATTGTTAGGATAAATGAGGCAGAAGAGAGAATCAGTGATATAGAAGACCAAATGATGGAAAATAAAGAGGCTGAGAAAAAGAGGGAGAAACAACTACAGGATCACGAGGGCAGAATTCGAGAGATAAGTGATACAATAAGACGAAACAACATTAGAATAATTGGGATCCCAGAAGAAGAAGAAAGAGAGAGAGGGGCAGAAGGTATATTGGAGCAAATAATAGCAGAGAACTTCCCTAATGTGAGGAAGGAAACAGGCATCAAAATCCAGGAGGCACAGAGAACCCCTCTCAAAATCAATAATAATAGGTCAACACCCCGACATCTAATAGTAAAACTTACGAGTCTCAGAGACAAAGAGAAAATCTTGAAAGCAGCTCGGGAGAAGAGATATGTAACCTACAATGGTAAAAATATTAGATTTGGCAACAGACCTATCCACAGAGACCTGGCAGGCCAGAAAGGACTGGCAAGATATCTTCAGAGCACTAAACGAGAAAAATATGCAGCCAAGAATACTATATCCAGCTAGGCTGTCATTGAAAATAGAAGGAGAGATAAAAAGCTTCCAGAACAAACAAAAACTAAAGGAATTTGCAAACACGAAACCAGCCCTCCAAGAAATATTGAAAGGGGTCCTCTAAGCAAAGAGAGAGCCTAAAAGCAGCAAAGATCAGAAAGGAACACAGACAACATACAGTAACAGTCACCTTACAGGCAATACAATAACACTAAATTCATACCTTTCAATAGTTACCCTGAATGTAAATGGGCTAAATGCCTCAATCAAAAGACACAGGCTATCAGATTGGATTAAAAAACAAGACCCATCCATATGCTGTCTGCAAGAGACTCATTTTAGACCCAAAGACACCCCCAGATTGAAAGTGAGGGGGTGGAAAACCATTTACCATGGTAATGGACACCAAAAGAAAGCTGGGGTGGCAATCCTTATATCAGACAAACTAGATTTTAAAACAAAGACTGTAATAAGAGATGAGGAAGGACACTATATCCTACTTAAAGGGTCTATCCAACAAGAAGATCTAACAATTGTAAATATCTATGCCCCAAACATGGGAGCAGCCAATTATATAAGGCAATTAATAACAAAAGCAAAGAAACACATTGACAACAATACAATAATAGTGGGGGACTTTAACACCCCCTTGACTGAAATGGACAGATCATCTAAGCAAAAGATCAACAAGGAAATAAAGACTTTAAATGACACACTGGACCAAATGGACTTCACAGACATATTCAGAACATTCCATCCCAAAGCGACGGAATACACACTCTTCTCTAGTGCCCATGGAACATTCGCCTGAATTGATCACATCCTAGGTCACAACACAGGTCTCAACCGGTACCAAAAGATTGGGATCATTCCCTGCATATTTTCAGACCACAATGCTTTGAAACTAGAACTCAATCACAAGACGAAAGTTGGAAAGAACTCAAATACATGGAGGCTAAAGAGCATCCTACTAAAGAATGAATGGGTCAACCAGGAAATTAAAGAAGAATTAAAAAAATTCATTGAAACCAATGAAAATGAAAACACAACTGTCCAAAATCTCTGGGATACACCAAAGGCAGTCCTGAGAGGAATGTATATAGCAATACAAGCCTTTCTCAAGAAACAAGAAAGGTCTCAAATACACAACCTAACCCTACACCTAAAGGAGCTGGAGAAAGAACAGCAAATAAAGCCTAAACCAGCAGGAGAAGAGAAATAATAAAGATCAGAGCAGAAATCAATGAAATAGAAACCAAAAGAACAGTAGAACAGATCAACAAAACTAGGAGCTGGTTCTTTGAAACAATTAACAAGATTGATAAACCCCTGGCCAGACTGATCAAAAAGAAAAGAGAAATGACCCAAATCAACAAAATCATGAATGAAAGAGGAGAGATCACAACCAACACCAAAGAAATACAAACAATTATAAGAACATATTATGAGCAACTCTATGCCAGCAAATTAGATAACCTGGGAGAAATGGGTGCATTCCTAGAGATGTATCAACTACCAAAACTGAACCAGGAAGAAATAGAAAACCTGAACAGACCTATAATCACTAAGGAAATTGAAGCAGTCATCAAAAATCTCCCAAGAAACAAAAGCCCAGGGCCAGATGGCTTCCCAGGGGAATTCTATCAGACATTTCAAGAAGAATTAATACCTATTCTCCTGAAACTGTTCCAAAAAATAGAAATGGAAGGAAAACTTCCAAACTCATTTTATGAGGCCACCATTACCTTGATCCCAAAACCAGACAAAGACCCCATCAAAAAGGAGAATTACAGACCAATATCCTTGATGAACATGGATGCAAAAATTCTCACCAAAATACTAGCCAATAGGACCCAACAGTACATTAAAAGGATTATTCACCATGACCAAGTGGGATTTATCCCTGGGCTGCAAGGCTGGTTCAACATCCGCAAATCAATCAACGTGATACAATACATTAACAAAAGAAAGAACAAGAATCATATGATCCTCTCAATAGATGCAGAAAAAGCATTTGACAAAGTACAGCATCCTTTCTTGATCAAAACTCTTCAGAGTATAGGGATAGAGGGTACATACCTCAATATCATAAAAGCCATCTACGAAAAACCTACAGCGAATATCATTCTCAATGGGGAAAAGCTGAGAGCTTTTCCCCTAAGGTCAGGAACGCGGCAGGGATGTCCACTCTCACCACTGCTATTCAACATAGTATTAGAAGTCCTAGCCACAGCAATCAGACAACAAAAAGAAATCAAAGGCATCCAAATTGGCAAAGAGGAAGTCAAACTCTCACTCTTTGCAGATGATATGATACTTTATGTGGAAAACCCAAAAGACTCCACCCCAAAACTGCTAGAACTCATACAGGAATTCAGTCAAGTAGCAGGCTATAAAATCAATGCACAGAAATCAGTGGCATTCCTATACACCAACAACAAGACAGAAGAGAGACAAATCAAAGAGTCGATCCCATTCACAATTGCACCCAAAACCATAAGATACCTAGGAATAAATTTAACCAAAGAGGCAAAGGATCTGTACTCAGAAAACTATAAAATACTCAGGAAAGAAATTGAAGAAGACACAAAGAAATGGAAAAACGTTCCATGCTCATGGATTGGGAGAACCAACATTGTGAAGATGTCAATGCTACCTAGAGTAATCTACACATTCAATGCAATCCCCATCAAAATACCATCCACTTTTTTCAAAGAAATGGAACAAATAATCCTAAAATTTGTATGGAACCAGAAGAGACCCCGAATAGCCAGAGGAATGTTGAAAAAGAAAAGCAAAGCTGGCGGCATCACAATTCCGGACTTCCAGCTCTATTACAAAGCTGTCATCATCAAGACAGTATGGTACTGGCACAAAAACAGACACATAGATCAATGGAACAGAATAGAGAGCCCAGAAATGGACCCTCAACTCTATGGTCAACTTATCTTTGACAAAGCAGGAAAGAATGTTCAATGGAAAAAAGACAGTCTCTTCAACAAATGGTGTTGGGAAAATTGGACAGCCACATGCAGAAGAATGAAACTGGACCATTTCCTTACACCACACACAAAAATAGACTCCAAATGGTTGAAAGACCTCAATGTGAGACAGGAGTCCATCAAAATCCTAAAGGAGAACACAGGCAGTAACCTCTTCGACCTCAGCCGCAGCAACTTCTTCCTAGAAACATCACCAAAGGCACGGGAAGCCAGGGCAAAAATGAACTATTGGGATTTCATCAAGATAAAAAGCTTTTGCACAGCAAAAGAAACAGTCCACAAAACCAAAAGACAACTGACAGAATGGGAGAAAATATTTGCAAATGACATATCAGATAAAGGGCTAGTATCCAAAATCTATAAAGAACTTATCAAACTCAACACCCAAAGAACAAATAATCCAATCAAGAAATGGGCAGAAGACATGAACAGACATTTTTGCAAAGAAGACATCCAAATGGCCAACAGGCACATGAAAAAGTGCTCAACATCGCTCGGCATCAGGGAAATCCAAATCAAAACCTCAACGAGATACCACCTCACACCCGTCAGAATGGCTAAAATTAACAAGTCAGGGAACGACAGATGTTGGCGGGGATGTGCAGAAAGGAGAACCCTCCTACACTGTTGGTGGGAATGCAAGCTGGTGCAACCCCTCTGGAAAACAGTATGGAGGTTCCTCAAACAGTTGAAATTAGAGCTACCATTCGATCCAGCAATTGCACTACTGGGTATTTACCACAAAGATGCAAATGTAGGGATCCGAAGGGGTACGTGCACCCCAATGTTTATAGCAGCAATGTCCACAATAGCCAAACTGTGGAAAGAGCCAAGATGTCCATCGACAGATGAATGGATAAAGAAGAGGTGGTATATATACACAATGGAATATTATGCAGCCATCAAGAGGAATGAGGTCTTGCCATTTGCAACGACGTGGATGGAACTGGAGGGTGTTAGGCTGAGTGAAATAAGTCAATCACAGAAAGACATGTATCATATGACCTCACTGATATGAGGAATTCTTAATCTCAGGAACAAACTGATGGTTGCTGGAGTGGTCAGGGGTGGGAGGGAGGGGGTGGCTGGGTGATAGGCATTGGGGAGGGTATGTGCTAC
Organism: Eumetopias jubatus; assembly: GCF_037043125.1. Classification (NCBI taxonomy): domain Eukaryota; kingdom Metazoa; phylum Chordata; class Mammalia; order Carnivora; family Otariidae; genus Eumetopias; species Eumetopias jubatus. The sequence goes on from NW_028274813.1 coordinate 63,478,044, forward strand.
GGTGAGCGCTGTGAATTGTGCAAGACTGTTGAATCACAGATCTGTACTTCTGAAACAAATAACGCAACATATTTTAAGAAAAAAGAAAAAGAAGAAGATAGCAGGAGAGGAAGAATGAAGGGGAGTAAGTTAGAGGGGGAGATGAACCAGGAGAGATGATGGACTCTGAAAAACAAACTGAGGTTTCTAGAGGGGAGGAGGTTAGGGGGATGGGTTAGCCTGGTGATGGGTATTAAAGAGGGCACATTCTGCATGGAGCACTGGGTGTTATGAACAAACAATGAATCATGGAACAGTACACTAAAACAAATGATGTAATATATGGTGATTAACATAACAATAAAAAATTAAAAAAAAATTCTTAGGACTGACCAACTAATAAAAAATAGTATATTAGCGGAAATTACCGTGTTGTCATTGTTTATATGATTCTTCTCGTATTCAATTCAAAAAAGAATTCCAGGAAGTATCCAATATAAAGGAAAAATAAGACTATTGGGGGGGGGAAGGTGAGGCAAGAAATTATATCAATAAACCTTTTAAGAGCTGTGAAAGAGCTTAAAGTCCTGGAGTCACATATGCATGGATCCAGATCTTTTTCCTCCCCTTACTAGTTCTATGACCTTGGGTAATTTACTTCATCTTTCAAAAAGTTAGTTTCTTCATCTACAGTTGTTACAAAGATTAAATGAGACAATGGATGAGAAATGGTAACTCAGTGACTAAGACAAGGTTCCATATTGCTAGCACATAACATAACAGCCCCATCCTTTAAGTGACTGACACTTATACCACTTAGCTTTTTAGAGGGATATTTGACAGACCATCAGAAAAATTAACATAAGAAAATAAAATAAACTGAGAAACACATTTCCTCACAATGTATGACACCTTGTTTTAGCAACATTGGGTTTCCCTGAAAGAACTGGTCTATACTAGACTGAACCTGTCTGGTAAAGGTTTATTGAGATGACATTTGAAAAAAGAAATACGACATTGACTCTGGAGCCAAAATACCTAGGTTTGAATGCCAGATCAATTACCATACACCACTGGAAAACTGGCCTTCTTAGTACAAATTTCATGTAAGTCAGGAGTTTCTTTGAAGCATGTACCCTCAAGTACTTAAAGCAAATGTTTAAATAAGTATCAATGAAATATCAGTGGTCAACTAACTCACATGGAAGCCCAAATTCTCTCTTCTTTATTTTTCTCCTAGTATTTTGAAAGGGAAAATGCTTACTTAGTTCTCTTTTTTGAGATTCTCCATAAAATATTACTGCTTTTCCTAGACCAGTTAGATATGGTTAATACTTAGCAATTAAAACTTCTTCAGAGGTACCTGAGTGGCTCAATTGGTTAAACATCTGCCTTCGGCTCAGGTCATGATCCTGGGGTCCTGGGATCGAGTCCTGTGCCGAGGCTCCCTGTTCAGCAGAGAGTCTGTTCTTCCCTTTACTCCTCCCCAGGACTCATAAGCTCCCTCTCTCTCTCTCTCGTAAGTAAATAAAATAAAAAAAAAAACCAACTTTTTCGTATATCACCTGTGATAATGAAGAAATTTGATCCATAATTTCCTACAATGTATTGGAAAAGTGGGATGACCTAATTTCAAAATCCAATAGACTTGATTTGTATTTATAAAACTCCTGCTAATTTACTTAATTAAAGCAATAGTGGATGCATATGCAACATTCATATCATTAAAAAAGGCTTCATCTTAAGGAGAGAATTTAGAATGCTGATTCAGGACACTGACTCTGGAGCCAAAATTCATAGGTTTGAATGTCAGATCAGTTACAAACTAGCTGGGTAACTTTGGAAAAGTCGCTGAAACTTCCTTTGCCTCAATTTTTTCTTCTGCAAAATTGAGAAGATAATAGTACATATATCTTATGGTTATTAAAAGTCTTAAATGGGGGTGCCTGGGTGGTTCAGTCTGTTAAGCATCTGCCTTCAGCTTGGGTAATGATCCCAGGGTCCTGGGATCAAGCCCCACATTGGGCTCTCTGCTCAGTGGAGAGCCTGCTTCTCCTTCTCCCTCTGCCTGCTGCTCTGCCTACTTGTGCTCTCTCTCTTTCTCTGTCAAATAAATAAGTAAAAATCTTTAAAATAAATAAGTAAATAAAACCCTTAAAAGACTGATCTCAGGATCTTGAGATCAAGCCTCAGGTCAGGCTCATGCTCAGCGTGGAGTCCAGTTAGGACTTTTTCCCTCTGTCCCTCCCTGCCTGTACTCATGTGCATGCTCTCTCTCTCTCTAAATAAATGAATCTTTAAAAAAGTCTGAAATGATTTAACATGTAACAGAAAAGGCCCTGATACCTATTAAGTGTTATTATGTTAGCTATTATTATTATTCTTGTTGTTGTTATTTGGTCCTTCAGAAAAGTAATGCCCCCCCCCTTTTTTTTTACTTACTTCAAAGTAAGGATACTCACTGACAGGCTTCAGGGTAATCTGTCAACCCATTTGTAATTACATGTAAAATTCTGTATATGCCCATGTATTTTTTAAAGTTTTATTGAGATATAATTGACATAAAATACCTGCATGCTTAAAATGTACCATTTTATACATTTTGACATTTGAATACACCCATAAAACTATCACTACAATTAAGATAATGACTATATTCATCATCCACAAAAGCTTCCTCTTACCCTTCATAATTCCTCCAGTGGTAACAAAGATTTTACCCTATAATTTTTTCCCTTTTTTTTTTTTTTTTACATTTTACAGTTGGGTGTACGATCCATTTTGAATTCATTTTTTGAGTATGGTGCAATGCAGAATTCAATTTCATATTTGTGCATATATTCAATTGTCCCAGAATCATTTGTTGAGATATTACCCTTGTAATTGCATTTGCACTTTTGTCAAAAATCAATTGACCATTTATGTGCATCTCTATTTCTGAAATATCTATCCTATTCCATTGATGTATTTCTTGGCCTTGACACTAATGCCGTACTCTCCTGACTACCATAGTTTTATTATAAGTCTTGAAGTCAGGCTGTGTAGGTCCTTCAACTTTATTCATCTTTTTAAAAATTGTTTTGGCTATTCTAGTGCCTTTGCATTTCTATATAAATTTTAGACTTCAGCTTATAAACTTCTACCAAAACATGACTAAAAATTGCATTTGAATTACATTGACCCTATAGATAAATCTGGGGTGAATTTATATCTGAACAATATTGTGCCTTCTGATCCATGAACACAGGATAGTTCATTACTCATCTAGTCATTTAATTTCTGTCAGGAATATTTTGTAGTTTTCAGAGTATAGGTCTTCATGTATTTTGTTAGATATATCCCTAAGTATTTCATGTTTTTGCTGCTATTATATATGATACTGTTTTTTAATTTCAATTTCTGGTTGTTCATTGACAGTACATAAAAATACAATTGTATATTGGTCTTGTATACTATAGTCTGTTAAAGTCCTTTACTAGGCCTAGGATATTTTTTTGGAGATTCTACAGCATTTTCTACATAGATGATCATGGAGTCTGTGAGTAAAGTTAATTTGGCTCCTTAACTTCCAAGTCGCATGTCTTTAATTCTTTTTTTTTCTTGCTTTATTGCACTGGCTAAAACTTCCAGTGCAATGTTGAATAGAAATGGTGAAAATGGACACCCTTGCCTTGTACCTGATAATAGAAGAAAAGCATTCAGTCTTTTATCATTAAATATGTTAGCTCTAGATTATTTGCATATGCCCTTTATTAAGCTGAGAAAGTTTCTACTTTATTCTTAGGTTCTGAGTTTTTATAAGGAAAAATGTTAGATCTGATAAGTGCTTTTCCTGCAACCACTGTTATAATCTTAGAGTTTTCCTTTCTTATTCCATAAATATGGTGAGTTACACTGAGTTTTTTCAAATGTTAAACAAATTTGGCATTTCTAAACCTCACACTGTCATGATGTATTATCTATTTTATAAATTGCTGATTTCCTTTGATAAAATTTTGTTAGGAATCTCTATCTCTATTCATGAGGGATATTGGTCTGTAGTTTTCTTATAATGTCTTTGTCTGGGTAATACTGTCTCAGAAAATGAATTGGGAAGTATTCTTATTAAATTTTCCTGGAAGATTTTGCATAAAATTAGTACTATTTCTTCCCTAACTATTAGGAAGAATTCACCCATAAAGCCATTGAGGCCTAGATTTTTCTTGTAGGGAGGTTTTTGACTGATGTTCAATTTACTTAGCAGATATGGAGCTATTCAGGTTGTGTATTTCTTCTCGAATAAATGTTGGTAGCTTGGAACTTTCAAGTTTTTCTCCTTTTTATCTAAACAGTTGAATTTAATGGCATAAAATTATTCATAATATTCCCTTCATATTCTTTTAATATTAGTAGGATATGTAGTTATGTCTATTTGGTATTCCTGATGTTGGTAATTTGTTTCTTTTTTCCTTTCTTCCTGATCAGTCTTGATAGAGTTCTCAAAAAACAGCTTTTTGTTTTATTGATTTTTTTCTCTATTATTTTTCTGTTTTCAATTTCAGTGACTTCTGCTCCAATCTTTATTTCCTTTCTTCTACATAATTTGTATTTAATTTGCTCTTCTTTTTCTAGTTGTATAAGATGAAAGCTAAGATCATTATTTTAATGGCAAATTTTTGTGGCACAAATTTTAATATTGTTTTCTATTTCTATTCAGTACAAGCACTTTATAATTTCCCTTTTCCATTTCTTCCTTGTCCACGAATTGTATATAAGTGTGCTATTTAGTTTCCATATATTTGAGGATTTTATCAATATATGTCTTTTATTTATTTCTAAACTAATTCCATTATAATTAGAGAGAATACTTTGTATGATATGAACCCTTTTAAATTTAAGACTTATTTTGTGGCTCACAAAAGAGTCATTTTTGGTAGATGTTCTGTGTACATTTGAAAAGAATCTATATTCTTTTGTTGTAGGATGGGTTGTTTTAAATGTCAGAACAAGTTGGTTTATGGGGTGTTTATGGTTTTTATATTCTTACTGATTTTTCTGTCTGCATGCACTATCAATTATTGAGGAAAGCTGTTGGAATCTCTGTCCAAAACTCAGTATTCCTGTCTTCTTCCATTTGTATCAATTTTTGACTTGTGTAAAGTCTGTTATTAGAACATAAATATTTAGTAGTGGTGTATCCTCTTGATTAATTAGCATCTTTATCATTAAAAATGTCATTCTTTATATCTTGTAATATCTTTGCTCTGAAATATAATTTGTTAAGTATTAACAATTGTGTTAGCTTAAAGTATATTTTTCCATACTTTTAACCTATTTTGTCTTTATACTTAAGGTGGGTTTATTATAGGCAACATATAGTTCAATCTTGCTTTTTTCTTTTAATCCAATCTGACAATTACTGCATTTTAATTGGGGTTTTTAGTCCATTTATATTTAATAGAATTACTGATGTGGTTGATTTACTCTTCCATCTTGCTTGTTTCTCTTTGTAACACCTGTTCTTTATTCCCATTTTTCCTCTTTTCCTGCATTGTGTATATGGGTTTTTAATGATTTCATCTTGCTTCCCTTGTTGGAGTATTAGTTACAGTTTCTTCTGTTTTTAGAGAGTCACAGTATATATTTTATCTTTTCAAAGTCTATTTTTAAGTGATATTATATTACCACATGTAGTATAAGAACCATTCAACTGTATAGTTCCATTTCCTGGCCTTTGTGATATTGTTGTCTTATGTTTTACCTCTCCATGTGTTATAAATCCCACAATACATGGTTACTGCCTTTAAACAACCTAATTACCAATTAAAGAGATTTAAATAATACAAAAAATATTTCATATTAACCCACATAGTAACCACTTCCAGTGCTTAACATTTCTTTGCACAGATTCAAGTTTCCTGCTGATATCATTTTTCTTTTGCCTGAAGTATTTCTCTTAACATTTCTTGTAATGCAGTTCTACTGGTGATAATTTTTTTCATCTTTTGCTGTCTGAAAACCATTTTTATCTTCCTCTTTGAGTATTTTCTCTGTATATAGAATTCTTCGTTGTTATTTTCTTTCAATTCTTTATAAAGATGTTGCTCCACTGTCTCCTGATATGCACTGTTTCTGAAAAAGAAGTCTGCTATAACTCTTAATAATGTTTCTGTTTTCCCTGGATGCTTTGAAGACATTCTCAGAACTGGTTTTAATCAATTTGATTCTGATGTCCCTTGTTGTAGTTTTTTTTCATGTTTATTGTGCCTAAGGTTTGTTGACACTATGGATCTATAGTTTATAGTTTTCATCAAATTTAGAAATTTTGGGCCATTATTTCTTCAAAAATTGTTTGTCCTTATGTCCTTTCTTTTAGGGGTTCCAATTACATATATATATTAGGCTGCTTAAACTTGTCTCACAGCTCACTGATGCCATGTTTTCTATTTTGTCTTGTTTTTCTGTTTCATTTTAGACAGTTTCTACTATTGTTTTCAGGTTTATGAATTTTTTCTTTTTCAATGTATAATTGGGTATTAATACCATTCCATGTATTTTTCATCTCAGTTATTATAGTTTTCATGTGTAAAAGTTTGATTTTAGGCAGATAGATATCTTCAATGTCTCTAATAAGCGCAATATTTTTTTCTAGCTTCTTAAACATATGGAATGCAAGTAAAATAACTTTTAATGTTCTTGTCTATTAATTCTATAGTCTGTGTCATTACTGGATCTGCTTCTATTGCTTAATTTTTTCTTCCTTCTTATCAAATATATTTTACTTCTTTTTTGCATGCTAATCGCTTTTGACTAGATGTTAGATACTAAAAATTTTACTTTGTTGGATCCTGGGTACTTGTATGCCTATAAGTATTTTTGAGTTTTGTATCAGGATGCAGGTTAATGATTTTGAAAGAGTTTCATTCCTTTTTTTTTTAAGGTTTACTTATTTATTTGAGAGCGAGAGGGAGTGTGGGGGGGGAAGAGGAAGAGGGCAGAGGGAGAGGGACATAGAGAATCTCAAGCAGATTCCCCAGTATGGAGCCTGAGGCATGGTTCGATCTTACAACCCTGAGATCATGACCTGAGCCAAAATCAAGAGTCGGACGCTGAACCAACTGAGCTACCCAGGTGCCCTGAAAGAGTTTGATTCTTTCAGTTCTTGCTTTTACAGTTTTGGGGCAAGACTAGAATGGCATTCATTTAGTCTTAATTTTACTCCATTACTAAGGCAAACCATACTCTGGCACATGCCCTGTGAATATGAGGGTTTCTCCTGAGGCTGATGGGAAAAGGAACTATTGCCAGCTATGTGTGAGCTCCAGGAATTGTTCCCTGTAATTTTTTTGGATGGTTCCTTCTGCTTAAGACCTGAGAGGATCCCTCTGCAGATGTCTACAGCTCTCTCTCTGTAGCTCCCTCCTCTCTAGTACTCTGCCCTATAGCAACTTTAGCTGCCTTGGCCTCCTCAGACTCCCAGACCCGTCTCTTCTGCTCAGCGACATTGCCAGGTTCTGCATAGACTTCCTTTCTGTACACTGTGCCCTGGAAACACTAGACAGAAATGTGGGTAACCACTGAATCACTTCATTCATTTCACATCTCTTCATTGCCTCATAGTCAAGGTTAAAAATTGTCATATTGTCCAGTTTTTTAGTTGTTTCACATATGAGGGTGAATCTGGTCCCTTACTTTATCTTGGCTGAAAGTGGAAGTCTGCCGATGTATTATTTTAAGCGGAAGAAGGCCTACAGCCTTCATCAGGGAGTTATGGTCTTTTCACCAAAAATCAGGAAACACTGTTCTGAGTGGATTTATAGATTATGGGTAGGGATTCTTGTTGTTAGTATGGACTGTCTTACATATTTTAATTTTCATCTATTGTAGGAAGTGATATTTAAACTGTTAAAGTAATAAAAATTTTGGTTCTCTACAATACATACATAATAAATTTGGAATGCTATTTTGGCAGATGGGATGACTTAACGTAATACAAATGGGTAGTATTGTCAGTCAGGAAATAGGCCGGAGTCAATGAAAGGTGTAAAAGGAACAAAGTTCAAGTTTCTTTGGCTCACAAAGAAAGAAGGGAGGAGACTAGGAAAAAAAAACAACATACAAATCAAATGAAAATTAGAATTAAAGCTTCAAAAGTATGGACAGAGATCAATTTTACAGGTAACACACACACATAAACACACAAAAGTAAGTCTGGGCAAAGAATTTAAATATATGAAGAACAAGTATAATGTCAAATAATTATGAAATTTCAAAATCTTGATAAGAGAGAAAGATGTTTTTGGGAATTTAATACAAGATCTCTTGCTTTCTTGCAACTTTTAAAAAAGAAATAAATATATTCATTATTTACCTAGTTAGGGGTAATAGAGAAGTCTGTTTGACATTTATACACTTACCTGAATTTTTCTGAATATTATGGAAAGGTTTTCCATATTTTTGTCAGTGTTAACTATAAGAGGGAAGGCAGTAATTACCTGTGAATATTACCTCGTCTCTAGTTATTTGTACATTTGTATTATCTTTCTAGCTATGCTTTTTCAGAAGGGGGAAGGGATCTTATTCACTTCTGAATATCTAATATTGACTACTATAGAGCATCACATAGAGGAAGTTCACTTATTTAACAAATACTATGAAGTACCTATTAAATCCTAGGTACCACGTGGGACTTTAGGAATGCAAAGGTGAGCAGAAATTGGCTATGTGGCTGCTTTTGGCAGATCACTGGAGAAGACTAATAGTAATCAAATCATCACACAAACAAATATAAATTGAACAATAAGGAGCACTGCATGTATGATTAAGTGACATCGCTTATATAAGCTATTTCCAAAGTGACTAATGAAGAAAATTCTATAATGTGGTGATTGAATCAGAGCTTCTAATTCTCAGTATCAGAACCTAGTCCACATTTTTAGAACCCACTTTATCCAATACCTCATACAGAATTTCCATAAGAAATAACTTTTAAAGAAAAGAGTATACCACAGGGTACTTCACATCATGTTTTAGAACTTGGAAGCATTGTCTCTATCAGACAAAAAGAATGGTCAGAAGGTTTCTTCACGGTCTCATGAAGGTGAATATTCTTATGGAAATGTAACAGTACTCAAAGCCATTTTGTGGGAACATGAACACCAATAATGAATATAGATATAACTCTAAACTAAATGCCAGAATAAAACAAAATTTATGACATAAAGCATGTACTCATTCATTTACCAAATATCCATCAAACATCTACCATGTGCAAGTATGTCCCAGGCCTTGGAAACCTAGCAGTGATAGTCCCTGTGCACACGAAGGGGGTGGCATGAGGGTGGAGAGACATATGATAGAAAGCAAACAGACTACTTAGACACTTCTGATTCTCTGTATTGGCAACCTCCCACAGTGGTCAAATACTTGCCTGCCCATCAAAGCAACTTGGACTCTTTATCTAACCAACAGAGATCAGAAGCAAGAAATATCTCCAACTTAATGAGGTACGCTGTGCTTACTGTATTGTTGGTGTTAGTCCCATTCTCTTCTATTCTTTTCTTGACAGTTATTTTTAACCTTGTTTAGCACAGAAGACCGTATTTGCTACCTCCATCATTCTAAACAACCTACACATTCAGCAGCTAACTTAAAGGAAAGGGGAGACTTTTCTCTATCTGCAATTTATATCTACTTCTATATATTATCTTGAGCCTCTAAGAAGTAGCCAGGGTTTTAAAGTGAGAGCTTACCTTTACCACAGAAAATGTCTACATCTAGTCCACAGAGATCTAGTCCTGTATCCCTGATCATATGATTTCAAATAAATCCCCAAAGAAAGCCATTTTTGTCTCCTCCAAAGGAGTTTGAATGCTTCCCAAATGTCAAAGCTTCTCCAGGTGCAGATGGTTTTTGTACAAGTTTTATTATGGTTACTACGGCGCTTAAAGGCTTCAAACCACAGAATAAAAAATAACCTCTTTTGCCTTTCCCAACACTCAAAAAGAAAGAAAGAGTGAGAGAGAGAGAGAGAGAGAGAGAGAGAGAGAAAGAAAGAAAGAAAGAAAGAAAGAAAGAAAGAGAAAAGAAAAGAAAGAAAGAAAGAAAGAAAGAAAGAAAGAAAGAAAGAAAGAAAGAAAGAAAGAAAGAAAAAGAAAGAAAGAAAGAAAGAAAGAAAGAAAGAAAGAAAGAAAGAAAGAAAAAGAAAGAAAGAGGAAAAAGAAAACACTCCAGCTAAATAGCTTCAAAACAAACAGGTCATTTCAAGAAAAGACATCCAATTATACAGACTCTGATTACTGGTAATAACTTGGAAGTTTTAAGAAATTTAACAACTTCAGCTCAAAACAATTAAACTGAACTGTTAAGGATAAAATCACCCCCTAGACTCAACATAGCTACAGCTGCAGAAAGAGTAGGAAGGCTTTACTGATCCATTGTCCCTTCTGTTGCCAGTCCCCAATGCCAAATGAATCAGATAGCAAATATTAATGCTTTCTTAAAATCAGAATTCATAGGAGAAGGCTGGTTTTTTTTGTCCTCTTTTTTTCTGTAGCAAGATTGTTACATTTGATTTTTCAATTTTGAATCTCGGACTTTTCAAAGACATAGAACTGATAACATAAACACATAAGAAAAACTTTCCATTCCATGTATGTATGTATGTATGTACTTCATTTATGTAAGTCAAACATGAGACTTAGGCCTACAATTAATGGACATTGACTTCAAGGTCATTTGAGGAACGCAATCATTTTCTCAATAAAACTTTTCCCTTAAGGATATAGAGGTTTTCTGGACAAGGCCTTGTTCTATATTATTATTAAACAAGTCTAGTCACATTTATTTCTTTCATTGTAGCAACAGCTTGAACTTACAATTAACTTGGAAAATTCTTAAAAGGGATCCCTACCCCTACCTTGAACACTGCATTAAAATTCAAAGAGGAAACTTGCTACCTCTCAGCAACACACCTCTATTAGAAGGAGCTCCAAGAAGGAACAGTGGAGTCTGTTGAATAAATAGTGTTGACTCATCATGTAATGAAAAGGTAAGCAGTATACTTTATGTCATTACCTTATCTGTAGAGCATACACATTGCTACATATGCTTTGAGAGTGGAAAGCCACCTTGAAACAAAATCTTCATGGGGTATTGTATGATTACAGAATATCATTGGTGAAGGAATGATTGAAGGAATTAATGGCTTAGTTTGGTAAGATTAAGAGAAATCTTCATGTGATTTTTTTTGAAAGACAATGAGATACACTGAAACACTTCTTATTAGTAGGCAAATAAATCATTGTGCTATAACAAAGGAAATTTCGTTGAGTGGTTGAAGATACCTATCCCTTTAGTTTGCAAAACCACTTGTAAGATGAATACATTTTCCAAGCCCTGAAATATCTTTTTTCTGAGAAAAATAAGAGACCATTATGCTTAAAAGAAAAAAAAATCACTCACAGACTCCTTTCCCATCTTCTTTCGTAGCCGTGTTTGCCACTGGACAGCTTGCATGACAATGGCTTCCCACCTTCTTTCAAGATTTACAATGATCAGTTGCATGGGCTGGTGGTCTGCGTTCAGATTGCAAGTCTCCCGGTCATCTAGAAGATGCTGGCATAACCGCAGGACGGAGGCCACTCCACGACGTCGCTGCTTGATTTCACCACAGAGCGACTGCAACAAAGAGAGGGATTGATCCATGGGTGTTTATAGAATGGAATTCCCTAAAACATGAAACGCCTTCTTCCACAATAATTTCAAATTGTAGTGATATACTTGGCAATGAACAATAAGACAAGAAGGGCTCTGGAGTTGTCTTTAGATTGGAGACCTCCTATTGATACCCAACTCATGCCAAAGAATTTAGCTGCATCCCATTCCTCTTCCCTTTTTTCACTGATTTGTCCATCTAAAATGCTGGGTCCCACCTTGACACCTAGGTGATTAACAATTTATAACTTAATGAAATAAATCATGTAGGTCATGGGAATGCCAAACAGATTGACATGCTTTGACTCCAGGTCACAGGAAACACAAAAGATAGAAAAGTGCTCCGAAAGGACATGGAATTTTCCCAAATTTACTCCTAGATTTTTTGGAGCCAAAAGTTCAGTTTTCTACTGGCTGGGAAAAAGTTAAATAAGATTGCCAAGAATTTTGATACATAACATCTATTATTGGGGGAAAGAGGGATAAGCAACATTTCTCTTCCAAAGCTTGATTAACAAAGCAATAATGTTCTGAAAACAGAAATTAGGATACCGAATTATTACTGCACTATTTGTTGGTTGCTGTTTCCTTTAATAGACATTCACACAATTTAAGAAGGATATGCAGGCATCAAAATAGCATTTTGCTCCCAGAAGAATTTGTATTGCTGCAGTGACCCTAAGCTGAACGATTCAAGCAAAATCGTGGGTACACATGTCTAAAAATATTATATCTTTTCTTTGCCTGCGGATAGTATGTAAGTGATATTTTAATTCGAAGCCTTCAGGAGAAATGATGATTATATCCACAAACATCACTGAATTACTAATCTCCTTCAACTGCTACAATTGGACTGCTCTAACAGTTAACAGATTGCGTATTAATCAACAAGGGTAAACAAGACAATGCAATTTCATTTAGTGCGAGAGTTTTAATGCCTAAAAGTATCTGTGCTTAAAATGTTAATCTAGATAAGGCTTCATTAGAAGAAGTCTTAAAATGATTAAGTGCGGTTCATTGAAATGTACACAGAGCGGTAGTAGATCAGCAGGTGGACATTTCATACAGATGTTCTGCTTATTGATATAATACATGCTATAGCCATTTAAATGACCCTAACTCAGTAATAGCTGAAATTCTATTATTTCTGTAATGAGAGAACACTGTACCTTTAATATTTCTGAATTTTAAATAAGGTGAATGACAAATTCCCAAACCTCTATTTATGGCAAAATATGACTAGGAATTTTATTATTCAATTTATACCAGTGCAGCATTTTTAGTTATGTTTCCTGAACTTACCCTTATTTATTTTCCTAGCATTCATTATTATTTTCCTACATAACTCCTGATATAACCACTATGTCTGACAAATTTCTTTACTGATGCTATTCATTTGTTCAGTGCTGAATGAGGAGGAAACCTCTGGATATTCGAAGATAAAACGAGGGCCGACTAAAGCAAAAAGCATTGTTTCCACCCCCTCCTCCAATACAGCCCTAAATGCATTCTCTCTCTTTCTCTCTGTGTCTCTCTGTCTCTCTCTCCCTCTCTCTCACACACACCCCCTTCAATTTCCTCTCTTGCTCTAGAACTTGAGCAAGTCAAACTATCAAGCCAAATTAATTCCTGCCAAATTTCGGTCCCATATTAACACTTCAAGATAATAATGTAGCCAACTGAAATTGGTTGAAGTGAGTCCTGTGAATAGGAATATTGAGGATTCCATTTTTCATTTTTGTGTTGCTATAAATTTGTTTAAAATACAGGGTTAGGAAAATCAAAAGTGTTATTTCCATGCCAAAAAATGGGATCTTGCAAAACTCTCTTTGCAGTTGACTAGACTAATAACTGCATTCCTCAAGCCAGCAAAAAGTCCCAGTGTTTCTTAGCCAAGTGAAAATTTGCCAGGGACAGCACTAACAGTATGTGTGGGGTTAGAACGGCCTCACTGGTAACATTTACAAAGTAGCCCAAATGGGCTTCATTCACCTCACAGACACTTTCAAAGTTCTGAAACAGGACATGTGAGATCACCAGGGGAAATTTTCATAAAGGTCATTGGCCATAATGTTTTTATGAGTATCTAGAATGTATCCAGTATTTAAGTAACCAGATGATCCCCAACTCATATCTTAATGTGAGTAAGTCCAGGTAGTTTAAAAACCATGAAAGCTGTTTTTGACATTCAATATCAGATTTGATGGACTGTTAGCATTCACTATCTAATTTTTAGATCTTCACAATCTTACGATTTTCTTTTTTACTTTAAATATCCAAAGAACTTAGTCTATATCCTGGATTGATAATTCATCCTATATGCACACGGGGAAATAACACTACTTTAAAAAGGAGGTGAAAATAGAGAATTTTAAATGGTCAACATATTTTTTGACACTTTTTTATATCTAGGAGATATAACTGATAAAATAACATTCTTCTACATAAATGGGTTTCCATGACAACCATTAAAATATACATATTTATTTATAATCACAAACATACTAAATAACACCAATGCATTTGCTGGCAATGTTTCTTAGAATCAGTAGCTTACATTATTTCTATGATAAACTATGCACAGAGAAATGTTGAATATAACTATACAGGAACAAATAAGTATTGTAACTATTTCTAGCTTACATTTTCAGAGGAAAGTACTTTAAAACAGAAACCCAAACTAAACAATCTAAGACAGGCACTGAAATAAGATAAACTCATCCCTGTCTCTCAGACCTCCTCAAATGTACATTACACCTTCCAACTGCTAGGCACTGTTTCAGGCACTGAGGCTTCAAAAAGGAGCAAGTTACTGCTCCTTCTCTCCAGCAGCTGAGGGTCTGTGGAAGGTGCACTACACAAGTAAGTGTGGTAATGAGAGTGACGTAGAGAGAGACGGTTTAACAGAAGTTCGTGCAAGTTGCTATTGGAGGAGTTGGTGAAATCTTCAGGGAAACAACGTTGAGGCAGATGGTCTAAGCTGAATGGTTGCAGTTCTCAAGACAGAAGGGTCGGGAAGCAAGTGTCCTGGGGCTGTGGGGGCACCTAGTGTGTCAGGGAGAAGAGACAATGAAGCAGCTGGATGGGAAGTAAGGAACAGAAAAGTTTGGAATGCTTTTCATTATTGTCAGTTTGGAAGCATTTTCCTTGATATCTCATGAGATCATGTGGGTTCCCAAGCATAGTCATATTGCATTCACAGAAAAGTACAGAGATAAGAACAGTCAAAGGAAATCTAAAAAGAAAGAGAAAACCTCCACTAATGATCAATATGTCTAAGAAAGAGATTCCAAATGCTTTTGTATGTAGTTGTCCTATTATTTGGTAATTGTTAGGCAATTTCTTCTCACAAGACTACCTCTGTTCGTACAGAGGTCTTTGTCTTGTATCACTTCAGAATTCAGTTGTTGGAATATGGTTTAGGTGTGCTGCATTTAAATTTCTGATGAACTTTTTATTTGCTTTATTTTACATTTCTACTCAATTTCTTCATGTTATTAAAAAGGCAGGCTTGCTATGAGAAATGTTCTAGAAAAGTAAAAATTTAAATTTCTAAGTCAATTTTTTTCCCTTTACAATAATCGGATCTCCAACCCTCTAAACATCTTTTTGGACATGCTGCAATAGCGTTGCCAACAGGCGGGAGGTTTTTATATCACACTTATAAACTGTCAATCTGGTTTTCAATTCATCAATGGTCATGCAAAGGAGTGTTTTTGGTTTATCTGGGGGGTTTTCTTTCCTTTTTTTTTTTTTAATGGGGGTTTTTCTTTTTCCTTTCCTTTCTCTGTCAACCTTTTTGACTATTTAAAGCACTCTATTATTAAGCCAAATGTGATGTAACATCACTTTTGACACTGGCTTCAGTTTAACACTATTAAAGGTAAGACTTCCAATATTGGTATTTTATTTTTCATTATATATTAAACATAAACATATATATATATACACACACACACATACATATTGTACAACATGATTATAATTTTCTTGCATACCCATATTCTTGACATTAAACAACAGTGTCATCTACTATCACAAAAGGATATAAATAAGCTTACAAAGAACTATAATTAGACCAAAACCCAACTGCACAATAAGTAAAATGTAAGAACCAAATAGAGAAAAGAGAGATGAGGAAGAAAATACAATTTTAAAACTACCAAAACTAAGCATATGTTAAAACAGAGAGAGAAAAACTCTAGCTGAGAAAACTCCAAAGCAATTTATTTCTATATATCTTACATAATTATATTCAGCAGGTTAATGTAACATCATTAGGTAGGTCAATCTGAACAAAGTGATAGGACCTCAGGTGATCTGTCAACTAAAAACCATTTACAAAGCAATTCCATCTTTAAAGTCAAACCTAACTTTATTTTCTATTTTTTTTAAAGATTTTGTTTATTTATTTGACAGAGAGAGACACAGCGAGAGAGGGGAAACAAGCAGCGGGAGAGGGAGAAGCAGGCTTCCTGCAGAGCAGGGAGCCTGATGCGGGGCTCGATGCGGGGCTCGATCCCAGGACCCTGGGATCATGACCTGAGCCGAAGGCAGATGCTTAACAACTGAGCCACCCAGGTACCCCTAAACATAACTTTATTTTCTAGATTGATCAATTGTTTAACAATATCTATTGAGTATGCCCTCTCTGTGGCAAGCACAGTACAGAAATTTCAACCTGCATATATGGATACATACCTGCCTTCGATCTAGTTAGAGTAAGAAAATAACAGAAGGGAAAAAAGTGAAAAAGACAGGCAAGTTCTTCTGGTTTAAATATTCACAAGTAAATAGCTCCATCTCCTGTGGCAAGGGTTTCCCACACTTTTTCAAGTGTTTTTCTTCTTTTTTGCACTTTCTGTATTGTACCATTTTAATTTCATGAGGTGGGCAGTGGTTTTCTCTTCATCTGCTACCTGTGACTAGATGTGTGGAGCAAAGGTTCTCAGGGAGTGTTCCCGGGCCAAGCAGCATCAGCATCACCCATGAACTGGGAAATGCCAATTCCCTAGTGCTTCTCCACATCTTCTGAATCTGCAACTTGGGGATAGGCCCCAGTGAGCTACAGTTTAACAGACACCACAGGTGTTTGTTTGAAAACACTGGCCTACAGGAAATGGAGGAACTTTGTTTTACAGATAAGAGAATTAATCCAGTTGAGCAGTTTTTTTTTTTAGAAGTATAAAATGGAAGCTACAAGTTCTAATTCTGAAGTCACACTGTTAGCCAAGAGCCCAGAGACCATGCCCATTTAGTGATCAGTTATTTTTTTGTTACTGAATTACTGAAAGAAAATGAATGAATGAATCAATCAATGAATAGATTTTTTTGACTAGAGGTATCTTTATATTATTAGTACTTGCTTGATGATCTTCAGGAATTTTAAATATAATTATTAAGAATGATAATAATGGGGGTGCCTGGGTGGCACAGTTGGTTAAACGTTGGACTCTTGATTTCAGCTCAGGTCGTGATCTCAGGGTCTTGAGATCAAGCCCCATGCTGAGGCTCCGTGCTGAGCACAGCGTCTGCTTAAGACTCTCTTTCCCTCTCCCTCTGCCCCTCCCCACTGCATTCTCTCTCTAAAATAAATAAATAAATAAATCATAAAAAAAAGAATGATGATATATTAGGTTCTTTGAATTCCTATTTGGTATTTTTTATTATTTTTATTAATTTTTATTAATTTTATTAATTTATTAATTAATCCTTTTATTAATTTTATCAAATTAGTCACTTAGTAATGAATGACTAATACATATGGCATTGTGCTAAATTAAATAGAAGCTTCTCTCAGAAAGTGTATATAGTGAAACAAAACCATGATGATTATTTGGAAGGTACAAGGCATCAGATGCAGGGAATGTTAATGCTGCAGCCATGGTCTAATAAGAACATACAGCAGATGGGAAAAATGAGAGGCAAGACTGGTACCTCTGTGAGTCTTCAAAAGACGCTTTTACCTAGTTGATTCGGGATTATTATTTTGGGGCAAGGTTGACAGAGATCATATGGATAGTATTTCTCATAGTAATAAATATTTATTAAGTATCAATTAGGTACCAAACTCCATACTTTTCATTATAGGATTGGAATTGGTAAATAAGAGGAATATAATAAGATGTGGTACCTGTTTTTAAGTGCCTGTGATTTGACTGTCAAGAGAAGACTCTGCCTCTTCAAAGTAAAAAAAAAAAAAAGGCAAAGGTTTTTGATAAGACCTAACCCATCAGGTTGTTGTAAGTTTTAAATGAAGTAAACATAGGAGTAAATCTTCATTACTTGTGGATAGGCAATGGTTTTTTAGATAGGACATCTAACGTAGAAGTGACTTCTGACTTCTTAGGCAGTCATTTCTTAGATATGACACCAAGAGTACAAGTGACTTTTGGACAACTTAATCAAAATTAAAAACTTTTGGTCTTCAAAAGACACCATAAGAAAAAATGAAAAGACAACCCACAAAATGGGAAACTATATCTGAAAGTCATATATCTGATAAAGGACTTGTATCCAGAATATATAAAGAACACTTAAAGTTCAATAATATAAAGATAAGTAACTCCATTTTTAAAATGGGCAAAGTATTAAATAGAAATTTCTTCAAGGAAAACATACAACTGGCCAATAAACATATAGAAAAATATTCATCATCATTAGACATCAGGGAAATGTAAATCTAAACCACAACTACATACCACTTCACCTGCAGTATGATTTTAGCACTAGGCTAAAATAAAAAGACAGAAATCACAATATTGGCAAGAATATAAGGAAATTGGAATCCTCATGCACTGTTGGTGGGATTGCAAAGTAGTGCCATTCACTTTGGAAAATAGTATGACATTTCCTCAAAAAGTTAAACATAGAACTACCATATGGTCCAGCAATTTCTCTTCTAGGTAAATGCCCAGAAGAATTGAAAACATACAACCATACAAATATCCATAACCACATTATTCATAATAGCCAAAAAGTAGAAACAACCCAAGTATCTATCAATGGATGAATGGATAAAAAAATGTAGTATATCCATACAATGGAATATTATTTGGCAATAAAAAGAAATAAAAGGGGTGCCTGCCTGGTTCAGTCAGTGCAGCATGTGACTCTTGATCTCAGGGTAATGAGCTGTGAGATTGAGCCTTGTGTTGGGCTCTGGCTCAGCGGGGAGTCTGCTTGGGATTCTCTCCCTCTTCCTCTGCCCTTCCCCCTGTGCTCTCTCTCTCTCAAATAAAGAAATGTCTTAAAAAAAAAGTAATGGCTATAAAATTCCCTAAGATGGAGTCATAACTACAAACCTATAAATCTCAGTCAACAGATAAGACATTCTGCTATATGATAAAAATAATACAGTGCTGTTTTTAATATAGCTGTCCTACTTCTAGAAATGTCATAAAACATAAACAGAAAAGTATACATAGAAGAGCATGGATGTGGAAAAGGAGTTGAAGAAAATGTGGAAATTAAAGAATGTTAGTTAAGTCTAATTACTGCAGTGGTGAGTTTCATTTACCATCATATACATCTTATGAAATTGTAATCTATTGTGTTGTTGGTGTCAGTAGAAAAATGAGAAACATGACCTATCAATGTACTTCATGTACTTCACCAAAGATCATTCTAAGTTGGCTATATGTATATGAACCAACACAAAATTTTTAAAACATTATGTTCTCCTCGAATATTTAGTCAAGGATTTACCTGACTGCAAAATAATAACCAACAACCATTGAAGCTTATTAAATTGTTAGTGTACTATTCTGAGTATTTTCTTAGTTATTTTTCACTAATCTCATACATTAATGACAAACAATATTTGTGTATTTCTGTCTGCTATGTATTTTGTTAGGTATTTTATATGTATTGGCTCATTTAATCCTCACAACAGTACTATGAGATATATATTATTGCCATGTGCCTATTTTACAAACGAGGAAATAGAGACAGAGAGGCTAAGTAACTGACCAGAGCTAATGCAGCCAATAAGCAGCAAAGGCAGGATGCTAACCCACGCAACCTGAATCCCGAGCCAATTCATAAAAGCATTATCTACATTTCCTTTCATAAGAGAGCTGAAGAGGCTTGTAAAATTTCTCCATTTTCAGACTATTCTGGTCCCTGATTTCCAACCAGATGTGGCCATAGCCATAAAGTTACTGTTTGAAAACACAGCCAACAAGTTCTTCAGTATACCTTTCAGGGGTCTATCTTATACCCATTTCTAGGCCATTGTTAAAAATTAGTAATCTATGTAATTCTTAAACCCAGGGTGGTTGTGATAGCAGAGATGGAAAAAATACTAATTCATTCACTGAACAAGTATTTATTGAACACCTATTATAATGGGCACTGTTCTGAGTGTTTGAGATGCATCTGTGAACAAAAGAGACAAACTTTCTACCCACAAGGACCTCACAGTCCACCAGACAGTGGAGGATAATCTCTCTTCTGAGAAAAATGTAAGTTATATAAATAATCAAAAAGAGATTGAACAAAAGTAGGAAACATTCATTAGGCAAATGATCATCCAAGTTTCCAGCAGAGGGTCAGCAAATCTTTTGGTCCTGATGGCTCCATTCTTAAGCCAATTATGTGCTTACCTTAACTATATCTAGTATATAAGTATTGCAAATAAGACTTTCCATCCAGGAATTGTAAAGAGGTAATTCTTTAAAACAGCAAAAAAATTAAAATACCTCAAGTGAGGTATGAATGATGACATCTGCATATTTCAACTGATTCCAAACTTAAAAGACAACATCAACTGATATAGGAACTCAGCTCAGTTGCAAACCCTGGGACTTAATCTATATTGAAGCTAAA
Organism: Eumetopias jubatus; assembly: GCF_037043125.1. Lineage (NCBI taxonomy): Eukaryota > Metazoa > Chordata > Mammalia > Carnivora > Otariidae > Eumetopias > Eumetopias jubatus. The sequence goes on from NW_028274813.1 coordinate 63,498,546, forward strand.
TATTCTATAAGCATGCAGCGAAGTGCAAAAAATAGCAATTGAAAAATGACATGATTAAATGGCACGACATGCAATCATTTGCTCTCAATTATATCAATGTATCTTCTTCATTTCTGGGAGTCAGGCAGAAATATTGTTTTTTAAATGCCTCTATTAAATTGGTCACCAATAATAAAATAGATGAGAGTCCTAATAAGCTCATTTACATAACATACATCATACACTACAAAACTATTCTCTCCAAACAGTTTTGCTCATAGATTTGTCTCCTGGTTGTCATGAGTCTTTGCTACATTAGCAGATTTCAAAAGCATAATACTGCCTTCAGAACCATTTGTAGAAAAACGTTTACGAAACTTTTCTAGTTAACCCTTGGCAGGATCCTTATTGCTAATTATGGAAAAGGTATTGATATAATATCTTGGCTGTCACATTTTATTATGGTGATGGTAGAAGCAGAATCTAGGTCTGACATTTTGGAAATACCATCTAATTGCAAGTTAGAAACAGAGAATGACAGTTTTAAGTAGATTATAACTTCTTTCAAAATAACAAGCTGGTTTATTTAATGTAAAAGCTGGATTTTAAAAATAGCATTAAAGACTCCTGAATTGGTTTACCAAGCACAACTCTATCAGCTTCTTGAAGAAGGTCTGGGATGTGTGCCAAAATAGTTTCAAAACTGTACATGACAATATAAGTCTAGATTCTAACACCAAACAATTTCTTATAACCATTTAAAATCAAAATATTTCCAGTGAATACTTCTATTTTTTAAGAAAAATCATCTCCCCTCTGTTCATCTGGGCAACAGACAATTGAGGTCCAAAGACCAGTCACCTTAACCTCCATAGCCTAAATAACCTGACCTTTGACCCAGAAAAAAATCTAACTTCTTCTTTCAGTCTAGCATCCTCACCAATGAAGCTGAATCATTAAGGGCCACCAGGACTATTAGTTAATACTGCCAATTCTTGGATGAATGGTGTCATCAAGGGAAAAGCTAATCATTCTTTTACAAACACTCATTTGATGTTTTAGTTGTTTGTACTTTCATGTGTTGAGAATTTTTAATTATATTTGGAAAGGAATATTTCTATTTCTATTAGCTATGTTTTTTAGCTGTGGACTAAAATATAATAACCATTCTAAAATTGCAGACCCTCACTGTGTTATTCCATGAAAGCTATTGTTATCCCTGTGTGGTATTCTTTAATTTTTTTTGTGACTTTCCCCCCATTAGGTAAGTACTTTTAAATATGTTTGTTTTTAAGAATCAAGCTCAGTGGTCATGTGCTTAGTTCATATTCACATGTAATTAGTAATTTGTTATATACTTCCTTTTCTAAATTAAAAACACTATTAAAATTCCAGACATACAAAACAATATGAAGATTAAGTTACTCTAAAGAAAACTGTAATAGCTTACAGATTGCTTGTATCATTACTAAAATTCTGGTATCTATTACAGAGTCTCCCTGGAATAAAGAATGCACTTTTGGCAATAATCTTTTAAAAACATGTCCATTATTGTTAAGATGCTAAACTAGTCTGCAATTATAGGAAGGTAACTTTTAGCAATAAGGGGGAAAGGGTGCTGGATATAAATGCAACTTAGCCATTATACTACAAAATACCTTTTCTTAAAATTCCACAATCACTCTTTTCATAAGCAGATAAGGCATTAATTGCCATTTATTTTTACATTATTATATTTTGAAATCTATTTACAACACCCACTGTGCTTTTTATCTCTTATTAGATTCCATGGGAATCATTTCAAAGTAATTCTGGGGAATGAATAAAGGTGATTTTCCTCCTCTAGATTATCTGCTGATCCCAGCTACCTGAACTCATCTGCGCGTTTAATGAATGTTGGGTATTCACCGGCCAGGTCAAAGGAATCAGGACAGTCTTGAGGAAAGAAAGAAAAGAATTCTATGTGACAAGGTACAGCACAATACACCTATTAGGCTAAATCCATAAAAGAAGGATCATCGTAAAGATCGTACCCAGAGAATGAAATAGCAAGAAAAAGCAAGGAAAAAGAAAGTGAGAGAACACAGAAGCAAGGATGGCCTAAGAGGAGTTTCCAGGGATAGTGTGGAACAAATAGGAGAGGAGAGACTATTGAACTAAGTGGTCTCATGACTCACTCAGCTCTGTTGCATGGTATTTTTCTAGCTCTCTTGTCTATACACAGCTGACTATTCCTTACCCCCTCCTCTATCAGACCCTATATTCCCAAATTTATCTCTGAGTAACATACTGTTTATTTCCTATGAAGCCACTCTTGGAACTTGTTAAAAAGCTCAGAGTGTTACTTGAAGTATAACAACTAGGAATTGGTATTTTAGGGAAATATTCCTGTTATTCCAGAATCCTACAGGTGGGAAATAAATGAATTCAAGAACACTTGGGACACAATAAGAATGCAGGAAGAGAGTTAGGCTTTGCGGAATAACACCACTAAAAAGGAGGAAAATGATACTAGGGACAAAAAGTCAACACTGGAAAGACCCTTCTGTTGACTCATTTACTTCTCCCTGACCTGGAAGAGACTGAGGTATAGACAGCTCTAAAACTTCGTATTTCTGACTTTATTTTTATAGCATCCAAATAGGGCATTTTCTTGTGAGTTTGGATCACTAGGAATTTGCTTCTTAGCTCTTTCCTTTGCTTTTGTGGTGGAAACCCAGGGCAACTCTACTCCTTTTCAGTATTCCCAGATGTGCAGTAATACTAACCACACTCTCAGGGTCGTTTAGAAGTTTAACTAACATATAACAGCAAAATACTCTTCAACCATTATATTAGGTAGTAGAGAGATGCTGACTAAATATTAGCCAACTGGTAAATTGCTATAATGATTACTTAGCTCAAAGCAATATTCCAGAATCTTGTGAAAAGGAAATATAATAAGAACTTCATTCTTTAAACATTCCCATAGCTAAAATATGAAGCAGACTCCAGGAGAATTTTCTGAGAGCATTTTCTTGAATAAAGTTAATTCTCATTTTAGAGGATTCTGTTTTCATTACTTCTGAGACACCACATCTCTCTCTTGTTTGCTCCCTAAAAGATGACTGAATATATTGGGGGGTAGTGCCTTCATTCATCCCATCTAATATTTTGGCAGCAAGGCAGAATATACGTCATCTGAGCATGAAGGTGTTCCAGTTGAACATCTGAGAAGCAACTTGGATTGAGGGAAAAAAACACAACTTAGAGTCTTCTCCTAGTTTGGCAATAACTAGTTGTGTGATCTCAAGTAAATCATGTAACTTTTATGTGCCCTCAATACGCTTTCTCTACAATGCAATGATCCTTTAGCTTTTAAGATCTTCTGGCATCAGATTATTACATAAGCTTATTCTTTTTTTTTCTTTATGGTGCTGTTTATTTTTATTTTTTTAAATTACATAAGCTTATTCTGTTAAGAGATAGGAAAAAGATCATGTGGTGGTCTACAATGGACTTGTAAAAAAATAGTAAAATACGACTCTGAGTATCTCTCAAATCAGTTGCAAGTTGACTCTCATTTTCTCTGGTGAAATTCTAGTGGTGAGAGAGTAATTTCATTTTGTCTATCATTTTTATTTATTTTCCCTTTACTGTCCTGAACTGTAGGAAACTACTTTAATTGGACAAGTGTTTTGTGGCAGTCATTTGTATGAATCAACCTTGCTTGGCCTCAGATTCTGCTCATATATTCTGTTCATGTTCTAACATCTTCAAAACTTAACTCCAAAAATCATTATAGTGAGAACCACATGCCTAAGTAAAGCACACAAAATTGAAAAGTTGACTTCCATTGTTGCTTTCATAAAGCTGTGAAGTCCATTGCACCAATGTTTTATTGAGAGTTAGGATGGTATGGTTGAATGGATATCCATTGGCTCTTTTGCTGGTAGTCTTGGCTGTCAGATAAAGGAATGAATGGGTCCTGAAACATCCTTCCAATTCCTAAAAGTCATTTCTCCTGTCATGATGGAAGGGCAATGGAGAAGAACATTTTGAGAAAAGGAGGAGAGCATGAGGGGAAGGAAGAACCTGGTTTACCACCTATCCTGCACTTCTTAAAGGAACTTCTAAAACCAGACCTGCTGATCCATGTTTACACTTATCTTCATGACATTAAATTCAAAATGAAAGAAAAATATCCTTGGGGAAGAGAATGAAATATTCTAAATATACAGGATATAAGTTAGGATTTAATCAACAGTTTAGAGCATCAGTGAATTTAAGAGAGATAAGTTAGGCTATTTTTTTTTCCAGATGGGAATAATGATTTATGCCTCCATCCTATCTTAGAGAGGTTTTGGGAGGATTATGAGCTAATGTGTCTAAAGCTCTTTAAGCTCCTCATATGGAGGTACAACACAAACAGAAGGTGAAAATGAGAGCAAACTCAACACTGAGTTGAACTCCTGAGAGTAAAGCCCCTGGAAATGAGAAGCTGTTGCAGGTCAAGATGGTAAGTCTCTGAATTCCAATACCAAAGGAGCCTTGGTTTATTGTCATATGTATTTTTAATAATCTTTAAAATAAAACTTCATAGTATTAATAAGCATTTCTACATTTCCTATTAATCACAATGTCCCTTGTAATGATCATTTTTTATTTCTACTCACCAAATGAGATAGGCTTAAAATTGAGTTGTGAGAAATTGCAAAGACATTGGTATTAACTCGTATGAAATCATTGGTTTGGTATTATCGGACTATGGCCTGGATTAGGATTCAGGAGATGTGGGCTGCAATCTGGCTCTGGTTGTGTGGTCATTTAATATATCAGAGACTTGTTTTTTTTTCCCCCTTTGGAATAAGAAGGTTGAGCTAGCTAAGTGATCTCAAGTCCCGTCTTGTGATAAAGTCTGCAATCAGCTAAGTACTTCTTGAGTATCTAGTGACTCTAAGGTACATTGTCTATGGTACTATGAAGGGTATGCAAAACAAATATTTTAAGATAGTCCTACTTTTAAAAAGTTTGTACTCAAAACAACAATGACATATCACTACATATCTATTAGAATGGTCAAAATTCAAAACACTGACAACACAAAATGCAGAAGAGGATGTGGAAAAAGGACTCTTATTCAATGCTGGTGGGAATGCAAAATGGTATGAGCACTTTGGAAGACAGTTTGGTAGTTTCTTACAAAACTAAACATACTCTTTTTTTATTATTATTATGTTATGTTAGTCACCATATAGTACATCATTAGTTTTTGATGTAGTGTTCAATGATTCATTATTTGCGTATAACACCCAGTGCTCCTTACAAGAGGTGCCCTCCTTAATACCCATCACTGGGCTACCCCATCCCCTCACCCCCCTCCTCTCTGAAAATTCAAATCAAAGCCACATTGAGATACCTCCTTACCCCAGTTAGAATGGAAAAATTAACAAGGCAGGAAACAACAAATGTTGGCAAGGATGCGGAGAAAGGGGAACCCTCTTACACTATTGGTGGGAATGCAAGGTGGTACAGCCACTTTGGAAAACAGTATGGAGGTTCCTCAAAAAGTTAAAAATAGAGCTATCCTATAACCCAGCAATTGCACTACTAAGTATTTACCCCAAAGATACAGATACAGTGAAAAACTAAACATACTCTTAACCATACAATCCAGCAATCATGCTCCTTGGTATTTACCCAAAGGAGCCGAAAACTCATGTCCACATAAGAACCTGCATATGGATATTTATAGTAGCTTTATTCATAACTGCCAAAACTTAGAAGCAACCAAAATGTCCTTCAGTAGGTGAGTGGATTAATAAACTATGTTATAATCAGACAATAGGATATTATCCAGTGCTAAAAAGAAATGAGCTATCAAGCCATGAAAAAGACATAGAAGAATTTTAAATGCATATTACTAAGTGGAAGAGGTCAATCTGAAAAGGCTACATACTGTATGATTCCAACTATACAACATTCTGGAAAAGGCAAAACTACGCAGAGTAAAAAGAGTAAAAAGACTGCCAGCGTTTGGGGCAGGGGGCTAGGGGCGAGGAATGAATTTGCAGAGCACAGATTTTTAGGGCAGTGAAAATACTTGGTATGATAAACCATAATGACAGATACATGTCATTATATAGCTGTTTAGACCCACAGAATGTAAGAATCAAGTGAACTGTAATACAAACTATGAATTTTGGGTGATCATGATACATCATTGCAGATTCATCAGTTGTGACAAACGTACCACTCTGGTGGGGAAAGTTGATAATGGGGGAAGCTGTGCATGTGTGGGGGCAGGGAGTATAATGGGACATCTCTATACCTTTCCCTCAATATTCCTATGAACTTCAAATTGCTCTAAAAGAAATAGAAAATAAAAAAAAGTTTACACTCTAGTTTGTTGCAAAGACACATAGATTCCTACCTATACACACTAGAATAACATTTAAATAAGCACCGGCCTTGAGGCACATGCACACACTATTCTGTTCACTCTTCCCCTCCTTCACTTCAGATCTCAATTTAGAGTCACTCATTCTAGGAATTTCCTTGCCCCTCCCCAGGACACTATGTTAATTACTACCACATTCTATTCTATTTGCCTGTTGACTTGTTACTATCCCCTTTAGCCTATGTGTTCCTTGGAAGAGGACAAAGGATGGTTCACCCCAGTACCCAGCACAACACTTGACACAGGTATTTGCATAAGAGAAAAGTACTGAATACATTTAAAATATCCTTATCCACACTCCCAAATAATCTTGAACTGGCTTCTCTTTTTAGTTACCAGAATCCCTCTATCCTTACACATGTTCTATTACTTCCGATGCTTTTTGTTGACAATTCTTTTCCTTATTTAAAGGGGACCTGAAGACAGAAGCAACAGCATTCCAGGAAGAGAGGGGCTCTTAGTGGGAGAGAGTCTTGAGAAGGCCTTCTACTTTTGCATCCCTACCAGCATAGCAGTTCCCAAATCCTGTCATCTCTAAGCCTCCTATCTTTCACTATAATTGCACTAGTTCAAGTCCCCAGGACTTATCACCTAAGTTACAGAAGAGCTACCTTCCAATGGGGCTTTTTCTCTCAAAGCTGATGAACACACAACTCTGCAAGACTACTCTCCTACTCTGGGACACTGAAGATGCCCCCTTAGCTTGCTTTCAACCTCACCTAATATTAGATATGTAGATACCCCATGCTTCAGTATCAATAGACAATTTGCTATCCCTTGTATATGGTCTATATTTTTCTCATTCTGGAATTTAAATAAAACTAAGGGGAATCGAAATTTTGTTTCCTTTTTATCTGGGCCTGAAATATTTGTATAGGAAGCTACTTACAGAATTTCTCAGAGGACCTATCTTAACACTCAGTCCCAGAAAACGAAACTCCCTCCTTAAGAATAAAGAGACATAGAAAAACCAACATATACACTAACAGACACTGTAGTTCAAAGGAGAGTCCAATCTGAACACTCAAAGCAAAAGACTAATAGACTCCTTTTGAAACAGAATTAATACAAGAGAAGAGAAAACCTTAGAAAATTTTAATCCATTTCTCAAAAATATGCACAAAGATATTGCATCCATGGCACCAAGGTAGGCACTTCTGAAAATGAAACAAATTAAGATCGGCAAAGATTGTACAAAGATGAAAAGAACTTTTGGTGAATTAAAGATTGCAATGAAGACAAACTACAAAATTAGATACTGCAAAACAGCCTTGAAAATTCCACCAAAAGTCCCTGTTAAAGAAGTGGAAATAAAAATACATTTCTTTAAGTGAAAGAAAGATCCAGGGGACTCAAAATGCACAGAATAGGATTTCCAAAAGGAGGGAACTAAATGTATGGAGAACTTGTGATAAACAATAGGTAAAATTCTCTGATCTAAAGTAGAATTTCAATTTTCAAAAGCAATTAGGACTCACCAAGTCCCCAGCAAAAGAAATAAAAAAAGACCAACACCCAGTCATATACAAGTGGAAAAACAAGGTTACTATGTAGCAACAAAAATCAGACTTCTCCTTTATAACTATAAATGCCAAAAGAATCATTAGCAGTTTTGATGGTCAAAGGTTATATTCCCTGTGGCAAAATTTTATATTTGGCCAAGCTGTTGTTTATATGTAAGTTTAAGCAAAATACATTTTCAGACATGCCCTTGCATGTTTGGAGAATATACTAAGAATGTACTTTTCTTATAAAAATTATTAGAAGACAATATAACAGTACTAAAAGTAATTTTTTTTAAGAAAATAGAAAACCATGGTATTAAAAAAACTGATGTTGAGCAATGAAATGAGTATTATGAAGAATTAATTCTGAATTATTTTTCATATTCTTATGAAATATAATGCAAACATCAAAAGAAATTATTGCAAGTATGAGAAAGAATGTAATTATATTAGTAAAGTAATAATAATAGCTAATAACTAAATCCAAGATTATATCAACAAAAATGGATAAATAGGGTAAAGTTGCAGAGAAGTCTATTTCTCATTTTAAAAGTGGCATCAGTAAGAAGTCAATCCATTGTTATTGGATATAAAGGATATGTTTTAAAAATTCCAATTTACTAGGGTAAAAAGGAACAAAACAACATGTCTTACAGCAAAATATTTAAACAAGACCACAGTGTAGGCTTCATGCGTCGCTAACACTCAGCCCAGTGCCTGCCACATGGTAGGTGTCCAAGAAATATTTATTGAATGAATAAATGAATGAACATGATGAAACAAAAGATCGGCGATCCTAATCAAGAAACTAAATGTGATGGGCTTAGTGTTTTTATTAAAAGATATAGATCTTCAGATTTGATTAGAATACAATTTATAAAAAATTCACCTAAAACAATATGGTAAAAAATTGACAACAAAACGACAGGCAAGGATATATTATGCCTTTAGATACATCATGAAGGACTTCAAGGCACCTAATAGATGAGAAAGGAATAAAGCGAGGGCAGGGTCTCTGATTGTAGGGTCTCTGGTTCATTGTCTTAGATTCAAATCCTCCATCTCTTCACCCTGGTCATTAATTATATATGTATGTGTGTGTGTGTGTGTGTGTGTGTGTGTATATATATATATATATATATATATATTTTAAGATTTTATTTATTCATTTGAGGGAGAGAGAGAGCACTAGCAGGGGAGAGAGGCAGAGGGAGAGGGAGAAGCGGAACCCCCACTGAGCAGGGAGCCTGATGCGGGGCTCGATCCCAGATCCGAGGACCTGGAGTTCATGACCTGAACTGAAGGCAAATGCTTAACCATCTGAGACACCCAGGCGCCCCACTGGTCATTAATTTTAACCAAGAGTTTTCTGTATTCTGCTTCTCACAGACCTTGTCATCACTGTACCAACAATTTATTGGTATAGTTCTTTCTACTTTTATTTATTTTTTTAAAAGATTTATTTATTTATTTATTTGACAGAGAGAAACACAGTGAGAGAGGGAACACAAGCAGGGGCAGTGGGAGGGGGAGAAGCAGGCTTCCCGCGGAGCAGGGAGCCCAATGCGGGGCTCAATCCCAGGACCCTGGGATCATCACCTGAGCCGAAGGCAGACGCCTAACGACTGAGCCACCCAGGCGCCCCAGTTCGTTCTACTTTTAAATCAACCAAGTCCCGATGATGTATAAAACAACAAAATCATATCTATTCATGTTACCTGTGCCACCATTCCGATTGAAATTCATAATTAGGAAGACCTTTTCTTTCCCGTTTAGACCAGCATCTCTATTCAAATTATAAAGATATAATGTTAGAAAGGAAATGGGTACAAAGACAAAGTTGGCTACTGTAGCGCCAAAGGCAATAAACTCTGGTTTAAAAGACGCCTTTGTCCTTCTGAAGCATCATTCTCAATGAAGTAAAACACGACTCCTGGTACACAAAATGGGCTATGTTTTGGAAGTTTTGTGCCAGACCGAAAGTGTTGTGTAGAGGAATTAAATGTCATCTATAATTGAATAAATTTATCAAAGGAAAAAGATGCCTACTACAGAGTCACAGAATGCTAGAGGTGAAGGGAATCCTTTCAAACCAAAAACCAAGTTTACAAGAAAAGAATATCAGGCAAAAAGAAATTATTTACCAAGATCACATAGCTGGAAATCCTGGATCGTAATGGTGCCAACCAACATGACCTAGTGAGGGTACTCAATAAATACCATTCATTGGTAAACTGTAAAAGAATAATGTACTAAAGTTAGAGAAGAGGACTGACATGGGTCTGTCTCATGACCCTGAGATCATGATCTGGTCCATAAATCAAGAGTCGGACACCACCCAGGCGCCCCTGTTATCCCCATTTTTAAGATGAGAAACCTAGGGCTTTAAGGAAGATCATGGATTAGAAATAGGTAGAGCTGCTATAAATCCAGGCATCTTGAACCCATTGGTGTAAGCCTCTTCACTATTATGGGTCAGATGCACTGCTCCCATCCTACACTTCGATAAGTGGAGAGCATGGAGACAAGTTTGCAATTCTGTTCTCCCAGTAGCTTCCTAACCTGAGTTTATTAACAATAAAAATAACATTAAGTAATGTTAAGAAATCAATGAAGAATTAGGAATAGAAACATTAATCACACTGGTTTCAGAGCCTAAATGCAGTTCTGTTGATTTCCTAAGTAGCCATAAAGATGGGTAAGACTTCTCTCATCTTTCTAGATTAGCATTGCAGCCTTTAATGTCCATGAATCTGGTTTACCTGATAGCAGTAATACAAATGACACATATGAACTGAGTACACAGCTGTATCTTTGTATCCTCAACTCATTCCCCTTCATAGAAATCATGCAGCATCTTCTTCTAGTAAAAGGTATGCTCAGAAAGAATTAGGCCACTGTTGTTCCTTTTTATTTACTTTAAAAGGCTGCACTGGGACTGCCTGTAAAAATTTCCTGTGGGTCTTCCCACCACCCCCAGATGGTAGTGTATATAACATTTATTTAAATCTATATTTGAATTTAAACCTTAACCCAGCCAAATTTTTTTAAAGGCAGTTCTGGATTGTATCCAGTTACTTAAAATTACTAAAGTGTTAGATGATGGATTTTTTATATACGGTGGGAAAAAAATATCTGATTAAAGCTGAATTCAGTACTTTCTTTTGATGAACTTACTTGGTTAATATAATAGCTTTTTTCAAAAAAATTTATCTAAGACATATAGAAAAGATTAAGTCCTGTCTGATGTTTGTTGATTTTGAAAGCATTCACATGCTTTTGTCACAGCCAGATTGAATCACTATAATTCTTTGCAGCTTTGCCAACAACATCATTACAAAGTTTGTAATGGCTCCAGGACAGAGCAACAGGGATGATCCCAGACCTGTAGGAACCATGGCTTCCTTTCACTTATTTCAAAACTTCTAAAATATTCTCTTCTGTCTTAAAAATATGGGTAGTAGGGGACATAGGAAGTGTCCTATGCTAGACTGGTCCAATTTTTTACTTCTGGAAATTACACAGTGCGATTTGGGAAAATATTTCTTCCAGCATGTGAACTGTGTTTAGCTCCTTTATTTATCTTCTTTTTTTTTTAAAAGTAAATTAGTGATATTCCTTTTCAGAGTAATTACTTAGTAATGCTGCACATTTAATAGTTAATTTGACATCCTTTTAAAGACTCTACCCCCAAAATTTTGATTTCCAAGATTTAAAACATTGACTTACTGACTTCCTTCAGCTGGCTGTCAAGTATTCAGAAATGGGAGGAGGAACAAAGTAGGCTACCAGTTAATGTGTTTTTTCTCTTTTCAGAAATAGATCTTTGACCTAGGGACTGTTGAGTCTACAAAGCAGAGGCCAATTCTGGAATAGACATACTAGGCCTGACTATTGGCTCTGTCATAACTCCCTGAATGACCTCAAGCAAATTACTTCAATTTTCCCTGCCTCCATTTTCTCTTCTAGAGATACGGCATAATAAAATACCTGCCTCAGGATGGTGGTAAGGACTAAATAAACAAATGCAGGTAAAACATTTAGAAACTGTGACTGACATCCTATGAACAATGGGTAAGTGTTAGTTGTCATTGTTCAAATTGTTAAAGATCGTTTCGCTCCTCCTACTGTAGTTCCAGCATGGCCTCCTTTCACAAAAGGAGATGCAGATGGTAGCCATTCCCATGTTTATGATAATTTTTGTAATCTAGAGCAGGGTCAGGAACCAAAGGCCTGAGAGCCAAATCTGGCCCACTGCCTGCTTTTGTAAATAGTTTTGTAAATTAGTTTTATTGAACAGACTATATTAATTCATTGACATATTACTGGTGGCCGCTTTTTCCACAACAGCAGCAGAGTTGAGTAACTGTGGCAGACTGTATTATCTGGCCTTTTACAGAAAATGTTCGCCAACCCTTGATTTAGAGGACAACAAGGTTTCAATGTTTATTTTGAAGGATCGGTGAATGACCGGTTGGGAGAATACTGGAATTTGAACCTGCAGACCATGGCTTTTGCTCTGTCTCTGCTGCTAGTTGCTGCATGGATTCAAAGAAGTCATGTTGACTTTTCCACCTCTCATGTTCATCATTCATAAAAATAAATAAAAACACCCGTAAGAAAGTGATCATAATTTTCACCTTATAAGGTTTAAGTAGACTAGCTTGGACAAAAATGCTTGGTCCAATTTAAATTGCTAAGCAAATGCAGGGTATTAATCATTGCCGAGCTCACCAAATCTATTCTTCTCATTCACCTTCTTGAAAACAAAGCCTCTTGGCAGCTCTAAACTTGTCCTTCCCGGGCTGGTTCTGGGCCTAGTCCAGTGTCGCAGACTCTTTGAGCTAGTATTGAATAATTTCTCCCCAATTTGAGTCTTTAGAATAATGAATTTGGTTATGGAATACAAGGAACATATGATTAAGCAATTATTTTTTCTTTGAAGGGTCATCATTAAAGAGTAGTGCTTTCCAGCCAATGGCCTTGAAGCTGCACACACATAGCTCTAGCAGGCCCTTTTCCAGCTGACCTCATTAAATCTCTGACATGCTCTCCACATTTGATTGCAATGGTGTGTTCACTCCTTGACGATTTTGCATTTCTGTGCCAGGGGTCTTAGGTTCACACCTTTGCGTGTCTCCCCATGCTGGGCTTTTACTCTTTCTTTCTTAGGTAGAATTTTGCCTTGTGTCTAATCCCACGTTTATCACACTTACTCTCCTTCAAGAAAAAGAATACATTCCACAATTGCTTTTCCTCTTCTTCTGAATACTTGAGATCCTGATCCTTTCTTTCATCCCAGACTAAACTCTAAGAAGGAAACAGTTGTGCCTACAAAGTGATGGGTTTTCCTTTTTAGAGGCAGCACCCTCCCACCCCTTTCTCCTGGGTAGTGCACGGTGGCTTATCTATCACTACTCTGGGGGCATATAAAGGAATTCATTCTGTTAAAAGCCTGAGATTTTAGAGAATGGAGAATCATAAAGCTAAGTCCTGTGGGTAGAGCTTGTCTGCAGTATGACCAATGACAGCAGAAGACCTTTGGAAACACACAAGAAGAGGAGCAATGTGGCAAAGAGTTCCACACGTACAGGTTCTCTAATAACTCTTACCTGAGAGGTTTTATCACTTAGAAAGGCAGAGGGGATCTGGTCTTTGGATTTGTGGTAAGCAAAAAGTTTTTATTCTGCATATGCTTATTATCAATTATGATTTTGGCAGGTTATAAACATTATGTTACATTATTATTATATTACAAACATTTGGTTTAATTCATCCAATGAATGTGGTAATATACAGAACACTTGATTAATCATAAACTAAGTGCTGAAGAGTAAACAGTTCAGAAACATTTAAAATTCTGGCGAGGAAAGACATTTATTCCAACAGACAAGCATACAGCTTTCTTACAAAACAAAAAAGAAGTGCCATCATGCTAGACCCCCTTAGCTTATCTAATCAAACTCCTCAAGGTCAAAACTTTAGAAGGGACTGAAGTTTCAAGTGGTAGAGAAAAATTACCAGGGCTCCATAAGCTCAAAAAAAGTTGGAACGTTTCAATTTAAAAACTGACACATGGCAAAGAAGTTTACACTGATACAGTATAAAAACATAAAATAAAAACACAAATATTTTCACCTCCCAAGATCTTCAGTAGCCGAAACTATTTGTATTCTGGCCAAATTGCTTAAGACTGTGACTGATAAACCAACCACAAAGAAATAGTGACATTTAATTGTCCCGTTTTTCCCTTTGAGTCATCTAGCACTGAAGGGCATTCAGTAAATATCAATAAATATCAATTTTGCATAGTAGTTCAGAGGCTTTAGAGTCAGACAGCCCTGGATTTAAAACCTAAATCTACCACTCATTATATGTGGCCTTAGACACACAAAACTTAACCTCCATGTACCTGTTCCCATAGACACATCCTGCAAAATCAAGATCCTAATACCAACTTCATAGGTTGCTATTAGAATTAAATGAGATACATGTATATACTCACAATGGAATATCATACAATTGCAAAGTAAGTGAATTACAGCCATCCTCAATGACATGAATGAATCTTGGCATTATAATATTAAATGAAAAAGGAAGTCTTAAAAGATAACATGCAGCATGATTACCTTTTAAAAAAGTTAAAAACAACTAAAATAAAAAATATTCTTTCCTGGGGCACCTGGGTGGCTCAGTCGGTTAAGTGTCTGCCTTCAGCTCGGGTCACGATCCCAGGGTCCTGGGATCAAGCCCTGGGTCAGGCTCCCTGCTCAGTGGGGAGTCTGCTTCTCCCTCTCCCTCTGCTTGTGTGCACTCTCTCTCTCAAATAAAAAATATTCTTTCCTATCAAAGGAAAGAAAGGGCACAAAGAATATTGGGTTCACGATTATCTTAGGAGAGGAGGGGATGGAAGAGGGCTGGGAAACCATATGAGGAGGTGAACATTATCATCAAGGTCCTACCTTTTTGGGGGAGGGGTAGAAAATTCTCTGTATTTATTATATTATTTTAAAAACAATTAACTACACAAGAGTAGGGTATAAAAGCAGTTAATTAATGAATAGTGACCCCAAAAACATAAAAATGCCCTAAGAAAAACAGTCTTCGAAAAAAAGAAATAAAATAGCAAAAAGCATGTGACAGTCCCTGGTAGTTTTGAAATGAAAATTCTAGGATTATTTTCAGGCACTAAAATGCACATGAATTAGGTGTAGTGGATATTTCCACAGTGGCTGGAAAGTATTAGCAAATGACTAGGACACCTAGGAATTATCTCATGATCTGAAAGTCTAGAGACTTCTCTCTGTCTCTCCCTGTTTCTCTGTTTCAGAGACTCTTGTATTTGTTTCTAGGATAGCTGAAAATCATGTTGATGACCCTATACAAAGCTTAAGCATAAAACTAATGTCTTTTGGAAGCGTCAGCAAAATTAATGCAGAACTGCTTGTTCTTCCATTTATAATAATAACAAAAGTGGGAGGGAGGTTGCTTTTAAATATGAGATATGGGGGTAGGCAGGTATATAAATAATTGTAATAACAAACTTCCTGTTATTGTTTCCAATTATTATGTAACATTTTGGAGTTTATAGTATTAAGAGATTTCTATCCCTTAAATGCACCATTACAAAAAGTAGAAATAATAATTTATGTATGTAAACTCATAACTGTGTGAGATAAATACTATCACTATCCCATTTTATAGATGAAGAAATTGAGGCACCAAGGGATAATACAAGAAACATGACCAAGGTCACACAGCTATCTGGGGCCATTAACTGGTTCACTAAAGCTGTGATATAGATACTATAAAGAAAAAATATATTTCACATCATCCAGCCTACTATGACCAGGATGCTTTATAAGGTGCATGCTTTGTTCAAATAACACAGCGTTCAAATATCTGAAGATGCCATCTCCCTGCAATGGGGGTGAGGGCAAGACAAGTAGAGATGAAATAAGAAATCTTCTGGATATCAGATATTAGGCAGGAAAACCCATTTGCCTTGGGAAGAGGCTTTCATTTAATTTCCAGTTTGGTCCTGTCAATTCAATGGCAGAAGAGGAGGTTTCCAAAACAATCTGTAGGTGTGTGATGCAGGCAGTTCATTGGGAAGTATTGTGGTCTTACCTTTGAGGGCTCCTCCTAGGCTGTGCAGGTGAGCAAGGTAATCCTGCTTGTCTGGCAGATGGAAGGTGAACCACATGGGACTAAATTCTCTGATCGACTGCTGGAAGATTGCAGGGCTGCGAGGGGATGGCGGGGCACGGGGGGGGGGTGGGGGGGGGTTGAATAAAACCTGGTCCTGTAAGGTTTTGCAAAGAAACAGTTGCTTGGGCCTAAGAAGTTCTTTCCTTCTTGGTTTTCCCCTTTCTCCTCTTTGAGACCATTCATGCCAGAAGGTTTCTTGCCACCAAGTTCATATCCTATAACCCCAAAGCCTCAGACCGACCTCAGAGTCCAAATAATCACAGCATTTACAGGAGGATTCAAGTAGTACAGATGAGCATAGGCAATAAAAGAAAATATTTGGATTCTAAACTGTTTTTGAGTAGATACTGCATAAATCACAGAAACCAATGGGGTAAATGCTTCTTTTTCATGGACACACAGTGAACACGCACACAGCTGTGTGGCTAAGGCTGGCATTTTTCTACGATGGAATATGCCTATAATGGAGGAACCTCTTTCTTCCCTCCATAAATAGTTGATTCTCTCGTATGTAAAAATTATGTTTCCTTTTGTTAGCATTAATGGTCTTCAATTAAATCACATGCTTTTATCATATCAATTTATGGAAGTATTTTTAGCCACATTATTTATGGAACATTTAGGTCTGCCTTTCAAAGTCCTCAGTAATCTGTAGTGTTTGCTGGTCTGCTTTTAATTTATCAAAGCCCTCCCTCCACAGGCACTGCACAAAACACACAAGCAGCAGTGATTTCCCCTATACAATGTGTATTTGAGAGGCTTAATGTTCATCTTTATACACACACAGACGTTAGCATACAAGAAATGTAGAGGGTGTCTATAAATCCAAGGAAACATTTAAGTGCACAGTGATACATAGATACATGGGTATCATACTTCATGTACTTGATAAATATTTCATCCCTACCATAAAGAAAGCTTTTTATCAACTTTGATTGTTTTTTTATTACCTTAAAGTATTGCAGTTGTTTCTCAGCATTCATTGTTCCTTCCTTTTCTTGTCTCAGGCAGGAATTGAAGATGAAAAGCTCTGTATCTCTTAGCCACCCTTTCAGTTCTTTGATCCTGACCTCCAGCTGCCTTACCAGGTTTCCGCTTTCGGGAGAGAGCAGGTCACGTGGACCAGACCCACTGTGTCCTGCCATTGTGTCCTGGATCTTCTGTCCTAGGGTTTTCTAACGCATCCGATGAAAAACAAAAACAAAAACAAAAACAAACAAACAAAAAACCACCAACAACAAAAAAACAAAAACATAGATTAGCTTCAGTACCAAAAACATTCCACAGTTTGGTTAGTAACAGGAGCCTCCTGGAAGGTGTCCAGCTGCACCTGCCCCCTCACCGTGGACATTCAGTTCAGATTAGCTCATTGTTCCATTTAGGATTTTTGAATTCTTGAGCAGCGTGTATTGTTCTGACTACCGCTAGAGGCTTAAGAAGACCTCATTCACTTATAATTTCCTTTAACAGGAAGGAAAGGTTCACCATGGTCACTGATGAAAATTCACTTGAATTCTCATGACAGGAGTTTACAAGAAAATATTCTCTGCATAACGTTTCCAGGAGATAGAAGTCTGAGTTTAATCAATATACTAAAGAGGCCAAGAGTAGATTGTACATGGAGAATTAAATTCCTTTTTTTTTTTTTTTTTTGGTTTCATAAAGTACAATTTCCCCAACCATATGACTGAGGGCTGTTCAGAAGGGGTAGCCTCCTTGGTGCTGTTGTTGCATTTTACCTGACTTAGAAATTGTTGAACCCCACAATTCTTCCCACTTTGCATTTCTGGATGCTAGACTTTCTAATATATGTGTCAAAGTCAGTCCCAATCCACTATGGGAGAAGCCTTCTTAGATTAACCACTATGGCATGAATGTGCAGCTGAGAGGGTTTTTTTTTGGTGGAAAACACTCTGGAGAATCAGTAGGAGTTAATCTATAATGATGAATTAAACCTACAGAAATAAGCTTTAAAACACAAATAAAATTAAGTCAACAAACATTCATTTGCTGAGTAGTGTTCTATAAATAGTATCTTTAGGAGATCCTAACAGAAAAATAGCCTTTCTTGGCAACACCCTTGTATTTTCATGGTGCAAATATTGATAATTTGAAGACCCTCCGTGGAATCCAGATTTAGCTATTGTTTTTATGCTGTAACAAAAGTAGCAGCAGGAGGTGAAATCAATGCCCTTGGAGGGTAGGGTCACAAAAAAGAATTTATTGCCACTTTTTTGTTCTGGAACAGTTTGCAATCATAAATTCTTCATAAACAGAATACTTCAGAGAATGGTCCGTCTTCATAAATATACGACAGAGGACATCAATTTCATTTAATTCACAATTTGTGTCAGCACAGCAGATGCCAATGCCTGCCTTGATAGGGTTGTTTAATATGCAATTGAGACAGAGTAATATGCAGCACAGGGGACAAAATTTCACAGATTAAACTGTACGCACCACTGACATTTCATTCTAATGTATTTCCATTCCACACTGTTCACCTTAGATGAAAGTAATATTAAAAACCATATCCCTCTATTTTACTATTGTTAGAAGTTAAAATCCTTGTCTTTAAATTTTTTTCATGCCAATTAAAATGTAATCATGCCAATTAAAGCAGGATGCCTGATGGTGGTAGTGTGGCATAGGTTCTGTTAAAATCTTCCCTCTACCCTTCTCTCCCCCTAAATCATTACAGAACTCTGCATATTGTCCTCAAATGGTATTTTTTGTCAAAATGGCAACCCTTTTTCAGGTGTCTGACTCACGACGGATAGCTAAATATTCTGTCTCTTTTTTTTTTTTGGATATTATGTTGATTTAAAATTTTTGTTGAGGAAGCAACATACACAACATCAAGCAATTTTCAGAAAAGATGACTGTCAGTTACTTATCAAATTAGAAATAGATATGTTAAAATACAACATAAACTACTGCTCTTTCTGTCAAGCACATAAAGTTGCTGATCTCATCTGTTTGGTGAAACAACCCTTTAAAAATGTCTACACTAACCACATTTCTCCTGCAGGAGATCAGTGAATTCTGTGGAATTTACTAGGTTCCAATTGAAATCACCATATTATAAAGCAGAAGCCATTAATTACTATTAAAAAGCAATGTACCAGTAGGCCAGAGGAAAAACTTTCAGTGTTCTAAGTTACTTTGCACAAGGGTAGAGTGTAGTGAATTTAGATGAGAAAGCAAGGATTTAAACTTGCAGTTTTTTAATCACCTAGATTAAGTATGGCATAAACTGAACACTGGCATTCCTCCAAGTCATCAAGGTACACGGAGAGCTTTTTATTCAAAATATTTTTGGAGTATTATTTCTTTAAAATTAAAAAAAAGGCAGGAAATGGAAGGCATGCAAAATTATACTCCATAACTGACACCACCCATACTTCGCTGTTATAATTAATCATTTAAGTAATTGACAAATTTAGCTTACCCTTGATTTGAAGTGAAGGCAATTTAGGAGAGAAGTTGATGAAAAAATACAGTTTAACCTCTCTCTCTCTCAGCTCTCTTCCAACAAAAGGACAGTCTGTCTCCTGCACAGTGCCATCCTGGTCTCTGGTTAACAGAATTTCTATATTGCCTTTTTGCCAGGTTCTTGCATCTCAGTCTTTGGCTGAGACCCAGCCCATCATTGCGTGAAATGAATTACATGAAACTTTTTTTTTGCAGGAGGGGGGGGCTTTTGTTAAAAGTGAGCTGGAAGTTGAGGCACAAAACAGAGGCCGATTTCATTCTGCAATTCAGATTTGGGTCAGATTTGCATTTTTGTTTTGGTGGCTTTAGTGAGACTTGAAAGCTGTAGCAACAACTCCACTTTTCATCTGAAGGGTACAGTAAATAGTTAAACAGTGGACGGCTCTAACATGTACCTTCAGAATAAATTCTATTAACACTCATTCAAGCATGACAAGTCAGTGTATATCAGATATACTGTATTATAGTTGACTTGGTGCATACCCATAATACATGGCATATTTTACTTACTTTTTTATGTATTAAAGAACCAAAATTATTAAAATCTGAGAGGAGACAAGCTCAGAGTAAAAAAAAAAAAATCAGCATAAGAGGAAAAGCAGTGTTTTTCCCTCATAATAGCATAAATAGCTTGTTTGAAATGTAGGTAGTGAATTGAAAGAGAGAGATATTTGTGCTTCAAATTAGAAATCAGACAGATAGAGTACTTCACTATACAAAAAATGTACACATAACCTACAAACAGTAATAAAAATGCAAATACCCCAAGCAGTTCCCATTTTTCATTAATTGAATCCACTTTTTCAAGGAGATCATTTGGTAGTAAAACGCCACCTTTCTTCAGAGCTTCAACCTTACTAAGCAGCTCCGTCTTTTTCAGGTCCCTGATGGACATTTCCACACTGTATCGCTAAAACAAGAAGAGAGAGGAGAGGTATCATTAGGGAGACAGGTGTTCATAGAAAATCTTTGAGCACAGAGTTAGTGATGCTCATGGGTGTTAAAAGTTTTTGTTTCCAATAAAATGTCTGGGAAGGCTAAGCCTAAGGACCTTCAGAAGTTGAGGGATATTGCTGAAATCAGTCCAAATATATATTACTCACACATACATAAACATCCAAGGTATTCCATTTAGTTGACTAAGATTTATGTCATTTTATTTTATTTTTCGTTAAGATCTGAAGATTTATTTATTTTATTTTTACAGAGACAGAGAGAGAGAGAGAGAGAGCAGGAGGGAGAGAAAGCAAGCAGGGGGGAAGGGCAGAGGGAGAGAATCTTTCAAGCAGACTCCCAGGTGAGCGAGGAGTCCAACTAAGGGCTTGATCCCACGACCCACGAGATCACAATGCAAACCGAAAGAGTCAGATGCTTAACTGACTGAGCCACCCAGGCTCCCCGATTTATGTCATTTTAAAGTAAAGTTTACACACACACATTTGATCTTTAATTTAAAATATTCCAAATAGGAAAATACCTGGTCCAGGGAGATTTAATATTACAGTTGATTTCGGTCAACACTTGGCTCCAGAGTGCTGCCCATCTCTCATCTCTGCCCCACAAGGTGGTACAGGGTTGTACAAATAAAATGATCCCTAAAGATTGTGTGACCTTCCTCCTTATCCTGTAAGTCTCCTGAATTCTCAGTTAACACTCCCCCCACCCCCATTTTCTTTTACTTAAAAACTGCATGGGCTTGAGAAGAGGTACATATAGAGAAAAAAGAGCAAACCAGTGCTTTGGAAATGTTTACAAATCTATGCTTCTTTATTGATTATGATAAAATGTCCCCAAACATCACAACTGACTACAGACACTTCTCCCCCAATATACACTGTATTCTAATGAACTGCCGAGTGAGTCTCTGCTAAAAGATGTTTTGCTAGAGATAATCTAAGTGCCATTTAATATGGCAGTTACTATAGTGATTCTCTTCAAATAACTCTATTTGGATAACTTCATAGTTAGAAAGCCTAACATTACGAACAGCTATAAATGACTCTGGCTATATTTTTAAAATGTACTACACATAAAAACACCTCTGAGTAGAAAACTAGACTCTGGTTAAAATATTACACATATTTTACAACTTTAGCATGTTTCCAAAATATAATGGCAATCCCCCAATTTTTTCTTTGAGGTGCGTAAGTTGGGCCACTGAGACCTTTGGTAGTATGGCTTCTTTGCTCTAAGTGAGCTA
Organism: Eumetopias jubatus; assembly: GCF_037043125.1. Taxonomy (NCBI): domain Eukaryota; kingdom Metazoa; phylum Chordata; class Mammalia; order Carnivora; family Otariidae; genus Eumetopias; species Eumetopias jubatus. The sequence goes on from NW_028274813.1 coordinate 63,520,375, forward strand.
AGACAGGACCTTATCAGATCTAATCAGAAAAGCTTTTGTCTGGGCAAAGCAGCAAATCAGCCAAGTTCAAAACATGCCCAAGGATGTTATTCACCCTGAAAACATGGTATTATCTAAGATCCCAAACTAAAATACAATTGGAAGCAGCTTAAAGGAAAAGAAGGTATGAGATTCTTATTTTGGGTAATAGATCCTCAGTATTTACGTGCATATGTTTGCATACTTTTAGTTTCAGATTTTAATCTTTCATTTACACTAAACATGCACATCATTTGTATTATGTAAACTTCTCCAAATGTTAGTCATTTGTGGATCACAGAACAAAATGTTTTAAATGAGGTGATTTAAAGCATTTCATAGTATTAATGAATGTTGATCAGGGTGTCGAAATATCCAAAATTACATGAATATGCATCATGAAAAAAATCAAGGGTTGTTTTAGAGCTCCTCCAGAATTTGACCTGTGATACATGGGAGATTCTGATTGCATTTTCCAACGTCAGGCAATTACCAGGACCCTGTCACTCCAATACTTAAAAAACACACTGGCCACTCAAGTTTTCTGGACAAAACACTCAACAAGTATTCTAGAAACCTCGATAGTGTTTTATTTATCAGAGTGATGACTGAGGAGAGGCCAATCTGCTTTATGTAATCAGATTCCCATCTAAAGATGATGCTGCTGACAAAGATTTACATAATTAATTTGGTAAGACTTCTTTGACATAATATTAGGGAAACCGGCATTTCAGGCAGGCAGAAGAATCTTATTCAAATTTTTTGCTCATGCCACGTGCACTGACAGAAGGAGTCCTCCGGCTGTGCCGCCTGTGAGCAGCCTCCACCAGTTATCACTGTCACTTATGACAAGCTCATCCCCTCTCTTTACCCCAACTTTTAATGGCTCCCACACAGCAGATCAGTCAAGACAGAGAACAGTTTAGATTTGTCCCATAAAAATGAGAGTCTTGTAATAATAAAAAAATATAAAAAGCAATTAATTTAATTTTAGACATAATAAAATAATTTTCCCTATGAAATGCGGTACAAATAGTCACTGCAACGGCTATTATAAAAGGTTATTACGCTAAAAAAACCTTGTCTCTAGGTATGCTCCCTGTCATGTCACCGTGTAACCTACTGTATAAATAGCTTGATTAAAGATGTGATTGATGGACAGTGCCTTCAAACTATAAAAGCTAAGAGAATCCAGCTAATTGTTAGGTGTGTTGGTATGTGCATGAGAGGTACTCGAATGTCATGTAATTTAAGGCAAAAATATTTATTTTAATTTTTGAGGCACTCCGAAGGTTGAATCTGATACGATTTAGGGACCTCAAGTTGTATATGTATGTAGCGATGCCAGAGGGTTGTTTTTGTTGAGGCTCAAGGTGTTTTGCTCTTCTCTTCAACATCTTTCCAGAAGCCTTAGACAGGGAGAATCAACCACCAGCTCTATCAGTTCTCAGTCATCCTATCAAGTAGGGCTACTTTGTCCTGTGGTGAGAAGATAATTTAATCTTCATATTCATTTCACCCACAGCAGTAAGTGAGCAGAGGCTGCCCCATTGTGTCCTATAGTCTGGGGTTATTATGATAGAGACTACTCTTCAATAGCCCAAAATGAGATTAACAAAGTTAAAGTCAGATGGCTTTTCTTGAGTGTTAAGGTAAATAAGCATCCAGTATTTAATTTCCCCACAGCACCTGCTGTGGGCCTCTCTGTCTAGTCAAAAATAAAATATACTCTATTGAAAGGGCATATTTACATTATTAAGTGTATTTGCTTGGTCAATTCAATTTTGACTAATGAAGCCTCCTAATAGATACGTGAATGATCTAAATTAAAGACACAGGCCACTCCTATCCTAAATGCCACTCCTATGTGTACAGAAGGTATGTAAGAACACTTTAAAAACAGAGTTAAAAATAACCACAAACACTAGCTTGCTATTTTAACCAAAAATTAAAGAAGTTTTTAGAAATTCTTATTCAGTGCTTACTTTTTAAAAAGACAAGTGCTGAAATTGAATTATAAAACAAAGCCAGTAAAAACAGGGATTTCTGAAATAAATATAACTAGAAATGCATAAAGACTTGATTGAGATAACTTTTTTGACAGTTATGCTAAAGGCTCTTTTCCCTCCTAAAATCTTTTTTTTTTTTTTTGTTAAAAATCACACCAAAAATTCTGCCCAAATGGAGACTGGAACAATGCCTTGAAACAGTGTTAATTGTCACCATGGAAACCAGAAGAATAAGCCATTTTGAAACTGGTATAGAAGGCACACATTGAGCAACTCAAGCATTTTTCTGCCTCCCTCAATGTTAAAGAACAAGATGCCTTGTCACTGTGAGGTCAGAGAAAGAAAGCATCATGAAAGGGTTGTAGATGCTCACTGTCTAGTAAATAAAAAAATAGAAAATAAACTACATACAGCTAATGCTATAGGACTCTACCCAGTGAATCTTTTTGAAATAGAAAGATCATCAAAAGATGGCGAGGATGGGGGGATGGATTCCACCTAAGCAAAACTTCAGGGCTATATTATGTGAACCTTGCCCCCAAAGCTCCCTGGGAATTCTGCTGTTGTAATAAAACTTCAGAAGAGGAAAGAAAAAAGGCAGCATGATGGAATTCAAAATAATGCTCTAAAAGCACACAGAGAGATTAAGACATCCATTGTAAGACTTTTGTATGGTGCTTCTGTTGGTTATGCTGAAAAGAGACCAGACATTGCTGAGCAGAGAGTGAAGTTTGGGCTACGAGAAACATAAGAATTAAACCAAAGAATTTTCTTGATTATTAGAATAGGGCTGTCCGATTCTGTGTCTTCAGGGTTGGAGTATTTACATCTTATGCCATATTTTAACTGGGCTTTACGTGACTTTCTATTAGGAAGAGTTAAAGCAAGGAAAATGATCTAGTTATTAGAATAACAAGTGTGAGTATCTTTCCCAGTGCAAAGTAATACCACAAACACCTGTGTAGCAGGCATAATCCCCCTTTCCCGAAAACTCACAACAGAAAGATAGAGAAAATATGGCAAGGAAAAAAATGTATTTTAGTCTATTTACAAGAAAGCATATGCTAGGAATACACCCAAACACCAAACTACTGGAAAACTATACATGAAAATATGCATTTTTGCACAAAACTGCAGAGATGTGTCTGTCTGTGACTCCCGTATTGTGCTTCCTGGCTAGTGTTTGCCCTCCTCGTGCGAGGCTTCATGGTGGCCCCTCAGCAAGTCCATGCCTAATGCCATTCAGTGGTGAACAAAGAGTCTTTTTATACGAAAGTCCAGGGTCCACGGCTCAGCTGTACATGCCCCCGAGTGCAGGAATCTGCTAGAGGCCAGCGCCATCTCTACAGAAACTTTACGCCACCCGCCGTTCCAGGACACCAGTGTCTAGCCTCTCACAACGCGCGTGATGTTTCACATGGAGCCAATATCACCAACACTTCAGGAAGATGTGCAAGATGGAAGGAGGCTCATGCCCAAGACAAATAATAGTCGTTATTTCTTACAAACTCTTTGTATTTTGCCATTAGCAATTTATGGCGAATAATTGCACAGAGAAATTATAAAGACTCCTACAATTGTCCTTGTAAATTAATAATAGGCTTTCTTGATTGGGATAAATTTGCTGCTGAGCCTTTGGAAAAATTAAAAAGTGCAATGTCATTTAAAATTGCCAGAACTCGCACAGCAAATTACATCTGAGGTTAAGAATTGAGTTTTACCCCCTCTTCTAGCTTATTCCATTTGCATGATCTGGAAATCACATTACATTGGCCATGTATTGTTAATTGGACATAGATTGCATTATCTTTAATATAAATCAAACTACAAATATTAAAATGAATTGCAAATTCCCTAATAGAAGATCATAAAACAATCTTTTTTAAAGTATCTCCCATTAATAATTTAATTCTAATTATATCACTCAGAAAACTTAAGTAGGAAACCTGGCAACTTATTTCTCCAATCATTTCTTTTACATAACAAATACCTAAGCCTTTGAAAATAAAGACCCAGGGCAGAATTCACTGTTATAGAGAAGAAAAATAAAAACACGAAGAACTGAAAACTTTTCATTCTGATTGCATGTAAAATACGGCATAGGAACACCAAGCCTGCCTGTCTCATCCCTTCCCTACCCACGTCAAGGGTGAGAAAGAAGTCTCCACAGAAAAGATTTAGCTAAGTTCCAGAACTATTGTAATCTTACTCTCTAAAATTATAAAATTGATTATTATGCTTCTATTTATTTTTTAAAAGGTTCTCTAGCCCTTATCTTTCCCTATAAATCTGCTATCTTTCTGAAGCCTTTGCATGGCCTTTAATGAGTTTATATTAAATATTTAATACTGTTTAGGGCATATCCACTACTACCCAAAACAGTTATATTCCCAGCAGTCCCACTGTTTTAGGCAGAGGACTTGATTGATCCTCCTAGCCTGAATTGAGTAGAATGAAAAGAAGCAGTTGGAAAATAGCAGCAATCATTTAATGCAGATGACCTCTGACAGCCTCGCAGCTCTTCTATCTGAACAGAAATTTGCATGGGGTCTCTGTGCAGAGGAACAATGTAACCTAAATGGTAGACAATCTTTATTCTAATGAAGTGGGTGTCAAGGTCAATGTAAAACTGCAATGATAAATGGTGCACCACTAGGCAAGAGAAGTTGCATGGGCATTGTAGTGCTTTCACATTAATTGAAGACTGAAATGCACTGCGTGAAAAGCACAAGCCTCTCTTTTCACCATAATGTGTTAATGCGCCAATGCCGAAATGATTTCTTCAAGATGTTTGCCTGTTGACACATATCTTATTGCAAAAATAACACAAATGTGGAATTATGGCAAAAAATGGACATTTTTAGAATTTAGCTTTTCCTGGAACAGAATTATAAAAACCTAAATAAAATGTCCCCAAACAACGTCCTGACACCTAATCTAATTCCTTTGATCCCCTTTTCTTTTCTTTTTCTATTTAGACCTGTCTTTAATTAGTTTCAACCAGGCAACCTTTATGGACCCCTTCGCTTGGTACTTTTATACTGAGCTAACTGTAAAAGAGGACCAAGGAGAGGAGAATCATTCGAATACTATTTTTTCTTCTCACTTCTAAGTTTTCTGCTTAGTCTGCAGTTAAGATCTTCAGGTATTGTTTGTTCTGAATGAAAATGTATGAAAAGCCTATGGTTTGTAAAAGAAAATAACTATTTTCTAGTGTGAGAAACTAGAAAACTATAATCTGGCCATTTGACATTGCCAAAATGACTATACAGCAATAATTACACCATTTCTTCAGTTGATCTAGCAATTTTGTGGCAGCCAATTTTTTTTGTTATAAAAATAAGGACTGTAAGCTGCTTTAAAAAAAATCCTGATCTACTTAAGCCTGTCGAGGGGACATTGTTTGCTAATACACTCATTAGCAACCAAGCATTTTAACTTCATCAATTAAACAGGAAATGGAGTTGCACCATTAGTTTTACAATTTGCTAAAATACTGATAAGAGCATATTACGAACCATTTGAGAAACATTTCCAGGCTCAACCCATAATATGTCATAAACTCGATGCATTTTTATGGTTGACTTTTTTTTTTTCTGATTCCGGTAGATGTAGCCACCTTTCTAACACTAAGCTTCCTGCTACAAATAGATTTTAACAATGGAATTACAGTTATACTTGTCAGGAACGGTCTGCGGGTCTTTCAGTCTGTAGTCTTGGTGACGAGGAGGCTATTAGTATGATTTACTAGAAAATAAATGATATTGCTGGTTTGCAATTCTGATGGAAAAAAAAGTGTTTCAAATAGAATTTAAAATTCCTTAAATGGTAATTCAGAGGGAAAAAAATCTCAATATGAAGGAGGATAGTGAAAAAGAAAAAAAAGTTACTGATGAAACTGTTTAAAAAACTGTACAGCTTCATCTGTGTGTGATTTGTCAGGTCTGAAGCTTTGACGTGCCCAAGGGGCAGACCCCAGCGGGGAGTAGGCTGCCGAGCTAAATAGCTGTGAAAGAAGTCTTAATGTAGGATGGAATTCAAACTAACCTTGACATGACCTCGGGAAAAATATGCAAAAAGTAAAATGAATGCACTCTGCAAGATACATCCTAATTTTGTGGTGGAGCTGGTTAGTTTTACAAACATAACTGAGACCTTAAAAGAAAAATAGAAAGCTAGTAAAAGGGGCAAACTTTGGAATTCAGGCAAAAAACGTAAGCAAGCATGATGTGTTACTGTGAAGGCATGTGAACCATTTGGAAAGAATCCAAATAAAAACCCACACCGAACAATATTGTTGTCAGCCTGTCTATTCAGGAAAATTGTTTTTTTTTTTTTTTTTTTTTTTAGGTTGAATATAAATGACACAAAGCCAAGATTACATCACTGCATTACAAAGTCTGTTGTGGGTTTTAGCTGAACAAGCCCCATGGATCTATTGGTTTAGGACAGTAATTCAGTAAGGAGGTTTTAATGTGTTATTTTTCCTCCAGTGACAATAAAAAATAGAGGAATTTAAGGAAGAAATAGCGTGGGTGCTCTCTAGTCTATCTCTTGCTTTTGATCTGTATTTGATAAGCCAGGCTCACATTTTAGTTAATGCATTGAGTCTTGATTTGACTTTATTATAAATTTTGCCTGTTTTGAAGTGATCGGCTTAGGAGGAAGGCATTTGTTCTAGGTCCCCGGCCAAGAACTGGCTAACTCACTGGATATATGGAAATTTTAATTGACTGTCAACTTGTGTAGAAATTCAATCCTATTACCTTCTCAATGCAATTTTGTAGCAATACCAGTTATTTACTACACTACTAACCAGATTTTAAACATAATTAAATTGCTAAGAACATACACCCAAAATCTAATGACTTAAATCCCTACAGCAAGGATGTGAATTCCTAGATCAGGTATATTAGATTTTCATAAGCATAAAGTGAGCAGAAGGATGCAATCATTTAGAAGCACAGAAGTACAAGGAGTTTTCCTGAGAACCTGTCGAACAACATATGTAAAGATCACGGTTTCATGGATATGTTATACCACAGGGCTCTTTTTTGGTCTAGTCTTATTCGATATTTTTATTAATGATACATAAAAGTAAAATATGTATATAGCATGTTGACTGGATTGCCAGGTTATACTAATCTCAATGATCAATAAAGAATAATAAATATTTTAGTTCAGAGATCAGGAATTCAAATACATACAAGGTAGCGGTATACTAGCAAACTGGCTCTCTGGGGGAAAAAGAAAAAAAATAAAGCCCTGATTTATAGTGTTTGCTGATTTCCCTGATATAAATACTCCAACCATGGCAGATTCCAAACTACCAAAGGTTGCTACTGCCAGCAAAATTCCTGAGTACTGAATAACTAGTTCTTCTGAGCCGGTACTAGCCAGCCCCAGGACCCTACTGCCTGGCAGCTAATGGAAAGAAGTTGAGTTGAGCACAGATCAGTCATCCTTTTTCATGCTCTAACTGTTGCTAGTGTCTTGGAAAAAGAGAACTGTTTTCTCTACTAAAAGAAAAACAATGCAAAAATGTGAGGATTACTAACACTCAATCCCAGTGAAGGGGGAAAGGAAGAAGTAGTGTGGATTATGGAGGGTAGGAGAACACAAGTTCCATCTACAAGGGGCAACCACTACTCAGCTCTGCCAACTGTTCCTATGTTGAGAATATGGCTTCAAGATGGCTTCTATATGAACAGGGATATATGTTTAAGAGAAGCCAGAAATACATATTTTCATGTGAAATCTAATTTTTATATGTTGAATTAAAACTTTTTTAACACTGTACAAGCCAAACTATGTTTCTGAGTTGGATCTGATTCATAGGCAACTGCTTCACAATGTCTGTTTATGATGATACTATACTCCAAAGGGAACACAAGATGCTAGCAGAGTAGATTAATCTAAACAGGAGATATGATATATGTCAAGCCTGAGATAATCATTTCCCACCAATTAAAAAAATAAAAATACAAAAACTGCATAAATAACAGAAGTAAGTAGGCTTCAACTGTCTTTAGGTTCAATGAGTCAACAGACAGTGGAAGGTAAATATAGAAAACGAAATACGATTTGGGGCTGGATTGAGACAGACATAGGGTTATAAATAAGAAAAGCAACAGATCAGTTTGATTGTGACTTACTAAGCCCAAACCTGCAGTCCTGGTTCTGGTTGGGTTCCATTTTCCAAGCGGGGCTTAGACAATGTCTAAAATGTCCAAAGGAGAGCACTCAAGGAAGGCAGAATATTCAATGCTTCCCCAAGGAGCAAGCTGTTGAAGGAGCTAAAGATATTCAGCCAAGGGTAAGTAAGAGTTGAAGATGAGAGAAGAGAGGGAAGGACATGTTAGCAGACTTAGAAAATTGGAGGGCTTTCAACAGAAAATATTAATTTCTTTCATCTGGTCTCAGAGGTCAGGCAATGGGATCAAAGGCTGAAGAACAAGTAGGAGCAGAGCTTGGGCAACAGGGAGCTCCCACTTACCACAGGTATTCAGGTAGAGACCAGAAGTGTATGTAGTTGGGAGATTTTATGAGATAATGAGGCCCTGAATGAGGACTGGCCTAGAAAATAAAGTCTAAAGTTCCTCTCTGTTTTAGAAAGTTGAGCTTCTTTGGGCTCACATCACCAAATCAGCCATAACAATCATATTATTCTGTGTATAGGAGGAATGTCAAGACCAAAACACACCAAGTCAAGGAGAAGCCACCACTTACTGGAACAAGACTCACATAGAAGATTCTCATGTAGAGAAACCTAGGAGAACCACAAGGGAGCAGAGATACAACCACATAAAATGTAAGCTATACAATCAGAGCTCAAGATAGGACACTAAAAATGAGAAGAAAAGGCAACTTTAAATGAAAATCCTCAAATCATCTTCAATCTGTACTACTTTAGGAAAGTATTTCATTGAATTTGAGATATTAAATGAAACCTTTGGGTCCTTTTTTTTGGTAAATATTTTATGGGAAACCTCTACAGAATTTATGCAGTTAAGTCCATATTTCAACAAGGTCTTTCCTGCATATTTGTTTTAAAGACATAAACTTCACAAATGGCACTCTCAAAAAATGTCTTCTATCAATACAGAACTTTCTCTAACAGATTGAAAAAATGTGTTATAACCCTTGCTGCCAGCAGTGTGGGCATAATGGCAATTTCTCCTCCATGCTATGAAACTTCATGGTTGTGCTATATTATGTTGAAAATCTGCACATCTCAATGGGTTTTCTGTGCATTCCAATGCACTTCAGTGACGATGTGGATCATTGCCATAATACATCATGACTGTTCTAATTACGGTTTCATTATGATGCACCATATCAGGGCTGTCGTAATGTCATGTCAGCACATAGTAAGAATAGTTATGCAATTATGTAATATCTGTTAGAGTACATAGTGTAGGATGGAAAAAAGACACGAGGAGCAGCAATTAATGTAATGGAAACTCAGTTTTCTCCTTTAAAAAAGTTTCCAATTTAAAAGTATTATTTCTTCTGCTTTCCATCCTCTGATCTAAACAGATGCCTTGAAACACATCTATTTTTGTTTCATTGGGTACTACTTTATAATCTAATGGATTTTTTTTAAATAAAGCAAATAAGATGAGAAAACGGAAATTCCTGACTTTAGCTGTTCTCCACATGTCACAGAAGAGTGAGATTTACCTACTATATACTACAAGAAATCCAGTAAAAATTTGAGTGTAGTAAATTAAAGTCCACTGAAGGCTTACTATTATGCAAACTTCAAATACAGTGTCACATTCTTCTATCTTCCTTGATATCTTATGTAGACATAGAACTTCTTACTTTACCCCTTAAAAGTTGACCAGCTATATCTTAAATAAACTATGATCATGAAGTGAGACAAAGCATTGATATCCATATTTACTTCCCTAAATTATGACCATAAAGAAACACTTGCCTTTAGCCTAGCTGCCAAAATATGCCCAAATATGTATAAAAACAGAAATCGTATTATCTATCTTATATTTGAAGAATAAACCCAAGGATGAGGGCTATTCCTTTTTTGGCCAATCATGGAGTACCTTGAATATCTGAGGTCTTCAGTAAACACTGAATCAATGAATACTTTTTCAAACTAAGCCTAAGTGATACATGAATTGCTGTTTGTTGTTTTAATATACAACCATGGGAGAATTTATATATCAAAACTTACCCCATATCTCTATAGCAGAATTATAGGCTTGTTCAATGCAAGTATTTATAATAGAAATGCTGATGAAGCCCAAACCATGGACGTATACAGTTGTGCAGCAACAGCCATTTCAAATATAGATATATTTTTAGCATTAGGAGGCACCAAGTTTGTTTAAATCTGGACTTTTTTTTTTTTTTTTTACAATTGCAAGTAATGTTAATAGCACACTGTAAATGTTAAGGCTAAGTGTGCAATGTCAAAATAGATTGAATCTCTCTGAAAATTGGAAATTCAGGCTTTTCAAACGTAATCCAGATGTTTGGCTTTTATTCAGATTTCAAGAAAGAGGGAACTAATATGATATAAAATTCATACATGCATATTTCATTAGTGCCTTTTGTATCGCTGAATTAAACATTCTGAAACGTGCTTTTCCCAAATCACAGAGTTTTAAACCAGAGCAGTTGCCAAGATGTTGCGCACCTCAAAAATAATGCCAAATTAATTTCATAAGGAAGAGACGATATATTTCTCATGTTAATGCTGTTGATAATGTTTCTTCAAAGAGAATATCTTGCTTTCTCTTTGAGGATGACAAGAAAAAATGAGAGCTAGAACACTGTAGCCATTGGAGTCTATCAAAAAGATATTGCTGCAGCACACTGTGACTTCAGAAATCTATGAGAATCAGTGGCCTAAATGAAGGCTGAAAGCACTACCCCCTCCCGCATAGTGTCATTATCAAAAGGTATCTTTTCAAGTTTAGTGCACATGGGCATTCCTCAGGGACTATGGACACCAGCACTGAGAAACTCACCATAATTATCCAGAACTCACCATGTTTTAGGTTTTAAGACAGAGCCAATCAAAGCATTTCCAGAGTTGTCTGCTACCAAAACACAATGGAAATGCCATCATACCATTATATATTCACATCAAGATTTTTTTCCTTTGTAGTGTATTTTTGACTTTTTAAAGGGTTTTTACATCTATAATCTTAATAGAGCCAAAATGTCATGGTGTTTTTCTTGGTGAATGCCCAAATCCCTGAATTGTAAAATATGTGATGCCTTAGGCCACTTTTTGAGGGTACTCTGGTACCTTCACTTCAGATAGGGATGAATGTAGTTTCAGAATTAGATTATAAGTTCCTACATGAAGTGTATATGGTCAGGGATCATGTGCTGTTCAATCTTTATCCACAGTTAACTCTTAGCATTATGGATTATATGTAGAAGTTGGAAAATATTTATTCATTTGAATTTCTCCCAAACAAAAGACCAAGTGAGCCTATATCCGTGGTTGAAATATATGTCAGGTACAGTATTAGTACACAGAAATGAGTGGCATGTGATTGCCTCCATTTATCTTTGAACTTCATGCTCAGTGAAAAACTATTTGATCAGAACCCCCAACACAAAAATATCACTCTCAGTTTTTAGACAGAAACTGTGAACATAGTTAATTGTTTCCCATGGCCAGGAATGGTTAACCTAAGAAAAGCTTCTATAAAATGTATCAAAGAAAAAGAAGACAGAAACCTTTTAAATATTTAAGGACACCTTTTAGGAATTCAGGGTTTTCTCGGAGCAATGACATTTGACCAGGATGCAAGAGGTGGGTCTAATTTCCAGTTCCAACACCAATCTGCTATAGATTTAAAAACCTTTCTGTTCTAGCCTCTTTTTCTTTGGTGTCTTTGGGGATACATGTCCATAGGTACTAGAGAGAGATCTTAAGAAAATAAATTTTAGAGATTTCAGGCTTTAAGCACTGTTGCTCCAGCATCAGAAAGTTTGACTGTCATTTCAATGGATTGTTTTCTTTTTTGTTCTCCAATGGCAAGCCCATGGGGAAAGTTAGTAATATCACTTCTGTCTTACAGATTGGAAATTGATACATAGAAGCTAAGTGACTTGCCCACGGTCAGTAAGATATCACTAAAACCCAGAAACAGAACTTCCAGGAGGAATTTCAGTTTAGTTTGCTAGGTCATGCTGTCATTTTTGAAAATGCATCTTTAGATATCAGTCCAGAATTCTGAGAAAAATGGTAGGCCCTGGGAGTATAATGTAAATAAATACGGTCAAGAATGTCATTCAAACTGACTTTGGAGTGGTCAAAACACACTTGAGAACCCCACCCTTGGAGCGTCTATGGCCAGATTCATTTTGGTGTTAAGTTCATCCTCCAGACCTCCACAGATTTTTTAGTAGCATGAAGTTGAGGCTAAAAGGGCAGACAGGCTCTCACTGACAGTCATACCTGTTGTTCAGAAGAATGATGGCTCCCAGTTTAAAGAAGCTCTAGGGTACAGGTGAAAATTTATTAGCATAAACTAAGACTATAAAGAGCAAATGCTGGTTATGATAAGTGCTTTTGAGCATTTTTCCAGCTATGTAAGGGAGTCTGCCATAAACATTCAAGGACGTTTATTAGAATAGCTCCATCAAAGAGAAACACAGTGTGTTTGTATGTGTGTGTGTGTGTTTGTCCAATCACAAGAGTGATAAACGTAAGAAAGAGGAAGGAGTAAAAATTTAGAGAACAAAATGAAGGAAATACACAGATGGAGGGAGAGAAAGTAATAAGAAAATAGGGGAAGTTACAAAAGTTTCACCAGATAGGGTCAACAATAACTAGTCCACAGAGAATAAATCATAAAAACTACATAAAACTAGAGAATGTTGCAGAAGAGGAAGGAAATCACAGCTAGAGAGAGAAGGTTTTCAGTGACTGGTTCCCCTGAAATAATTGGATGAAGGAATATGATACTGATGACTTAAAAATTAGCATAAGGGCTGCAAAAATTCAGTAAATGGAGACTGAAACAAAAAAAACCAGAAGTACCAGGATGTGGCCATTTAGTGCAACTTATAGCCATAACAACAGATAACTGCTCAAGAAGAAATAGGTGCAAAACTTGTGATTTTGAGGATTTTCTCTAAGCACATCAATAGGGAGTCCCTTCACTGGGTACTACTTTCTCTGTGACTGTTCCTTCTGCCTTTGCTCTATTGGTGGCTTGCTCTATTGAGGGAAGTTATTTCATATTTTCGTGGTCATCCCATCTGTAAAACAGGGACAATGATATCCTCACCACTTACCCACCACAGACGTTTTAAGAAATAAACAGATCTTGTTTGAGTGAAATTTCAGATCTCTACGTAAAATGTGCGATTTTAAAACAAAGTCTTTGATTTTAATACATATGACTTGTAATAAGATAATGTGGTCTGTGGCCCATTTTCAAGTTAAGACCTCATATTTCCCATTCCTTTTTATTACCTGTTTTAGAAATAATGTATTGGAACTACTGTCCACATTAGAGAATAAAATAGGTCACATTGGGGAGCAGTCATTGAAAAGGTAAACAATATTTATATACAACACATATTACATATACATATTTATATATAATACATATATATTAACTATGTATATAGAGTCTTCATCTTTTAGAAAATATATCAACAAAGTGTTACTATTTTTCTCTCCCCTTAATAAAGGGAGGAGGGAACATGTTGGTATTACCCAGTAATACTACTTCTCAAAACCTACACATACATAACCATTTGATCACTAGGTTCTATAAACACGGTGACAGAAGGACCCATGCCAAGCATTTTAATTTGTGAGTCAATGAGATTCAAGGAGTTTGGCAAAAATAAATAAATAAATGAAAATAAAATATATGCCTGGAATCAGATTGCCCATTGTTAAACTTTGCTTGCATTCCTTACTAGCTGTGCACGTCCTTGTGCCTTAGTTGCTCATCTGGGGATAATACTAATACTTCTTTCACAAGGTTGCTGTGAGGATTGGATGCGCTAATATATGCAAAGATCCTAGAACAACTCCTGTTACATAATAAGCACTAGATACAAGTGTTTGTTCAAACTTGATCCAAACGTTGCCTGCTAAGAAAATATGACCTTTGGCATAACTTTTCTCATCTCTTTTATACCATTAGTTTGCATATTTATGTATATAATTTCCCTTCCCTACATGAAACACTGTATCGAGGATTCAATGTTCAGTGGAAAACAATCTTGCCTTGTGTTGACTTTCACTGAACACATGGATGAAAGCTATTAGGGGGTGCTGCTGTCTTTAGTGCATCCCCCCCTACCATGTTGTCTTCTGCAATGTATCTACCTCCGTATCTTCATTCCACTTATTTAAATTCTATGCAGCGAGGTCCAGTTCAAATATCATTCTTCTTATGAAGACATTCTAAGAAAACCAGCACTTATTTTTTTTTTTGGTACCACACATATTTGCTATCTTTGCTATTACTTCATATTTTTTGGTTTTGCTTTTCCAAATGGGTTATAAATTACTGAAGGAAAAGGATAATCTTCCTTTTATTTTGTTTTTCAGAGCATATAGTAATCCCTAACAGATGCTTACTGCCACATCTTTACAGTAGCTAATAACAGACAGCATCATTTCTTCTCACTTTTCCTGACTTTTAAATGTGAAATTATTAGACTGTTAATTCCTAATATGTATTAGACATGAACATGAGACATATGAACATATATTTAAAAATATATATGGTAGGAAATGTTTGTGCTTAGGCAAACAGAAAGCAATGCAAATTTCATAAATTATTAGTTGAGCTTGATACTAATTAGTGCAGTTTGCAAAGTGGGAAAAAACTTGTAATCAATTTTTCCCCAAGCAAGTATGAATCTGCCTTTAACCAGATAGCTCTCCAGAGAAGTAGCCCCAGTAGGGAATTTGGAATTAGAGAGATTGCCTGTCACTAGGTCTCCCAGGGTAACTCTGAATTCAAACGTGAGCCTGTTCTTTACCAAAATGCCCTAGGGACAATTCTGGTCCTTTCCTCATAGACAGCTAAATGCCTTTAGCAGTATTTGCCATGACATCCAATGTGACAATTCAAATACAAACCAGTGATGTGCATATCACAACTCAAGCAGAAGGTAAGAACAGGTTGTTTGTACCACATAAAATGACCTGTTTTCAATGGAAATATAAGTGAATATATCTGTTCTATGCTGCAAAGAAATCTGAAGAGGATTCGATCATTCTGCCCAAAGAAAAAGGTAGGAAGATTAAAATGTGTAGAAAATAAGATGTCAAAGAGAAAGCTAAACTTCCATGACAGATTTAGCAAGACACTGTTCAGAATCCAACTGAATAGTTATCTACTACTGAATAAAAGTAAAATGTAAAGGAAAGGGTCTAAGAGGACTCATAAAATTTGCATTTACGACTACCACCTGAAATGAACTAAAAATAATGTGGCATTTAGAAACTATACGCTTTTTATGGTAGCTTGCCACAAAATTATATTTACCCATGAGTTTGTTTCCATAGCCTTTGAAATCGAGTTCTTAAAATTCTGGTTTTTGCCAGATGGTTCCTAGCCAAACCAATTACTAATTGGAATAATCTTTGATTTTTCACCAGTGAGAGACTCTTGAAGTTGGAATGGACCTTTAAGCCACCCAGTCCATCCCCCTGGCTTTATAGATGAAGAAAATGGAATCTGAAAGGTAAGAGTCATTGCCCAAGGAGAATCCAGCCTCCTTCTCCAGCACTTTATCACACAGCTTTCTAATCTTCCTTACATGGCACCAGTGTTTAGCAAAGCTCAAAAATAAGATAAATGAAAATTCAAAAAGAGAATCTAGAGAATTAAAAAACATAAAGAAACTGGGGTACTGATCTGAAGTCCACCTACGCTCAAGAGAAATTAACATATGGAGATCTGAGGGGCAGTGGCCCTTGTCTTTCCTGTGGAAGCTTCAAGATTAATTAATCCTGCTAGGACACAGCTGAGAATAATACTGAGTCATGGCAATCCTCTTACGTGATAGCCAAACTTCTTTTTTAAAAAAACTACTTTGATGTAGGTGTGGGTATGCATTTAAATATTTTATTTTGTTTTTACTGTTTTAACTGGTCCTAACCCTGATTTAGAATTCATTTTCTAAAAAGATCAGTGTGAATTTATGTTTCAGGACCAAACATAAAATAGAGAGTGATTTCAGAGCAGCAGAGCCACTGGAGAAGTGCTAATAAGAGCAGAATCACAGCCAAAGTTGAAAGAAGTGCATTAGATCCATTTTCTGTTTTCCTTTGGGTCCCACAAGCACAATAGAGTATAGGAGGCCACCTGGTGGTGAAATGAACCAATTAACCATTTAATGCTACATTGAAGAGCAAGGCAACTGGGAAGACTTTGGGTTGTTACAAGAGGAAAACTAGAACCTTGGGCAAAAAAATGATAGTCATCAGGTATTACTGTGATACAACAGCCAGAAAATTGAATTGGAAAATCATTCAAGTCTGTAGAATAATGTATATTACTGAAGAGTTGTCATAATAGTTATTTATACAAGGGACTGGTGAACTTTTTCATCAGTCAGATCATTTAGGCATGCTGGCCATACGGTCACTGTTGAAACTACTCATCTGTTATTGAAGTATAAAAACAGCCACAAACAATACATAAATGAATGTGCTTGGCTATGTTCCAATAAAACTTTATTTAAAAAAAAAACAAACAGGCCATGGGCTGCATTCGACCTTCAGGCTATAGTTTGTTAACCCCTGAGTCTGTATTATGTCTGGAGCTATTTACCAAGCACAAGGCTGAACCCCTTATATACATTACTCATGGAATCCTGACAACCTTTCAAAGTGGGTGTTATCCCCATTTCACAGGTTTGAAAACTACAGCCTAAAAAGTTTAAACAATTTGGTGGAAAATGTATTATGTTCCTTCTAACATAGAAACGCTTTATGTAGACTCATGACCATTTTTCCTCTGTGATTACAGAATTCTGTTCTGACTCTCCCTCCCATTTATCCTGCAGAGGCTGCTTTTGGTTCTCTCCATGGAGACTTTGCTCCTGTTTCTCCATCTTGCGTTCCTTTGAAATGTTGTTTGTCTCTTACCATCTCTTTCTCCATCACTTCTTTTATGTTTAAAAACTTTATGTCAGTTTTCATAACAACAGATGTAAGCAAGCATGAAAAAAGACAAAAGCAATGTATTAAAAATAGATAGCCATATATACAACAATAAGCCAAGGAAACTGTCATACTGTATATGCTCCAAATAGAATATGAGCCAAAAACATGATGCTCACTCTTACATAAATAATATATTACGCATCCACTGGGAGAAGAAGCAGTTCTGTCCCTAAATGGGAGGAAGATTTTTTTTAGCCCATTTTATATCATTTTCTCTTCCTTTTCAAACTTTTTTTTTTAGGTATATGATGTAAGTCATGCTATCTCAGATAAGCCATATTCCTCTTCCAAACCATCCATGAACTATTTTATTAACTGTTAATAAGAGAGAGTTGAAAAACCTGATGGAGAAATCCGTGGAGCTTGGTAAAGCCCCTCAAATATATGGATTTACCAGCACTATCTCAGTATTAGCATATTTTCTCCTACAACAGAGGATAGAAGTGGTTTCAGTTAGAGTATAGACAAAACTGATATAAAGGACTTTTAAAAGATTTTTTAACTTGAAAAGAAACCTGCAAAAGCCTGAGAAATGTGACTATATAGAAAACAGAGAGAAGAGGTTTAATTACCGAGCATGGATTCTGGCCGATATGACAATTAAATCTAACAACAGAAGGGATTTACACTAGATAGAGGAAGACTTTCAGGGAAGGGAGAGTTGTTAAACAGTTTAATGGGAGGCTGTGGAATTCCCCCTGGAAAGATCTTTAATGGAGGACAAATTCTCTCCTATCTGGAATGGATAAAAACAATCCTTGAAAGAGAGGAAATGAAATGAAGGTCCTTATGAGGTCACTTGCAGTCCTGAAACTCCAGGTAAAATTCTCACTTCCCATGGAAATAAATAACTGTATAAAATCTCTAAGAGATTCACTCTGGAAGATTCAGGAGAAAACACTCATTAAGCAGGCAATTTAAATCAGAAAGTATTTGAGTGCCTGATAGATATTACCTAGCCCCAGGGAGATGTACACCCCCAGCAGAGCACAGGTCTGAGCAGCAGTGTTGGACAATGGACAGAGAACACAATTATTCACTTCAGTTAATTTTTTTAAAAAAATCTTTGAACTCCAATCAGCTTTCTGGAACTGTCTATTTCCTGAACTTGGTGAGCTCAAAAAATCCCACAAGAGCTGGCTGTCACATGAGATTTCTGGCATTACTCATGGTATCCCTGGATCTTTTTGTAAACAGAAAAGGCTTCTGACAGTGTTTCCATACTTCATCTCTTTTTCTAACCCAAACTTGGACGGACGGAGCCTCTTAAACTATCATCAAAACATGGATTATAAAATGCTAGCCAACTTTGAGTTATTTTGCTATATTCCCATGCTGCAGAAAAAGAATTCAATTAGCTCAACTCTAGAGATTCATTTATACTTAAGTTTTAATGAACATGAGGATTTTTGTTCATGGCTTGTACGAAATCCAGTGATTCACCGAATGGATCTTTAGCATCAGCAGGCAGAAGAGACTGAGGAAGAAGAGAGAAAAAGCACACAGAGAGGAATGTTCTTCACACATATTTTCAAATCTCAACATGTCCCAGCCAAGGAAAGCTGAGGAGGAAGGACAAAGTTCAATGGGAAGACAGTGAACCCAAATGGATGTCAAGGACCTAAATAGGGGCAAGAGGTGAATTCATCACAAATCTTTATCAAATTCTAATTTAAAAAATGGTACATCTTTTAGCTTTGTCTTAATTGCATAAAATCATTGAAGCTCACAATTAATGGCTAAGTTAAAAATATAAATGACCATATATGAGGATTATTTTTAAAAACTATGAACAAAGGGTGACTTTTTTTTTAAATGAAAGAGTGGGAGAAAGTTTCAAAATTACATTTGGCTTTCTCCTGACCTTACAGCGGTCAGCCTTAATTTTTTAAGTTGCATATTCTGAATTAGCTAGCTGTAGCTTTGGAAAGAGGAGTCAGTCTTTTATACACCATCCATCCACCCTCATCACGATGGACTTGGATTTCTTCTTATTTTTTTTCTCACCTCTCTCATGACTACTTTTTTAGACATACATACTCCTCTGAGGTCA
This sequence comes from Eumetopias jubatus, assembly GCF_037043125.1. Taxonomy (NCBI): domain Eukaryota; kingdom Metazoa; phylum Chordata; class Mammalia; order Carnivora; family Otariidae; genus Eumetopias; species Eumetopias jubatus. Next base: position 63,539,648 of record NW_028274813.1, read on the forward strand.
AACCTAATTTTCTACAACAAATATGTCAATAAACTCTCCCATTCACTATGGTACAAGAAAAAAAAATGTGCTGATAGTCCTACCATGTCTAAAGACTGTCCACGTTCACCTGCATGTATTGTTCTATTTTTAGGTTTTACATTTGCAGGGTACATGTTATTAGTTATATGTATAAGTAATTATACTGTCCACATAATCGAGAATGCACCAACAAATAGAACAGTTTGAGAGGTTTTGCAGATTAGCCACAGAATTATGGTGATTCGTTAAACATTTTTGTACCATTTGTCTCAGACACGGGCATCATGATCCTTCCCTTCCTCCCTCCCTCTTTCTTTTCCTCTCTTTCTCCCTGACACCAACCTGGCCAAGTCTGAATACCCTGAGTATTAAGAACTGCACTTAACACACTTCCATTTTTAAAGGAGAGAGATTGTTGGTTTTGTTTTTATATCCAATATAAGAGAAGGCCATGAAGTTTCAGACTGAATGACCACAGCATGAAAATAGGGTTGTTTTCTTGCAAAAGTAATGAATTGATAGCATAGTTCTGATCAGTAGGATTTAATTAATAGCTGATTAAATAAGTCTATTTGAAAAGTGTTTCTCAATATGTATTTATTGGGTTTCTATTATGTGCCAGGTATGGCACTAGGCGGTGGAAATATGGCAATAAACAACACAGACACGAAACTTGCCCTCCTGGAGTGTGGAGTCTAACAAAAATTATAATCATTCATTCTCACATTTGGTCCACAAAGTCCAAACCTACCATCACTATCAAAAAGTATGCATTTAATTATAACGAAGTACTCATGGCTAAATTATTCTCAAGGAGGGCTCTCTTAGGGAGGCACCTATGAATCCTGACAGAGTAAAACTATTATAATGAAGGTAGCAAGATTGAATATGCCAAGACTTATAACATAGAAATGAGCTCCAAACTGAAACTTGGCATATATGAAGGAAGTTTGTAGAGTTATTTACATATGCATGATTTAAATGTCTTGGGACTACCAGCATATTTGGTCCAAGGAATCTGGTTTCATCCAAATTCAATCCTTATGAAAGATTTTTTTAACTAAATGAGTTAATACTTTGTATATGTGTATATATGTGTCAACACACATCAATGTGTGTGCATAATCACGTGTGTACATGTATCCCTTCCACAAACTTCCTAGTTTTCAATGGATAAAATGAGATGACAAGGGAAATATCACGAATCACAAATTTTCTTTAAGCCAATGTCAATGAGCATGTAGAATCAATTACTTAGGAAAGCAGCTGAAATAGTAAGTTCAGAGGAGTTACAGGGACATACAGATGTCCTTCTGGAGAAAGGCACTGTGGTCTAAAAAAGTTTAGAAGAAAAATTAGACTCAACCCCAGAAGCATTAGCCAGCTTGACTCTTTCCTGGCTTCAGTAAAAGAAAATGCGTATGTGGGTGAGTGTATGTATGTGTGTGCGCATGAGCATGCGTGTGTGTGTGTGTATGTTTATGTTTTGTGTCTTATGTAAATGAACGAAGGTTCAGCAGGAAGACCACTGCTTCCCTCTTAGCTTACCCCAGCGTGCCTCATTAGGTACAGAGTGTCGCAGAAGTGCCTAGTTTAAGAATGTATGAGCTTCGCAAATGCCAACATTATTAAAAATATGCTTGGGAATGCCCTTGTTTCTGAGAACTGAAATTGCCTCCTTGACAGGACTGGAAAATGGTTTTTCTGCAAATGATATTCCTCTAGAGTATCTCTCCATGGGGACCCTTCTTCAGTAACTTCCTTTGGCAATAACAGGATCCATGAGGTTGAATCTTCCTTAGGGCAATGCTGTCTTTAGTGCATCTCCCCCCACCCAAAAAATACATAAATATTTTCAGCCTTAGCTTTCCTGAATCTGACAAAACACAGGAGATTCCTGTGAGGCTCCACATGGCAACACTCTCTTAGGGTGCTGAGGTGCTTAAGAAAGTTTGAGGGTTTTCACAGAACAGCCTGATGATTGGCTAAAGAGCAAACCCAAGTCCATCATGTTTTCTCTGCTGATGTTCCATTTAATATATAGGAACTTCTTTCTCTCTGGCACAAGAAGCTCATGCAGAGGGAGGAAAATGCACTTGCAAGAATTGTGCCGATTGTAGAGAAGAAGATATGGGGCAATAGTGAGTAGGCAAGTAGCATGTGAAAGATTGTGGGCATTAAAGTCAACCAGATTGGGTTCAAACTCTGATTTATTGACTTGTTTCTTGTGGTAGCTACTGGTAATAGCAACAACTATTTCTAGCTTTCTGCCTTTCTGGCATATAGTAGGGATGCATTTCCCCATCAGCTTTGGAGTTAGGTGGGGCCATGTGATTAGTTCTGGTCAATGATTTGGAGAGGAAGTTATGTGTTACCCTTCCAAGTAGAAGGTTTAATGTGAAGAGGGTGACCCTCCAGAACTCTCTTCTCCCTTTGCCACATTGAGGGAATATTTAAGAGGGTGGCTGGTTCATTAGTCTGAGTCCTCGAGTAAGAACAATGCCAAGCAGAGCCCATAGCCAACCTGTGATGGATGTGTAGTATGTGTGAGCAATAAATCTTTGTAACTTTAAATCTTGGAGATTTAGGGGTTGTTTGGAATCTCGGCAAACCTTAGCCTAACCTGAGAAACTGGTTCTTTGAGGCCAGTCACTTAACCTCTCTGTGTTTCAGGCTCGTATCAATGAAATGGGGAAAATAATTCAGGATCATTGTGAGAGCATTAAATAAGATCATGTGTAACACAATCAAACAGTAAGATTTGACCAATTTAGTTCTTATCTCCCTCCATCCTACTTCTACCTCATACCCCACCCACACACACACTTCCCTTTTCTAGATTCCTTCTCTCTACCAATTCCATCTTCCCTTCCTAGTGCCCTTTCATTTGAACGAAATGTTAAAATTGGCATTTAATTCAGTATTATTCTCCTAGCCCCTGAGAATATCTGCCTCCAGTAGAGTGCGTTCTTTTTATCTCAAAGAAATGAATCTTAAGGATGGGATTTAAGGCAGTATGGACATTTAGTGATGGAAACAGCTGGGTTGGGGAATTCCTAATACTCTAAAAATGATGTCCCTTGGACAACCACAAATCTACCTCATTCTAAAGTTAGACATGGTAGTGAGATAAGGACAAGAAAAAAGGAGGTAAATGGGTTCATCTGAGAAAGTATTATGGTTGAGCTTTTCCCACCCAGGGTTTTCCAGACTATTCTGAACAGGTACCAGGGCTGCTTTTTTTTTCTTTTTTTAAAATATGGAACGCTTCATGAATTTGCATTTCATCCTTGCGCAGGGGCCATGCTAATTTTCTCTCTGTCATTCCAATTTTAGTATATGTGCTGCCAACGAGAGCACCAGGAATTTTTTGGAAATAAACAAAATACTATCTAGGTACTCTTCTAGCCCTACCTTCCTGTTTTAGGAATAAATTGTAAAAACTAGAATAATCATAAGGACAAAATATATGGATTCAATAGTATATCTTACATACTTGGTTATGTTATGATATAACTTATGTTGTAAGTCATGTGATTTAGTGTCGTAATTATGATGTAGTTAGGATAACCAATGCCTTCCCCATACAGGCAGTTATAGTTATGACCACCAGTACCCTCCTGATGTAATTACATGGAACATTAAACCTAACATTTATCCTTTTTATATCAAGACCCTTTTGTCAATGATAATACTTGGTTTTCATCTTTAAACTTTGGTAGTCCTTTTTTTTTCCAACAAAATAACTCCCAGTTCATACCATGTAAAGTGTAATCACACATCCTATGTCTTTTTTTTCTAGCTACAAAGCACATTAGCCCAAATATGAATATAACCACTAAAGATAAGTAATTTAAAAATAGGCAATGCTAAAAAGTAGGTGAGGGACATTTCCATGGACTCACTGACCTAAAACATACCACAGAGTATCGAGCAGATCTGGAGCCAAAGGTGGTAGTGAACCTAACAAACACCCTTTCTTATAAGTAGTTTAAGTGTTCCTCTAATTTATGTTATAAAAACCAGAAAGAAATCTCTAAATATGTGGGGTAAAAGCCAAATCTCTCAGCTTAACACAGGAGGGAAACACTGCACATTCACATCTAATTAACCAAAAGTCATTTTTCAAAAGTTAAAGGCTGAAATTTTTGCAATTTAATCCAAAATTTTATTAGCAAACTCAAATGATTATATCCTGATTGCAATTAATAAAAGCTCCCAAACAGGTCAACTCATTAAAGTGCTATCTGTAATCATTTGGATTTTAACATGATGGTTATTACTTGTTACCCCGAAACCAAGCCGCACAATGAGATATTGATTACTTGTAACCTTTAGATCCAAGGATTCAAGAAAGGTCAGAGGAGGGGAACACTATACCTTTCTTGGCTGGCAAACGTATTGCCTTCAGGAGAATTCAAATGATTCCTATTGGCCAAGTAGATCCAAGATTAGTTTATTCGCTGGGCTGACAAGAAATGATGACGCTTTTAAAAATAACACCCAGCACGTATTTAGTGAAGTGTTGCATTTATATAACCAGTGGCCTCAAGATGTGCTTCACATTGCAGCAACTCTCAGGCTGTTAACCCTTGAACAAGTTTTGTTCATGGAAACATCTTTGCTGGGATGAGATACTAAACGCAGTGGCTTTAATTGGAATAAACTCATCTCATTAAATTCTCTTGTGGGTTCCAAAAGGCTGAACACAATCCCTGGCCACTGCTGGCCACTAGCATTTCTTTGGGTTTTCTTTTTCCATGACAACATTTAGAAATATTTTTCACATTTGTGCCACCGAAAAGCAAGGAGTTCTTGGTGGGGTCCAGCAGAATTACGGGCAAGGGAAACATAACTGTTATGTGTTAGATTAATTTGCAGAACACTTGGCATTATTATTGCCAAGTCGTCAAATTGTTCCAAGTTGTTCCGGAAGGTTGTTATTAATAGTATGTTTTCTGAGGAAAGTTCTGTCTACTTTTGGAACTGCATTTCTGTTGCCAAGGAAACTCCTTTAAGCACAGTTTTCTAGGAGCACACTGCTGCTTTTGTTTGCCAGTGTCCTATTCATATCATCTAAGTAAGCGTTTTACATGCTCCAGCCTTCAGTCCCAAATGTTGAAGTTTTAGCCCATTTAAGTTGCTTTTTCAAACACAGCTTCTGCCTGCTATGATTTGCCTCTTTCTCTCCCCCCTTTTCTCTCTCCCTCTCCAACCAAAGCCCCTCTCTCTCCCCGCCTTCTTCCCACTCTCCCTCCAACACGCCCAACTCTTACTATTCAAGGTTTATTTTTTTAAACAGTTGCATTAGGGGAGATAGTTTTCACGAGTTTTTGATAAATTAACTTCAATTTGAATAATAATTCCATAGGTTGTAGCATTAGTCCTTCAAGTGTTAATTATCTTTTCACTTTAAAATTAATGTAGTCATTTCCTCCTGACTCCTCTACCCCATTTATTGAAGTGCTGAGGAAAACATGTCATTGAGTCCTGAGCCAGCCCTGTTGTTGTGATTAAGCGTGGTCACATGGCCCATCTCTGCCAAAAGGAGGGCCCTGAGAAAAGGTGACAAAGACAGTGATTTCCTGTCAGCAAAGAGTACGACAGGGCTGTCTAGAAGTGATGCAAATGAGGGGAACTTTCCCCACGGCTTGTTTGATCCACTCTAGGCCAGAGCAGGCCAGGCCAGGGAGAGAGGGAGCCGCACAATACAGCAGGGGCGGCCCAGAGAGCCAACGCACCTTCCGGACAGTAGCTCACAAAAACTGCTGGAGGGCCTTCCCTTCCTTGCCCCTCTGCACACACAGCCAACTATTTCTTGGCATACTATTCTCTTAACATCCTTCTCTCTTTTTTTTTTTCCCCTCTTAAAAAAGAGATTCAAATAGGCATTATAAGCTCCAGCAAAAACGGCGTTTCCTATACTGTTCAGAAACCACATCCAGCTACTTTTTCTTCTAAGCATTTTCAGGGTGAGTTTTGTCCTCTCTCAAGAAAGAAAAGAAAAATATATGTAGTTGTCTTCATAAGCAAACATGGATTCATCAAAGCTCACATTAGGATGACAGTTAATCTAGGACTTTGTAGCTCTAATAAAAACAGAACAACAAATTCATTTCCACAGAGCAGTGGAGGCAGCCTAGATTTTCCTATTCTGATCACTTTTAAAAGGACTAGATAATGTTATTTGAAATATAATGATTTTAAGCATATTCTTCTTATCTTAATGGAGTTTTAATCTAACATACAATTAAGCTCTACAATTAATCTACTGAGAAAGAGGTAAAAAATTATCATTAGGTTCTTATGCCTGATATATCTGGTACATTTTTACCTTGACTGCTTCAATAACTAGTAATTTGCTTCATTTTGGTACTGAAATTCCAACCTAAGGCCTAATTAACAGAATTTAATTTTTTAAAAAGATTAATTTATTTAAGAGAGAGACACAGACAGACAGAAAGAACACAGGCAGGGGGAGGGGTGGAGGGAGAGGGAGAGAAATCCTCAAGCAGACTCTCTGCTGAGCATGGAGCCAGACATGGGGCTCGATCCCAGGACCCTGAGATCATGGCCTGAGCCGAAATCAAGAGTCAGATGCTTAACTGACCAAGCCACCCTGGCACCCCCAGAATTTAATTTTTTGACACATACTTCTATTCTGTACACCAACATGTAAATTTTTAAAAAAAAATTTTTTTAAAAAGGTAATGGATTTTCTTCTATTTTAAGCCCAGCTACTACAACCTGGATTATGAACCAGCCTAGTATTACATTTTTAGGAGCTTAAGTTTAGTCATAAAGGTATCAGGCCACATCTGTAATTATTTAGATCAATCTGGTCCAGAACAAAATGAAAGAGAACTATTGTAGAGGGTTGAAATTTGTGAATTTATAAAATATAGGGGTAGTGGGATTAATCTGTTTTCTGTGATCAGTTCATAGCCATGACAACATCATTTTGGCATCAATAGTTATAAAATAACAACTATGCCCCATTTTTCTTCTTTTACACTGTTTCTTATTCCCCAGAATTTCTAATCCTATTCCATACTCGTTTCTTTTAAAAAGTCATAATCCTTATTTTTTAATATGTACCCAAATTCTCTAACAGTGACATTTTCTCCTTTAAAATGTATCCCTTTCTCTTACCTGTTTTTTTCTAAAACAATTCTTTCAGTGTTTAGTTCTCTTTTTATTTGTTTATATTTGTTTTTTTAGCATTTTCTTATTCATTCATCCACCCATGATTTTAATTTACTCTTTTTGTTTTTAATTGTTTTAGGTTACTCATTTTTGTTTGGTTAGTTGTATATTAACTAATTTCAACTGTTTTTCTTTCTCTTCAAGGCTTGTATTTCTCCCTCAATTTCCTAATATCCTCTTCTTTTCAAATACATAATATTGATGTCTTCTCTTATTAATCCTACCTGGCCAAACTGTCATTGAAAGGAACCACCTCTGGATGGGTGAGAGCTGTGCTCAAAGTCTGTAAACATTAGCTGGCAACTTGAGTTAGAGGAAAATAATTAATTCACTTGTTAAAAGTATTATGATTAGAAACTTACTTGTAAGAAATATTGTGGTTATTTGTTTCAGGGGTACAGGTCTGTGATTCAACAGTCTCACACAATTCACAGCGCTCACCATAGCACATACCCTCCCCAATGTCTATCACCCAGCCACCCCATCCCTCCCACCCCCCACCACTCCAGCAACCCTCAGTTTGTTTCCTGAGATTAAGAATTCCTCGTATCAGTGAGGTCATATGATACAATCACAGACCTGTACCTCTCTGAAACAAACAATTCATTATATGTTAAAAAAAAAAAAAGAGGAAGAAGAAGAAGATAGCAGGAAGGGAAAAATGAAGGGGGGGGAATCGAAGGGGGAGACGAACCATGAGAGACTATGGACTCTGAGAAACAAACTGAGGGTTCTAGAGGGGAGGGGGGTGGAGGGATGGGTTAGCCTGGTGATGGGTATTAGAGCACGTACTGCACGGAGCACTGGGTGTTATACGCAAACAATGAATCATGGAACACTACATCAAAAACTAATGATGTAAGGTTATTAACATAACATAATAAAATAAAAAAAAATTTAAAAAAAGAAATATTGTGGTTAGACATTTCTCTACCATGCCGTTCTAATCCCTTACATTAAAAAAAAAAACCTAATAGAAAGTGTTTTCATATCTAAGTATCAAAATAAAGTGTAATTTTTTTCTCATGGTAAATGTAAATTTTGCAACTGAGCACATTTCCTTCTTTGCTTTTACTACCAGGAAACCCAACGTGTAATTTTAGCATCTTTAGTAAGTGCATAGGTCCACACAGTCTATACGCCTGCATATTAACTCTTCTCACTGAAAGAGACTAGTTTATGTATATTTTCCCCAATTCTGATTTGTATTCATGTATTAAAAATATTTTTAAATGTTTCCTGTGAATTCTTATAAGCGACCTCAAATCCAGAGCAGAGTAAAAAATCGAATTAGTCTGTTTAGTGAGCATTGTGTTATGCAAAAATAAACGGTCCTTTTCCATTTGCACACCGGACATATTTGTTTAATACTTATACCAACAGAGAAAGATAGAGGACACTTGCATTTTTCCCATAAAAGCAGAACTATATGAGAGGAACTAACCCTCACAATGAAATATAAAATCTTCGGTGTAAATTAAGGGTCTTAGTTAAAATGGGTACTAATGTTATATAATTTTTCAGCTGCGTTATTTTAACCCCTTAGAAATCAAATAAGCTAATATTTTATTGATGAGGAGCAGCTAAGCTATCCTCTCAAGGAACAAATCTATAAATGTGGTGTTTTCGTGAGCTTCACACTCTCTGAAAACAGCTCTTATTCAAGTATAACAGTAATCACCAGACTGCAACTTTTGAATTTGGCCCTCGAAATTAACCCTTGGACTCTGGAACCCCACACCAATCCAGGATCACTAGGGGCTCTGTCATCTGTGCTGTGTAGGTGGCAGAGAATGGGCACGGGAAGGGCAAGGGCTCTGCAGAAAGGGAAGGAGCCCCTGACCGGGCACAGCCTCACAGCAGTCTGCAGTCAGCTGTGTCTGGCGCCCAGGGCGGGACAGGAACAGCAGCAGCCTCAGCAACAGTCTCCCTGATCCTGGAGGTGCTTCTAGGTCACTCAGTCTATGAAATTCATAGGACGGGGGAGGAGGTGTCTTGAGCTTCCCTGAGCCCAAGAATAATGCCACCTTTGATCTGTAGAATTGAAAAAAAATGGAGCTTTTCCTTTGCAAGTGGGTTTTAAATATTTCTCCATTAATAGTTAATGCACATGCAGACCAGGAGAGTGACAGCTCCCTGTGATTATGAATTCTGGCTTCGTAACGCCAGTCCAAATAGGAGCTGAACTTTCAAAATCATGGTGGTTACTTCTGACAAATTAAATTGTCCTACTTAGGAAGGTAGGAGGCATGAAGAAAAAGAAAGTGAGAGAGTGGGAGCAGATTCTCCTTGGAGGTGATTCTCAGATTGAGGAAGAAAAAACAAGAAAGAACTACGTTTGTGTTTTCTAGGCTGACAATACTGCCAGTGTGTATTAGAAAAGAGCTACAGAAGGTCCCTGCTCAGATGTTGGGCAAGTGGGCCAGGCAAAGACGGGCGAAGGAAAGACACTGGCAGGATGGCTCACTATCTCAAAACAAGGAGAAAATATTTTTAAGGAAGTGGTCATTTTTAACTACGAATCAGGTTGCTCTTAAGACCCTGCTGTTGAAAATTAATTAGAAAGAAAATGGTCTTAAATTCCTAATGATCAGAAAATAACAAGAAATGGTTTACACAGAAAATCTACTTTGTAGCCCATCGCAATGTTAAGGTTCTAAATTATGTCAGGTGGTGTCAATGTACTCTTTGCCTGTTAAATCTAACTCTTTTCCTTTAAGAAGTCCCTGTGGTATTTTGCTGGTTTGGGGTAACCAACATATCACAATAGGTGCTCAACTCAGGAGGTCTGCTGAGTGAATAGTCTAAGGTATTTATCTATAGTTGCATAGCTAGGAGTTAAGGCCAGATGATTTTCTAGCAGAGACTAGAATATAAAATAAATAGGTAAAGTCAGGCAAGTAGTGCCTGATGTGGAAAGGGCTAAAAAAATCTTCACCCACCCACATTGACTAGCATCTTATTATACTTTCTCTAAACCAACATTTCCAAATGTGGACTTTGGGGATCAACCTAAGTATGTGTAATGCATGTCATGAGTCAGGATCTGGACATGACTATCTATTCCAGGAAAGGAGGTGAGTGATGAAATATAGGGAGTCCCCCAAAGAGAGAAGAGAAAAGGTTTTGAGTTCTACCGTAACAGGAATTATGCTTCCGTTCTGGTCTGCAGCCCCTGGGATTTTACCATCACTCAGCTGCAGGTCTCTCTGAAAGGTTTCACCTTCATTCTTTACGCTAATACCGGCGATCATGAACTTCATTCTCACCCTTAATTTTTAAGTATATGTGCTGCCAAAGCGAGCACTCATCCTTAATTTTTGAACTCAATGACTGTTAATTCAGTATCAGCTATGTAAGGTGTTTTGCTTAACAACGTATAAAATCCAAGAGCAAGGCATTTTTCTTAGTGTTATAGAAGTACTTTAAGAAAGGAAGATGATGTACATAGGTTGAGCTGGACTGGGAATGCTGTGAAATGGGTTGGGCATCCTGTTGAATGGTCTCGATGACTAGGGAATGTGAGTAGTAAATGCCCCGCAGGGGCATTGCAGGGAAAGGGGGAGTCCCACTGGCCAACAAAAAATGGTTTTGTCCCAAATGTCAGTGGTGCCCTTGATGATAAATGCTGACAGAGCACTGGTATCTTCCAGGGACAACAAATTTAAAGATTAAAGTCTCAAATGGTATTGAAAGCCGAGGAAGGCTTGGGGACCAACTGAGAAGTGCTATTACTCAGGGTTCTTTGTGATCAGTAGGCTCCAAACGTCCCTGCCCCAGGTCATCAGTTCAGTTGATTCCTGAAAAGGCACATTAGAACAGAGGAATGAGACATGGAAAATGTTGACCTAACCTGAGAATCCCTGAGGATTCTAGACAAAGACCTGACATTAATTTTCTTCCATCAATTTTTCTAATTTGGGAGCCACCCCAAGTTCTAAATGAGTCCTCAGTCAATATCCTCAGGATTCCTTTGGAGGTTTCTAAACCTCTGAAATAATGTGGGGGCTTGTGTAAAGAAAGATTCTACAGACCTGTAGCTTTTGCCCTTGGTGTGTAGCTCAATCTTCAGTTTTGCTTATAAGCCAAATGCAAAGTTAGGGCCAGTCTCATGAACTTAGCTGGGTTGAGTACCTCAGAGCAGAAAGATGATGACAGGACATGAGTCACAAATGAAGAACCCCAGTATGGAAAATGTTTGGGAAAATACTATAATCCAGGAGTACTGAGTGGGTGGAATAATGGCCTTCAATATGACAGAATGGGAATTCTTAGGCAGAGCACTTATAAGGAAACCACAAGAAAAAGAAGACTGATTTCCTATTAATTGTGATGTAAATTATATGGATGTGATTTTGACAGAGAATAGCACTGTTACTGAAAAAAAAATAGCGGTTTATGTGCAAAATGCAAAATGCATCAAGAAGAAAAGAAATGTTATTTGGCATCATGAGTGCAATAAAATCTGAGATAACGGCTTATGGTTAGTTAACTTTTGTATTTTTTTTTCTGTTTCATTTGATTTTTAATACTTATTAGGAATGAAACTAGTATTTTTATGTCAATCAGTTAATAAAGATTGATGGGCATTTTTCATACATAATTCTTGATCCTGACATGAAATGTGAAATCACCTCGCTTTGTTTACATTAGGTGAAGACTGTTATTCCAGACATGTTAAGCCAGAAGATACACTGCATAGTTCTGTTGTTAATGTGGACGGCTATCCATACAGGAAATAGCTAATCGTCAACAAACTCGATTAATGTTGGACAGAATTCTTTAGGGAATAAAATATTACCATTTGCTGACTCCCTGGGGAGTTTATATCTTCTCTTAACCAAGATGATTCTCAGTGGACACTAATTAAAGTCAACCAGACCCTTAAAATTATAAATAAAGATCTCTCTTTGGAGAAAGTAAAAATTAAAGTAACATATTTAGGAAAGGTAACTTAAAACGATAAAAAAATGAGGAAGAAAGAAGACAACTTTTATTTGACCTTGAATGTACTTCTTATTCTATAAGAAATTTTTAAAAGCTAGAGGGTAGTTGTTTCTTGTCATTATACTGTTGCTGATTCTGTGGTTAGTTATTAATTTTATTTTTTATGATTCACAATCTGCTCTTTGAAATATGCCATATGCTCAAAGCAATTCAAGGATGACAACTGTCAGAATTACTCCAATAAAAATTGCCTAAATGAGGAAGATTTACTGCAATCTGATATTTCAGTGGAAAGTCCCTCTACCCTCCCCAACAGCTTTTTCAGACACTGTGAATCTTGCAACCATTTTTTCAGTCAAAATCACATAGCTGTTTTGAAAGAACTTCTAAGACTATTTAAGTAGAATTGGTAAAACATATTAGGCTAAGGGTGAATTAGCAGACACGGGAAAACAATATAGATAGTTATTAGATGGATTGCCTGCAATCAATATATGAGTTCCAAGCGAGTTTTCTTAAATTACACGCAAATGTACTGACTTGATATGACAACGTCTGTTCTGTGTATCACTAATAAACATTAAATTGAACGAGCCCTGTACCCTGGAAGAAGCAAGCCAAACTGAAGGCAAATTTCTTTTTTCTCTGGAAAGATCTGAGGGGTGGACAGAATCCACCTGAGTGCTCCAATGAAAACACATTTTGTTAAATGTTACCAGTCCATTTATCCTTCATTTTGTTTCAGTCTATTTATTAATGCAGTTTCATTTATTGCTATTCATCTTGGAGATAAATCTTTGTCCTTCTCTAGAATTACACCAAATAGAATGTGATAAAGGGAACTTTCTTGCAATTATGATGTCGGTGCAGCCTGTCAGCACACAAGGGATGGAAATGAGTTTGGGGACAGGGAAGGGAATTCTAATAGACACCATGATACATACAATGAACGCAAAGATATCCTGAGAGGGAGAGAGACTTGTCAGGCTAATCAGATCTTCCACAGCAAGGTAAAGGCAAGAAGGGTAGCTCTAACCTTGTAAAGATGCTGCAGCTGCTCCTCTGACATCATCAGGTCGTGGCTGTCCATCACGAGGGACTCCATGTCAATCAGCCAATCCCAGAGCTCCTGATATTCGGAATCAAAGTCCAGAAGCCTGAAGATAAGGCACAAAATGTATTATGCATAAATACAGTGTAGTTGTTAAAATCTCATATTAGAATAATATATTCTTGAAAACCCATGATGTTCCTAGGTGATACCTGTAAAAAGAGAAGGCAAAAATTCTCTGTGCGGTTCCACGGTGGACAAAATAGAAATTCAAGCCTGTGACACAGCATTTCTTAGATTTTGAAAACATAACATGTTATTCCAGTGCTCATACCTGAGACATATCGTGACTATTTCCATTCACTAACCCTTTCTGAGGATTTGCAGCACTTGAGCAAAATGACTACTACTCTGTCCTTGACGGAGAGCACCGCAATATTTAACAGACTAAGAAATGGAGGGTCAGCGCCTTGTGAAAGGTACACGGGTCCAGAATTGGGGTCAGAATAGCACCTTCAAAATTCAAACCTCTTTCTTGTCCACTAGATTTTCACAGATGTCGCATCTGAAATACATTTATGATTAAGAATACTAATTCAACTAATTTCTCTACAATGAACACAATTTATTATCAGATCTGAAATATCATTTTCACTGGGAAATGACTCAATCATTTATTTGTCCCTCTGCTGTCTATCTGCCTATCTCTGAAAACATATATCCTACATTTATTGTCATGGATGAGTAGCCAGCATTTCAGCTTAACACTCAGAGATAGGCTTGAGTGACTCTGGTAAGCCGGGGAGAACCAGGGGCAGATCCAGTATTAGACAGGTGTTCCCCACAGACGTGTAGGAAACAAAGGTAAGGACAGGAAGTCAAAACAATGAATCTTTGAATAGCCAGCAATCATTAAAATTCAAAGGAGGATCACTATGGTTTTCAACAAAATAAATCATTAGAATAAGGAGCTTAAAAGGATTAATGTGATTCTCTATTGAAAGCCTGGTGAATAAGTAAAGCCCAGATTCTTCTAAAACACTGTGATCAGAAAATGAAAGTGCAGGATGAAAAACTATGACTTTGTCCCTCCCCCCAAAAAAATCATCTCCCTAAAAGGAACCCACATCCTTGTCAAACTGTAACTGAGCAAAACCCTATCAGTGCCAATGAAGCAGCAGGCTCAAGAATGAATCTGGATTTATCAAGTGAGTATCTTATTATTACCTTGTTCCTGTCTCTATACATTAAATGGCTACTTTCCGCGAAAATGAACATCCACTTGTCATAATTTACAATTTAATCTTAATTGATCTGTCAAAGAAAACTTAAGGTGTGTCTGGTGATAGAGGAGACTAGATCTAGGACTGTCTGTTTTATTTTAATTACCTTACCATAATTATAAAGATTATTGATTAACACCATAAGGATCCAGGGGCAAGGATCGCCATTGGCTGACACACAGAACTGACGTTTAACTGAATGCTGATGCTGGGCACCAGTGATGTGACCAAAAACTTCAGCAAGGCTATGGTGGCCCAGAGCAGGGTTTCTCAGATTTAATGTGCATGTGACAGGGATGAGGATTTTGTTGAAATGCAGGCTCTGATTCAGTAATTTTAGGGTGGGGCCTGAGATTCTGCATTCTTGGCAATGGGCAACGCTGCTGGTCACAGGCCTCACTTTAAATAGAAAAGTATTCCAGCATACACGAGAAATCTGAAATAGTATCCCATTTCAAAATACTAAAAAACAAAAACCACCATAACAGGGACAGACAAACCACCAAGTTTTCTTTATTAACTCTGTGAGCGACTAATAAGGAATGACTAACAAGCCTTTGCTCACACGACAGGGACAATCGTTTAGAAATACTGCCTGAATTATGGTCATTTCTCTCTCCTTGCACCCTCCCACATTTTAGCCATAAAGACGGGGCGGGGGGGGGGGGGGACGCGCACCTGGGTGGCTCAGTCATTGAGCATCTGCCTTCAGCTCAGGTCATGATCCCAGGGTCCTGGGATGGAGCCCCGCCTCAGGCTCCCTGCTCCACGGGGAGCCTCCTTCTCCCTCTCCCTCTGCCACTCCTGCTGCTTGTACTCTCTGGCTCTCCCTATCTCTCTGTCAAATAAATAAGTAAAATCTTAAAAAAAAAAGACAGGGGAGAGGGGGAACGCACCCCCCAAATTAGGGAAGTATGATTCTGGGGAATAGTAGAAATAGCAAAGGAGAAATAAAGGGAAAAGTTCACCCTTTCCATATCAGCGGATTTAAATAAGGAAGAAATAAAGGCAAGAGGAGCTCATGCTAAGCTGTGGACCCTTCCCTCTCTTAAACTAAGACCCGGAGGGGAGGTACATGAGACAGGTTGAAAGGAAAGTCAAAAGCACCAGGATATCAGCTCCATTTCCTGCTAGGAAGTCTGGGAAGAGACTTCACGGTAACCTGGAGTGGGAATGTTACGGTCAGAGAGAACTTTGGTCAGGACTCCCTTTGCTACCTGTTCTTTTATCCCCTCGATGAGGACACTGTTCTCTTGCTCCCCACCCCCCAAGAGGTTTCTGGGAGTTCACCTGGTGAACCTGACAGAGGTGTTGCCATGGCAGCAAAGGCACACTGACCGCAAGGAGAGGCAGGGGGACCTCTGAAGCCAGACCTCAGAACGCTGGCAGAGTCAGTGAGGGTTGGGTTGAGGCTTAGTCAGCAGGAAATACCTCCTGACCAAACCAAGAGATAACAACACGGCCACAGCCCTCTGTGGGAGACAACCTTGGAATATTAAGGGCAAGATCCATTTCAACGAACCCAGCCAGCCCCTACCCAAGGGCCACGGTGAGCCAGGGGAACTCACCACACCCCAGAATCACAAGGTCATGTAAACCCAGATGCTAACTTAGAAAAAAGAAGGGAGAGAAATAAATCTGAAAAACAGCATTTACCCCAAGAGGTAGCTCCCCAATGACGATATTCATTTACTAGGGGAGGCTACAAGCATTGTGTTGAAGAGCCTGGCCTCTGATCTTAAAGCAAGGTTTTTCCCTTGCTTTACCAGGAAATTATGTGTTTACAGTGTTTCATAAAAATTACCAATCAGCAAGGAAAATAAAGGGGCCTGTTTTCTTTTCCATATGCGTATGAAGAAAAGAAATTTTGATTAGGAGCAAACAAGTCAAGGGTAAGAGGTGAACTTATCTTTGCACCTCTAGTGCTCAGCATAGCTCCTGGTGAATGATGATGAGTGAATGTAGATCATGAAGCCACAAACCTTTAGTCGGGCAGGAGTGACTTCAGAAGAGCAGCACGCAGTAGAGATAATAGTGTCTCCTCCCCAAATGCCAACACCAGCACAACCAGTGCCACACGGATAGGCTCTGAAGGGGTGGGGGGTTGCCTTCGAGTCCACAATAATGGTGCATTTGTTTACTTCAAGATTATGTGCAGTAGCTTCTTGATTAAGGTGAGTTGCCCCACCCCCCCATTCCTTCCACCTCTTCCCCTTTTCTACACTGAAAATTAAAGGAGACTGAAATAAACCAAACATATATACAGGATGGTAAAATGTTCAGAACCCTGGACATTTTTTCACTGGCTCCTTACCATTCCTTTAAATCTACGGAGCTGTTCCCTCCTATGACTCCCCTTAGCAAGGGACTTGGAACAAAAACCCATTTCTTCTAATTAAATGCACCTCAGCTTTCTTTATAGGGAGTCTACAGAGAAGACCCACAAGAGGCAAATGAACCTAACATAGATACTCACTCTTTCTTCATTCTGGTCTATTTTTCATTTTAGCTGAGAATATGTAGGCTTGAGTTTGTTAGCTACAGTAAATGCTTTGGTTTCATATTTTGCTTCATTAGTATAGAATCGACAGCAGTATTTTCCAAACAACAATTCTCATAAGGTCCTAATACTGAAGACAAAAACACTTATTTTAAGCATTTGTGCCTGATTTCAGATTCTTGGCCACGTGTTAATTCCCAGCTTAGAAAAGACCTCAGAACTTTCCAAATTTAGAAAAATCAAATATGTAACTTCATAGCTAATCACAAACAAATTACTAGACTTTCTTTGTTGGTTCTTCGAAAGCTTCTGAAATGAATGCAATTAAATGTGCTCATTATTTCAGGAAAATTCTTAGGTAAGAAAGTAGTTTACTTTCTTATGCTTACATTACCTGCAAAGGTGTGTGAAGTGTTTTTAAAGTGATTTTGTGAAAGACAGAGTCTTCCAGGCAAAGCGCCAGCTACTATACAGGAAAACAGAGAGGATCATAGATGAGTGAATTTATCAAGGGTAGCACAGAACTAGTTAACAGTTTTATATCCCTTTGAAGAATATGCTGATTCTATCAGCGGAATTCAGAACGAGGTTGTTTTTTGAATTCTTGGTGACAAAGGCCCTAGTAGTCTTTCTTTTTAGAAGAGAGAGAGGGGCAACTGAAATTGTGGCAAGTGGCTCACAATCTTATAAGGGATATAAATATGGGAACTACTCTTTTGGAAGGATTTTCCTCATAAAATTTTCTCTGTTGGTTGTGTTTCAGTTTGTGTTAACTCATCCACTCAAATATGTAATCTGTTCGATGTTCAAAGATCTCAAAGCATATCTTTTCAGTAACCTATGAATCTGGTATATTCTCTATGAAAATATTACAAAGCAAACTCATATGTACTCTAGGAAAGTGTTATAAAGCAAACACATCACCAAAATGGTACTCATTTGGATACTTCTCTTTTAAATTGCCATATACTCGATCTTAAATGTGTCACAATAAAAGAGTTGGACATTCTGCTGTAGGTATAATATTCCCATTTTAGGAGGTTGAAAAGCTTATGCATGTAATGAGGAGAAACAGCCTTCTAACTCAAAGTCCATCTTCGTTAGACAAGTACAGAATTATGAATGTTTATTTCACAGAGAATTTAATAGAGATGCAGACAAAGCTATGGAGAAATAAATGTGCAACTTTTTCTTTAGTGTTTGTTTCTAAGTTTGGGTTAACTACTCCCGGTAATTGACAAAAATATTTCCCAACATCCTGTCCACCATTTTACTCCATCTTTTCAAGGTTACAAAAAGATTCCAAGGCTCTTCACTGCAGAAATAAAATACTAACAAGCTTATTCAGTATCTTTTTCTGCAGATTGGATAGCAATACATTATTTGTAAGGCTAGCATAGTTTAAGAAATAATCCTTCCTCTAAACCCTGATGGGAGTTATGTTTGACTAGCTAAGTGTTTGAATACATAAATGCATTCAGCCTTTGGTATTTAAAGTGAGCATCATTAACTCAACATTTCAACTTAAACTTTGCTTAAAAGATAAAGTTTCACCCAAGTGAAATCAATGGGAGGTGTGTGTGAATATATGAGGTTTCAACTTGGCCCACTGAGGAATTTTGATTAAAACAGACAACCAAATGAAGCAATCATCAAAACAGAGTAATTATTGGTTGAAGAAAAGATAACACTAAAAAGTCCTGGCAGTTTTTCTACCTAAGTCTGAGTAACATATATTTGGGAGCATTTAAGACTCCATCTTTCATATGCTTTATGGTTTATTTCACACCAACACATCCAAAAACACAAGACGGGTTCCTGAAATACCAGCTTGTCTATAGTGGGACTTCTATTAAATGATCCAATTTTCCTAGCTTCTTTAGCATATTGATTCTTTCCCCAAATATTCACTAAGCGTTCACTGTTCACATTATTTGCTCAAGGAAGTTTGCCTCTGCTTTTCAAAAAAGACACTAAAGGGAGTGGTAACAAAATCTTGTACAAATATGGTTTAAGAATGTTACTGAAGTAAAAGACTAATCATAGATCCGAATTTCCCATCACCCTTCACTCCATGTGGCATGTAAGCCCAGAAGGGAGATGGAACAGGGGCACCTGCCCCAATCATAATATCATTAAAGAATAAAATTTAGCTTTCTAGACATGGAATCTGCTACGCCCAGTTGCATGTAGAATCCCTTTCCACTCTAAACATATTAAAGTGTGGACACTAATTTACTATTTTGAATGAAAATTCATGAGCGACTTCCTCATGAGAAAAGCAGCCTGCCTTTGCCATTAATAAATAAAAAGGAATATGGAGTTCTTTCCAGCAGTAATTTTCTCAACTCTCATTTACGCCCACATACATGTGAAAATGCCTGAGAAAAAGAAAATCAACTCTACAAATTTGTTAATGATTGGCCTTACTTTCTCATGGACTCATGGGTGGCCTGTCCATAAACAGTGGTTACTATAACAAAAGCCATAGGGCAAAACAAAATTCTAATCTCCAAGGTTAGAAAATATCAATTAGAAATATCAATGTAGATTTCTGGATGTATTTGGAGGATTCTGTTAGGCTGTCAGGAAGTCAAACCCTTATCTAAATTTCCAGATAATACACTGGACTAAGTTCTAGCCAAAGAGCCGGAAAACATTCTGAAGAATTTAGAATCACTAATGATTCTTTTTTTTTAAATTTTTTATTGTTATGTTAATCACCATACATTACATCATTAGTTTTTGATGTAGTGTTCCATGATTCATTGTTTGTGCATAACACCCAGTGCTCCACGCAGAATGTGCCCTCTTTAATACCCATCACCAGGCTAACCCATCCCCCTACCCTCCTCCCCTCTAGAACCCTGTTTGTTTTTCAGAGTCCATCGTCTCTCATGGTTCGTCTCCCCCTCCGACTTAGTCCCCTTCATTCTTCCCCTCCTGCTATCTTCTTCTTTTTCTTTTTTCTTAACATATGTTGCATTACTTGTTTCAGAAGTACAGATCTGTGATTCAACAGTCTTGCACAATTCACAGCGCTCACCATTCAGTAGTGATTCTTACACAAATGGAGGATACAAAGCAAGAGATGATGTCATTTTAAAAAAAGAAAAGAATAAATCTTCCTATGTCATCAGTTGTGTGTTAGAGGGAACTGGATCTACACAATCTGTTGGCACAGTGGGGTGAGTTGGGCAACTTACCCTTTTGTCAAAGGACTACCCCACCCTAGGCCTCACTGGTTCTCAAAGATTTAATAGGCAATAGAGAATATTTACTCTTAGGGTTAAGGCAGGAAGTAAATAATTTGGCAATTACTCTCTGCCTCCTAATCCCTAACAAAAGCCTGGTAGCAGAATTAACATAGAGAGCCCACCTAGAATGATTTTGTTTGTCTCCTCCATCAAGGCCGAGCCTGCCCACAGAGTGCTGTGCTCAGACTACAAGGTTTTAGTTACTTGTAGAACTGCTCTTACTGAATTATGCTTTGACATCACTTCTTCAGCCTACATTTAAAAACTGCCTTGGGAATTTCATTTCTCTTGTAGGGATGTAGTATCACAGATGCCAGTCTTCTCCTTAAAGAACTACAGGAGAAATTCCTCAGGCCTCAATGGCATAAGAAGTTGTGTTTCCCTCGATTTATATTATTTTTAATCTTAGGACACCATGAATTTTCTGATAGAGGAGATTTTTATTCTTTTCTTTGGTATGGAAAATTGAGAGCCAAATCACAACCCCTCTTGAGGACATGCAGAGAATATGCATTTGTTTTCTTTTTTTTTTTAAAGATTTTATTTATTTATTTGACAGAGAGACACAGCGAGAGAG
The DNA here is from genome assembly GCF_037043125.1 of Eumetopias jubatus. Taxonomy (NCBI): domain Eukaryota; kingdom Metazoa; phylum Chordata; class Mammalia; order Carnivora; family Otariidae; genus Eumetopias; species Eumetopias jubatus. Next base: position 63,560,490 of record NW_028274813.1, read on the forward strand.
GGAACATAAGCAGGGGGAGTGGGAGAGGGAGAAGCAGGTTTCCCACGGAGCAGGGAGCCCGATACGGGCGCGGGGCTCCATCCCAGGACCCTGGGATCATGACCTGAGCCGAAGGCAGACGCTTAACAACAGAGCCACCCAGGTGCCCCTGCATTTGTTTTCTTACACATATTTTACTTTTGCTTAACTTACTTCAGTCAAATATTTATCTTAATTTATTGTACATATTTTTGTAAGTTGACTCAAATCCTTTGTTAAGTTGATGGAGAAATGAAGAAAGGAATAAATTTTAAAAGAGAAGTATTAAGCTCTGCCCATTACAATGAAGTAGATTAGATTGTCTTTGGTACCCTCCCATTGTCCCTGCTAGCAACTCTCTGTCTCTTCAACGGGCCTCATCAACTCTCCAAAGCAGTACAAAAATTAAGATGGAAGGGAGATACACATATACATATCTTTATTAGTTGACTTTATTGTTAACTTTGAAGTAATAGTTCCCCAGAAAGTATGCTTCTGCCTCTCTGGTTTGCCCTTTGTTAGATACTGGCATGGATAGCATTAGATCACTCAAGTGGAAGGTTGTCCAGGTCTAAAATTAGTTTAATGTATTTGCACATTAAAAGGGTATAATATCGTGACTCCAGTGAATACATTTCTACTGGTGAGATTTTTTTTTTAGCTCAGAAAGACCTATTTTAATGATTGCATAGTACCCAGAATATCAGTCATCCAGAAGGTAGCCACGTACTTCTTGCTCTTTTTGATTGCATGTTGTGTTGTGATCTTAGTATATAATAACATCAGAGTACCAAAGACGAAGCAAAAACAACATGAAATGCACACCGATCAGCTATTCATTAGATTGAGACAGGACAAGAGTCAGAGGAAGAAAGTAGAAATTCTTGGTGAAAATAAAGTTTCTTTGGGTTGCCTAGTGATTTATCTGTGAGAGCATTCTCAACGTTAGCACAAATGAGAGATAGCACTTCATTTTATGGCTGGTGTGTACCAAAAAGAAGACATTTTATGTAGCAACATTCCAAAAACACCCATTGAGCACAAATTCAAAATGGTCATTGTGTGCGTGCGTGTGTGTGTGTGTGTGTGTGTGTGTGTGTGTGTGTGTGTGTGTGAGAGAGAGAGAGAGAGAGAGAGAGAATATGAGTAAGCATCTATGTTCATCTGCCTGTGACAGCGATATTGTTGGCATGGTGCTCAACAGAAAACCAGGAAGATCATCCTGCAGCAGTAAAATCCAGGGTGATTATAACCCTTCTCAGGCGGTTAAAATCATTCAATGTATCTTATTGCTTAATTAATTTAGAGAATCAAATTTGATCTTTAATCAAACAATAGTTTAAATAGTGATATATTTGTTTTCATTTGTCAAAATCATTTCCCTTTGGCAATGCTTTATACATATCTGTGTGTGTTTTTTCATACCAATACAGAGATGCTTCTTTTTCTGAAGGAAAATGGACTCATCTTTCCTGCCAAACTTAATCTTTTGTCTATTTAAAAGTTCATTTAGTTCGGCCTATTGTGCTTGGGAATTACCTATATATCCTGTTTGTATTTGGGAGTAAAATTTACACCAAAACCTTGCATGGTAAGGAGTGAATTACTTGCATATTCTTAGATACAGGGCATAAACCTTGATTATGTCTACATCTGTAGACATTGCCCAAATTTCCCCATCGCCAGAGGAAGCCTGGCATATGGCCAATGAGACTCTCTTCTAGAACTTTACCACAGGAGTATAAGTCCCTGAGAACTCGCTTAGTATTCCCTCCTGATCCCAGCAAGCAGAGTCAAGAAAGAGCTCCATGCCCTTCTGCTTCAACGACATCAAATTATTATTTATAGTAACTCTCAATACACACACACTCGCACGCATACACACACACCCTCCCTACACAGTTACTGTCTTGTGGCTGAAATCCTTACCTTCCCTCTACCCAACCTTTTTCTAATAGCTAATATCTATGCACCTTTTATGAAAGCTAAGATATTCCCTCCCCCCATACATCTCCCTGATTAGGCAGACCTCCTAAGTACCCCCATAATACACTCTATCTCGAATTTTACCTGCGTTTCATAAGGATGTATCTATCTGTCTTTGTCTTTCTCCCTCACTAGATTGAAGACTATATAAGTTTTTTGCATCTTTTCTATTCCTAGTACCTCATACCACTCCCTGCAACATAGTAGTTCCTCAATGCATATTTCATTAACTAATTTTTATATATCTATTACATTATAAATATTTTAGATATTTTCTTATCGATTATTTTATTTCTGTGCTACAAAAAGTATATGGAGTAGGAGGGGTAGGGGGATGAGAAAAATAGGTGAAGGGGATTAAGTGATACAAGCTTCCAGTTATAAAATAAATAAGTCACGGAGATGAGAAGTACAGCATATGGAATATAATATTGTAATAACATTGTATGGTGATAGGTTGTAACTACACTTATTACGGTGAGCACAGCTTAATGTATAGAATTGCTGAATCACTATGTTGTGCACCCAAAACTAATATAGCATTGTATGTTAACTATACTCTGGTAATAAAAAATAAATAAAAAATTCAAGAATATGAAGTACACCGGGATAACTATTCCCATTTTACAGACAGAGATATTGCCTCTTGAGGAAGTTAAGTGTCCCAATCAAGGTCACATAGTGAAAAAGCATCAGAATGCCAACTTGAACTCCGGTCTCTAATTTTTAATCTAGGAGACACTCTCTCCTCCTTTAAAAAAATTAGGCTAGAGAGAATTCATGACTATCCCTAAAGGTAAATATTATTTGTGTCGTTGGAAGCAATCTTCTTCTAATTCACTCTAATATCTAGGATCAGAAGTTTTACCTGCAGCTTTTTTTAAAATTTTTTTAAAAGATTTTATTTATTTATTTGACAAAGAGAGAGAGACAGCGAGAGAGGGAATACAAGCAGGGGGATTGGGAGAGGGAGAAGCGGGCTTCCCACCAAGCAGGGAGCCTGATGCGGGGCTCGATCCCGGAGCCCTGCGATCATGACCTGAGCCAAAGGCAGACGCCCCTAACAACTGAGCCACCCAGGTGCCCCTTACCTGCAGCTTTGAGACAGAAAATAATAGGTGACTGTAACCCTAAATTCCTGCCAATCAATGGAATTCTCAGTGATGGGAGTTTTTTGTTTTGGAAGACTTGTTTAATATAGCAGGAAAGATTCCAACTGAAAGCAAAATATTCAGATTATCCATACTTTTTTCAAACAAACATTCCTTAAAGATAACGTCATGTCCATCTGGATGGGGGAGTAGTTTACCCTAAAGTAAGTTCCTACCTCTTTCAGCCTCTGCTATCCCAGAGTTATCACACTGTCCTTGTTCATGGTTGAGGAGCCCCAAACATTCCTGAACTCCAGACCTGCTCCCTGGGCATTTCCGCTTGGATGTTCTACAGACCTTCTAAAGAGCTATGTCTCCAACACTCAGCTTCTTTCCCCCACTCCTGCTCCTCCCCTTTCTTCCCCACCTCAGTGAGTGACATGTTCATCTGCCAGAGTGCACAAGCCTGAACCATAGAAGTCCATTCTTCAAATCTCCCTCCTCTAATGCCCCCTACCCAGTTGGTGTCCAAGGCCTGTCTTCAACTTCCTTCTTTCAGTTTCCATTGGAAACTTTGAGCTTCCATTGCTATGGTCCTAGCTCAGGCCCTATTTGTCACGTGGATGACTAGAATAGCATCTTGATGGAGCACTGCCTATTCTTGCCCATGGCAATCTATTCTCCACACCACTGCCAGCATATCATTTCAAAACTGACACGCTGGGCAGTCTTTACTGGTACTAGAGGTTTGTACATACTGCTGTGTCCGTGGGAAGCATTCTCATTGTCACTTCTGGCCCTGAGGCATATTCCATGACACTTCTGGAAGATTTTCCTGATTTACATCCATCTGCCACACACTGTGTCCCATTGTCTGTACATCCCCAGTACAGCCTGCACCTAAAAGTTGTTCAACAAATATTCAATGTTAAATGACACAGAAGTCATTTGAATCCAAATCCTCCTATTTTCTTTCTCCTCCCTAAACTAGCAATTAGAACATCAGAGTGACTCCTTTCCCTCTCTTCCTCATTCCCCTCATCTGATGGGTCATCATCGATTCTTTCTGGCTTTAGTCTCCAATTCAGTCTCCACATTCTCAATTAATTTCTCAACTAAAATCTTCACTGACTAAGGCAGTGTTTCTCAAATAGCAGCATCAGAACCACCTGGAGGGCTCATTAAACAAAGGTTGCTGGTCCCCAGATCTAGACTTTCCAATTTAGTAGGTCTGGAGTGGAACTAAGAATTGGCATTTCTAACAAATTCCCAGGAGATACTGATGCTGCTGGTTCAGAGAACACACTTTGAAAACCACTAGTACAAAGGTTCTCAACTGGAAGTGGGCATCAGGACATATTTATATCTTGGCTCAGGCCTGCCAACTGATTCAAAATTTTCAGTGGGGTGGGGCAGGCAGGCATTTCTCAGCTTAAAGCCTCCTCGGGTGATTCTGATGCACTATCCTGGTTAAGAACCATGAATTTTTTTTTAAGATTTTATTTATTTATTTGACAGAGAGAGAGAGATGCAGTGAGAGAGGGAACACAAGCAGGGGGAGTGGGAGAGGGAGAAGCAGGCTTCCCGCTGAGCAGGGAGCCCGATGCGGGACTCGATCCCAGGACCCTGGGATCATTACCCAAGCTGGAGGCAGCTGCTTAACTGATTGAGCCACCCAGGCGCCCCAAGAACCATGAATTCAATGATTAACTCCAGGAATAGGACTTCACCTTCTTCACAAGCCTTATTTTTCACACACACCCAACTTTCCATTCTGCTTTCCAGTCAGATGGAACCAGAAGGCAGCCTGATGATTCCAGACCTTTGCTCCCTCTTTCTGAGCCCCAGATCACTTTTAGCTACTCATTTATGCATCCATTCATTCACTGAGCATCTAGCACACACCAACCACCAGATGCAGGGCAGAGTGTGGTGAGCATGACACATGTAACTTGGCCTCATGGAGCCCACCCTGTTGCTCTAAGCTCCTCTAGCACCCTCTGCTTCCCCTTCTCTCTCATTTCCCAGGTAAATACTGGCTTACTGTCACACTTCCTTGCTAGACTGTAAATTTCATGAAGGCAGGGACCATGGTCTGTCTTTGGAGGTGCCCAATAAACATTTGTTCAGATTAAACTGAAAAGCTCTTCCCCTGACCCAGCCTTCCTTCTTTCTTTTTTCTTTGAGTATAGTTGACACACTACCTTACATTAGTTTCAGGCGTACAACTTAGTGATTTGACAGCTTTATATGTTATGCTACGTTCACCAAAAGTATGCTACCATCTGTCCCATTACATCACTATTACAATATCATTGACTGCATTCCTATGTTCTGCTTTTTATTCCTGGGATTTATTCCATAACTGGAGGCCTGTATCTCTCTTTCTCCTTCACCCATTTTGCTCACTCCCTCC